>NC_137329.1:128003961-128338961 GCF_965287045.1 Carcharhinus amblyrhynchos
AAACTTTTGAACTTTGACAACACTTATGTGATTTTCAGTAGTTTGCCAAATTGGTGCATAGGCAGATATTTCAGTCTCAATCTGAGTCTTCAGGGGAAATTGGTGAAACTTTTCACTTTAGGTGAACTTGGAGCGTGGATTGGTACTTGGTACTGTGATGTTCTGGCCATTACGGAGACATGGTTAGAACAGGGACAGGAATGGTTGTTGGCGGTTCCGGGGTATAGATGTTTCAGTAAGAATAGGGAAGGTGATAAAAGAGGTGGAGGAGTAGCATTGTTAATCAAGGATAGTTTAACGGCTGCTGAAAGTCATTTCGAGGGTGATCTGCCTACTGAGGTAATATGGGCTGAAGTTAGAAATAGGAAAGGAGCGGTCACGTTGTTAGGAGTTTTCTATAGGCCCCCAAATAGTAATAGAGATGTGGAGGAGGAAATGGCAAAGCAGATTATGGATAGATGTGGAGGTCACAAAGTAGTTATCATGGATGACTTTAACTTTCCAGATATTGATTGGAACCTTTATAGGTCGAATAGTTCAGGTGGGGCACTTTTTGTACAGTGTGAGCAGGAGGGTTTCCTGATACAATATGTGGATAAGCCACAAGAGGTGGGGCCACATTGAACTTGGTACTGGGTAATGAACCGGGCCAAGTGATAGATTTGTTTTTAGGAGAGTACTCTGGAGACAGTGACCACAATTCGGTGTCCTTCATTATTGCAATGGAGAGGGATAGGGTCACATGGCAGGGCAAGGTTTATAATTGGGGCAGGGGTAATTATGATGCAATTAGGCAAGAATTAGGGAGCATAAAATGGGAGCAGAAACTGTCAGTTATGGGTACAAACGAAAAATGGAGCTTTTTCAAGGAACAAATAGTGCGTGACCTTGAGAGGTACCTCCCTGGCAGGCAGGGAGGAAATGGCCAAGTGAAGGAACCATGGTTCACAAAGGAGGTTGAATGTCTTGTCAAGAGGGAAAAGGAAGCGTATGTAAAGATGAAAAAACAAGGTTCAGTTGGGTTGCTTGAGTGTTACAAGGTAGCTAGGGATGAGTTAAAGAAAGAACTTAGGAGAGCTAGGAGAGGGCATGAGAAGTCCTTGGCGGGTTGGATAAAGGAAAACCCCAAGGCTTTTTAGAACGTAGAACGTAGAACACTACAGCACAAACAGGCCCTTCGGCCCACGAGTTGCGCCGATCACATCAACACCTATCTATAACCCCCAATCCCATAAAACCCCATATACTCATCCAGAAGTCTTTTAAAAGACCCCAGCGAGTTCGCCTCCACCACCACTGACGCCAGCCGATTCCACTCACTCACCACCCTCTGAGTGAAAAACTTACCCCTAACATCACTTCTGTACTTTCCTCCCCGCACCTTAAATCTGTGTCCTCTCGTAGTGACCATTTCAACCCGGGGAAATAGCCTCTGAGAATCCACCCTATCCATTCCTCTCAACATTTTATAAACCTCTATCAGGTCGCCTCTCAACCTTCGTCTCTCCAGGGAAAAGAGACCCAGCTCCCTCAACCTAACTTCATAAGGCATGCCTCCCAGTCCAGGCAACATCTTTTAAATCTCCTCTGTAAATCTCCTTTTACTCTTATGTGAGAAATAAAAGAATGACCAGGGTGAGGTTAGGGTCAGTCAAGGATAGTAGTGGGAACTTGTGCATGGAGTCAGAAGAGATAGGTGAGGCGTTGAATGAATACTTTTCTTCAGTGTTCACTAAGGAGAAGGGGTCATGTTTGTGAGGATGAGAGTGTGATACAGGCTGATAGGATGGAGGAGGTAGATGTTCTGAGGGAAGATGTATTAGTAATTTTGAAAACCTGAAGGTGGACAAGTCCCCTGGGCCTGATGGGATACATCCTAGGATACTTTTGGGAGGCAAGGGATGAGATTGCAGAGCCTTTAGCTTTGATCTTTGGGTCCTCACTGCCATGGGGATAGTGCCAGAGGACTGGAGAGTGGCGAATGTTGTTCCTCTCCAAGAAAGGAAATAGAAATGACCCTGGTAATTATAGGCCAGTTAGTCTTACTTTGGTGGTCAGTAAGTTAAAAGAAAAGGGTCCTGAGAGATAGGATTTATGACCATTTGGAAAGATGCAGTTTAATTCAGGATAGTCAGCACGGATTCATGAGGGGTAAGAGGGGTAATTGATTGAATTCTTTGAGGAGGTAACTAAGTGTGTAGACGAAGGTAGAGCAGTTGATGTCGTATACATGGATTTTAGTAAGGTGTTTGATAAGGTTCCCCATGGTAGGCTCATGAAGAAAGTAAGGAGGTGTGGGATAGAAGGAAATTTGACTGATTGGATAAGTAACTGGCTGTCTCATAGAAGACAGGGAGTGGTGGTGGAGGGAAAATTTTCAGACTGGAGGCCAGTTACCAGCGGTGTACCACAGGGATCAGTGCTGGGTCCTCTGCTATTTGTGATTTTTATCAATGACTTGGAGGACAGGGCTGAAGGGTGGGTTAGTAAATTTGCTGATGACATCAAGATTGGTGGAATAATGGATGAGGTAGAGGGCTGATGCAGGCTGCAAAGAGACATTGATAGGATGCAGAGCTGGGCCGAAAAGTGGCAGATGGAGTTTAACCCTGATAAGTGCGAGGTGATTCATTTTGGTAGGACAAACTTGAATGTGGATTACAGGGTCAACGGCAGGGTTCTGAGGAATGTGGAGGAACAGAGAGATCTTGGGGTTCATATCCACAGATCTCTGAAGGTTGCCACTCAAGTGGATAGAGCCGTGAAGAAGGCTTATATTGTGTTAGCGTTTATTAACAAAGGGTGCAAGTGTGAGGTTATCCACTTTGGCAGAAATAATAGTAGGAGGGATTATTATTTAAAAGGTGAAAAGCTGCAGCATGCTACGGTGCAGAGGGACCTGGGGGTCCTTGTGCACGAGTCGCAAAAACCCAGTCTGCAGGTGCAGCAGGTGATCAAGAAGGCGAATGGGATGTTGGCCTTTATAGCGAGGGGGATAGAATATAAAAGCAGGGAGGTCTTGCTGCAACTGTACAGGGTACTGGTGAGGCCGCAACTGGAGTACTGTGTGCAATTTTGGTCCCCGCATTTGCAAAAGGATATACTGGCCTTGGAGGGAGTGCAGAGGAGGTTCACTAGGCTGATACCAGAGATGAGGGGGTTGGACTGTGAAGAGAGACTAAATAGACTGGGTCTGTACTGGTTGGAGTTTAGAAGGATGAGGGGGGATCTTATAGAGACGTATAAGATAATGAAAGGGACGGATAGGGTAGAGTAGAGAGATTCTTCCCGCTTAGAAAGGACAGCAGGACTAGAGGGCACAGCCTCAAGATAAGGGGCGGGGGGAGGGGGGCGCACTTTAGATCGGAGTTGAAGAGGAACTTCTTCACTCAAAGGGTGGTGAATCTCTGGAATTCTCTGCCCGTTGAAGTGGTGGAGGTTACCTCACTGGATATATTTAAGTCACGAGTAGACAGGTTTCTGATAGACAGGGGAATTAAGGGTTATGGGGAGAAAGCGGGAAAGTGGAACTGATCCACTTCAAATCAGCCATGATCTTATTGAATGGCGGGGCAGGCTCGAAGGGCTAGATGGCCTACTCCTGCTCCTATTTCTTTAAGAACATAAGAACATAAGAAATAGGAGCAGGAGTAGGCCATCTAGCCCTTCGAGCCTGCCCCGCCATTCAATAAGATCATGGCTGATCTGTCGTGGCTCAGTTCCACTTTCCCGCCCTCTCCCCATAACCCTTAATCCCCTCTCTCATCAAAAACCCATCAACCCGCGTCTTAAAAATATTTAGCGAGGCAGCCTCCACCACTTCAACAGGCAGAGAATTCCAGAGATTCACCACCCTTTGAGTGAAGAAGTTCCTCCTCAACTCCGTTCTAAACCGCCCCCCCTTTATCTTGAGGCTGTGCCCCCTAGTCCTACTATCCTTTCTGAGCGGGAATAGTCTCTCCACCTCTATCCTATCCATCCCATTCATCATCTTATACGTCTCAATGAGATCTCCCCTCATTCTTCTAAACTCTAACGAGTACAAGCCTAATCTATTCAGCCTCTCCTCATAGCTCAACCCCCTCAACTCCGGCATCAGCCTAGTAAACCTCCTCTGCACTCCCTCGAAGGCTAAAATATCCTTGCGTAAGTACGGCGCCCAAAACTGCACACAGTACTCCAGCTGCGGCCTCACCAATGCCCTATATAGACGCAGCAAGACCTCCCTACTTTTATATTCAATCCCCCTCGCTATGAAGGCCAGCATCCCATTCGCCTTCCTGACCACCTGCTGCACCTGCAAGCTGGGTTTTTGCGACTCATGCACAAGGACCCCGAGGTCCCTCTGCACCGTCGCCTGCTGCAGTTTTTCTCCACGTAAGTAATAGTCCTTCCTACCATTATTCCTACCAAAGTGGACCACCTCGCACTTGCCAACATTAAATTCCATTTGCCATTTCCTGGCCCATTCGCCCAGCCTATCTAGATCCTTCTGTAGACTCTCCCCACCCTCCACACAATTTGCCTTTCCACCAATCTTGGTGTCATCAGCAAATTTCGACACCCTACACTCTGTTCCCTCCTCCAGATCATCTATATAAATGGTAAATAGCTGAGGCCCCAGCACCAACCCCTGGGGCACTCCACTAATCACCATCCGCCAATCCGAATAGCACCCATTGACCCCCACTCTCTGCCTCCTATTTGACAACCAGTCCTCTATCCATGCTAACACCCTACCCCCAACTCCATGCCCCCTGACCTTCTGCAATAACCTCTTGTGAGGTACCTTGTCAAACGCCTTCTGAAAATCCAGAACATAGAACATAGAACATAGAACATTACAGCGCAGAACAGGCCCTTCGGCCCACGATGTTGCGCCGACCAGTTTTTTTTTAAAAAACACTGACCCACTAATCTAAACCAATCCCTTTTCGTCCATAAACCTATCCACAGATCTCTTAAATGCCCCCAAACTAGGCGCATTTACAACCGCAGCAGGCAGGGCATTCCAATCCCTCACCACCCTCTGGGTAAAGAACCTACCCCTGACATCCGTCCTATATCTACCACCCCTTAATTTAAAGCCATGCCCCCTCGTGCTAGCATTCTCCATCCGAGGAAAAAGGCTATCACTGTCCACCCTATCTAAACCTCTAATCATCTTATATGTTTCAATAAGATCCCCTCTTAGCCGCCTTCTTTCTAACGAAAACAACCCCAAATCCCTCAGTCTCTCCTCATATGGCCTCCCCTCCATACCAGGCAACATCCTGGTAAACCTCCTCTGCACCCTCTCCAAAGCCTCCACGTCCTTCCTGTAATGTGGGGACCTGAACTGCACACAATACTCCAAGTGCGGCCGCACCAGAGTTGTGTACAGTTGCAACATGACGCTGCGACTCCTAAATTCAATCCCCCTACCAGTGAACGCCAAGACACCGTATGCCTTCTTAACTACCTTATCTACTTGATTCCCAACTTTCAGGGATCTATGTACACATACACCTAGATCCCTCTGCTCCTCCACACTATTCAAAGTCCTCCCGTTAGCCCTATACTGAACACATCTGTTACTCCTACCGAAATGAATTACCTCACACTTCTCCGCATTAAACTCCATTCGCCACCTCGCGGCCCAGCTCTGCAACCTGTCTAAGTCACCCTGCAAACTATGACACCCTTCCTCACAATCTACCACACCACTGACTTTGGTGTCATCAGCAAACTTACTAATCCACCCAATTATACCCTCATCCAGATCATTAATAAAAATTACAAACAGCAGTGGCCCCAAAACAGATCCCTGAGGCACACCGCTCGTAACCGAACTCCATGACGAATATTCACCATCAACCACCACCCTCTGTCTCCTATCTGCTAGCCAATTCCTGATCCAAGTACCTAGATTACCCCCAGTCCCATACATCTGCATTTTCTGCAGAAGCCTACCATGGTGAACCTTATCAAACGCCTTACTAAAATCCATATATACCACGTCAACTGCCTTACCCCTATCCACCTCTTTGGTCACTTTCTCAAAGAACTCAATAAGGTTAGTAAGGCACGACCTTCCCGCTACAAAACCATGCTGACTATCTCTAATCAATTCATTACTCTCCAAATAACTATAAATCCTATCCCTAATAATTCTTTCTAAAACCTTGCCCACAACAGAAGTAAGACTCACCGGTCTATAATTCCCAGGGAAGTCTCTGTTCCCCTTCTTAAACAATGGGACAACATTCGCTATCCTCCAATCTTCCGGTACTATACCAGAGACCAACGACGACCTGAAGATCAGAGCCAGAGGCTCTGCAATCACCTCTCTGGCCTCCCAGAGAATCCTAGGGTAAATCCCATCCGGACCAGGGGACTTATCTATTTTCAAGCCCTCTAGAATATCCAGCACATCCCTGGTTTCAACTGCAATACTTTCTATTTTACACCCCTGCACCCCAGTGTCCTCCACAGCTACATTCATGTCCCCCTGCGTGAACACCGAAGAGAAATATTGGTTCAATGCCTCTCCAATCTCTTCCAGTTCCACACACAACCTCCCTCTACTGTCTACAACTGGCCCTAATCTTGCCCTAACCAACCTTCTGTTCTTGACATACCTATAGAACGCCTTAGGATTCTCCTTAATCCTATCAGCCAAAGTCATCTCATGTCCTCTTTTAGCCCTTCTTAACTCCCTCTTCAACTCCCTCCTAGCCAATCTAAAGCTTTCTAATGCACTACCTGAGCCCTCAAGCCTCATCCGAACATAAGCCTCCTTTTTCTTCCTAACCAACGAATCAACTTTTTTAGTACACCACGGTTCCCTAGCCCTACCAAATCCTCCTTGCCTGACAGGGACATACCTATTGCAGACCCACAGTAGCTGTTCCTTGAAAAAATTCCACATTTCGGACGTGAAAGACCACATCCACCGGCTCTCCTCTATCCACCGCCCTAGACACATCCTCATAGAACTCCAGTAAATTTGTCAGACACGACTTCCCTTTAACGAAACCGTGCTGCGTCTGCTCTATCAAGCAGTTCCCCTCAAGATGCCTCGCTATTTCCTCCTTGATGACGGATTCTAACATTTTACCTACAACAGACGTTAAACTAACCGGCCTATAATTCCCCGCCTTTTGCCTTTATGTTCTTATGTCTGGGAAAAGATACAAAAGTCTAAGGTCATGTACTAAACGACTCAAGGACAGCTTCTTCCCTCCTACTGTCAGACTTTTGAATGGACCTACGTTATCTTTCAGGGTGGCATAATGGCACTGCTGCTTTACAGTGCCAAGGACCTGGGTTCAATTCCAGTCTCGGGTCACTGTCTGTGTGGAGTTTGCACATTTTCCCCGTGTCTGTCTGGGTTTCCTCTAGGAGTTCCAGTTTCCTCCCACATTCCAAAGGTATGCGGATTATGTTGATTACCGTTTAGGGTCCGATTTTATCATTGTGTCGCACCCATTTTTGGACATGAAAGCTTGGTAAAGTTGGCATGAGGCAATTAGTGCGATCTGCACTCGCGTCCGTGCAGATGCCTACTTTACCAAGACCAGAAAATGGCCTTGATCTGATTTGCGCCCGAAATAGGTGCGATGGCAATTGAAATATATTTGCATGCATTTAAATTGAATTAATGGACTGCCCGCTCAACTTTACCAGCATTTCCCCCTTTACCATCACGTTCGCCCATCCAGATTTGGCGCAAAACAGACCTACTGAGGAGCTTCTGAGGAGGTAAGTTGAGAGCTTCCAATGGCTCTCTAACTCAGATCGGTGGTGGTGGGGGGGGTGCATGAGGGGAGGCGGATCAGATCATTTTCTGGTGGGGGAGGGAGAAGAGAGGCCTGATCATTTTCTGGTGTGCAGGGGGAGGAGGGGATGGATCAGAAGTATCCCTGGTGGGGGGGAGGCCAGATTGTTGTCTGTTTGAGGGGGGACGAGGACAGAGGGAGGTCCAATCAGTCTCTGGAGGGGAGGGGGGGGCAATCATTCTCTGGTTGTGGGGGGGGGGGGCAGAGGGGTCTGCTGCCTCTCTGCGGGTGATTGGTGTGGGGGAATGGGAGGGCAGGGGCCGCGATCGGACTGGGTAGCGGGAGGTGGTGGATGGGGTGGTATCTTTGGGGGCCATTGCTCCCACTTTTTGCTCCCAGGCCTCTTTATCCGCTTTTTGTGGTCTGGGAGCAATGTGACAGTAGTGCGTTTTTCAAATGTTTTTCTCACTGCGCCCGCTTAGTTCAAAGCTCTGATTGGAGCTGCAGCGGTTCAGGTACAATAAGCCCCACCCACAGCGCGATTCAGACTCGCAATTTCTTTTCAGACTGAGTGCTAATGTTGGGAACAGATTTCCAAGTCAGATCTGAATTGCGCCCAGATTCAGCACTTAGAATCAAATGGTAAAATCTGGCCCTTAGCTGTCAGGGGATTAAGAGGGTAAATATTTGGGGCTGTGGGGATAGGACCTGGGTGGGATTGGTGCAGAAAAGATGGGCTGAATGGCCTCTTTGGCACTTTAGATTCTATTTCATTCTATGTATTAAGTGACAGGTGCACAAGGACACCCAGGTCTCACAGCACACTCCCCTCTCCCAATTTACAGCCATAACATGAGCACTTAACAGTCAGGTTGAGTGTCTTGGTTACAAGAAAATATAGACAGATGGGCAGATAGGTAGCAGATGGAATTTAATCCTGATAAGTGTGAGTTGTACACTTTGAAAGGAGTAATTTGACAAGGAAGTACTCAATGAATGGTAGGACACTGGGAAGTTCTGTGGAACAAAAGGATCTTGTTCTGTTTGTCCACAGATCTCTAAAAGCAGAAGGGCATGTTAGTAGGGTGGTGAAAAAGGCATATGGGATGTTTGCCTCCATCAATAGAGGCATAGATTACAAAAGTAGGGAAGTCATGTTGGAGTGTGTAGAACTTTATTGAGGCCACAGATGGAGTACTGTGTGCAGTTCCAGTTGCCACATTATCGGAAGGATGTGATTATACTGGAGGGGGTGCAGAGGAGATTCACCAGGATGCTGCCTGGGATGGAACATTTAAAACTATGAAGGGAGGTTATATAAGATTGGATTGTTTTCATTGGAGCAGAGAAGATTGAGGGGCGATGTGATCGAGGTGTATAAAATTACAGAAAGGATAAGGAGCACTTGTTCCCCTTAGTTGAAGGGTCAGAGATGAGGGGACATAGTTTCAAGGTGAGGGGCAGGAGGTTTAGGGGGGATGTGAGGATTAAGCTTTTTACTCAGAGGTTGGTGGCAGTCTGGAATGTGCTGCCTGGGAGCATGATGGAGGCAGGTTGCCTCACATCCTTTAAAAAGTATCTGGATGAGTACTTGGCACATCATAACATTCAGAGCTATGGGCCAAGTGCTGGCAGATGGGATTAGGTGGGATTTCAGATATTTCTAATGTGTTGGTGCAGACTCGATGGGCCGATGGTCCTCCTCTGTGCTGTATAATTCTATGACAAGTAGCTGACAAGAATGTTTGAAATGATTGAGAATGGAGTCAGGGATAGGTGTGATCTTCTGGACTAGTTTTGATAAAAGCTAGAATTTTCCAGATCTTTTCCTCCAATTAGCTCTGGGCTTTTAACTATGGTTTCCCAGGAGGTGAGTGATCAAGGACCTCCCTCGACTCTATTCTCCTGCATCACTCTGTGGAATAGGCTGCATGGAGCAGAGATTATAACCCTGTTGTTGAAAACAGAAAATGCTGGAAGTACTCTGCAGGTCTGGCAGCATTTGTGGAGAGAGAAACAGATTTCATGTTTCGAATCTGGAAGACTGTTCTTCAGAGATAAAAAAGAGAGAAATGTGATAATGTTCTTTAGTTTGTAACACCACCGTCAACACTCCCTTTGTCTTTTGCTCCAACCCCCCATTAAACAGTGTAAAACCAATCACATTTCTCCCCAATCACACAAATGTAATACTATTTGCTGCAACATCATTTTTATTCAGTACAATATATTCATTGTACTCTTTTGATTTAAATTACACTGCAATAAATTACTCCAACTGAAATAGCTTCTGCCACATGGCCCAATTGGGTACTCTCCTCTTTACTATCAGCCAGTCAGTTATTCTGTCAATCACATAAGCTACACAGAGAAGGCCTGTAAAGATTGGAACCATTGTTCCACGTTATATTAGGTTATGCCCACAGAGTAAAGAAGTTTGAATTCATATGCTTTAAACCTGAAAATCTTGATAAATGGACCTGGGCCCAAAATATTCTTAATCCATATGACAAATATTTAGGTCAGAGGTTTCCTATCCTGTGCATGGCTGGTTTCATGGTGGGCAGGAGTGGAGATTCTAGCGACAAGCAAAATATCGGAAAGCCGCCAGGTAAAAACAATGGTTTCATAATGATCGTTAGACTTTTAATTCCAGATTTTCACTGAATTCACATCTCACATTTGCCATGGTGGGATTCAAACCCAAGTCCATTATACAGGATGTAATGCATTTAGAAATACATAACATATTCCCTAGTGCATCCTCCTTTGCTGCAGCCATTCCTTGTAGAATTCTAGGGTATAGGATGCCTGAAAATTTGTTGTATTTTATTTCTTTGAGTTTCTCAGATATTTTTTCTCAGTAGATATCAATTACCTTAATTTTTTCACTTTTATATCCCTTAGGTTATCCTCTGTTACTGGTTTTTTTTCGATGTCTCTGCCATTTCTTTATTCCTCAGGAATTATAAGAACATAAGAACATAAGAAATAGGAGCAGGAGTAGGCCATCTAGCCCTTCGAGCCTGCCCCGCCATTCAATAAGATCATGGCTGATCTGTCGCTGCTCAGTCCCGCTTTCTCCCCATAACCCTTACTCCCCTCTCTTATCAAAAACCCATCAACCCGCGTCTTAAAAATATTTAGCGAGGCAGCCTCCACCACTTCAACAGGCAGAGAATTCCAGAGATTCACCACCCTTTGAGTGAAGAAGTTCCTCCTCAACTCCGTTCTAAACTGCCCCCCCTTTATCTTGAGGCTGTGCCCCCTAGTCCTACTATCCTTTGAGCAGGAAGAGTCTCTCCACCTCTATCCTATCCATCCCATTCATCATCTTATACGTCTCAGTGAGATCTCCCCTCATTCTTCTAAACTCTAACGAGTACAAGCCTAGTTTATTCAGCCTCTCCTCATAGCTCAATCCCCTCAACTCCGGTATCAGCCTAGTAAACCTCCTCTGCACTCCCTCCAAGGCCAAAATATCCTTGCGCAGGTGCGGCGCCCAAAACTGCACACAGTACTCCAGCTGCGGCCTCACCAATGCCCTATACAGCTGCAGCAAGACCTCCCTACTTTTATATTCAATCCCCCTCGCTATGAAGGCCAGCATCCCATTCGCCTTCCTGACCACCTGCTGCACCTGCAAGCTGGGTTTTTGCGACTGGGTTTTGTGCTTAGAAAACTTACAACATGGAAAGCAAACAAATATAACAATGGACTGAATTGTTTCTTAGCAACCAGGAGCCGGCCACCTTCAGATTAGGAAAGATTTTTGAGTCTAGTTTTAACTGGACCCAGAGCTATGCCGGAAGTAGAACAATGGAGCAAGGAACCAAGTCCCAAAATCTAAAGAACAGCTAGTTCTGGAAACATGAAAATGAAAAGAGAGCTTCCAGGAAGATTGAATCAAAGAAGCAAAAGAAACTGGAATTTGAACAAGATGTCATTCATTGAAGTTAAAGATGGGGTTGAACGGTGCAAACCTGGTGAAGTTGGTGAGAGAAGCCAGATATCCAAAACAATCCTAAGGTTGGTAACATTAGTATAACCTATGAAGCAATTGTGTTCTATTGGTGGCTGGGTACTTGAGAGATTGTGTGGAAGCTTGAACATCATGAGAAAGGAATACTAAAAGGAGAGTTGGAAATTCTGGATGTGGAAATCTGTTGGAAACAGCTGAAAGAAAGCATCACTTGAAAGAAGATTAGAAACATAAAAACTAAAAGCCGGAGTAGGCTATTCGGCCCTTTGACCCGCTCTGCCATTCGTTGTGATCATGGCAGATCATTAAATTCAGTATCCTGATTCCCCCCTTTCCCTTGTTCTGTTAGCCCCAAGAGCTATATCTGATTTCTTCTTGAAATCACATTACATAAGAACAAGGAAAATAGAGAGTCTAAGGCATGTCTTTTTGAGAGAGGGGTTTGGAAATACTCACGTGGAAGCTGGAGTCCAGTAAGAGCAGTTGGCCGACAGTGTAATGATCTTATGGGGGATTCAAGGAGAAATCTACTGAAGTTCAAGTGGGTAGTGTCTGCCACTTGGTTTCAGAGTGGGTGTATCTGACTACAGTTAGCCTGTTAGTTTACAAGGATTGTGTATTTACTGAGAATATTATGACACAAGATATATTTTGTGACCTGTGTTATTCATAAAATGTGCATACGTTTGTAAAGATACAGGTGTGGTGAAGGAATATTGTATTATGGTCATTTTTTTCATGTTTAATAATTTCTTTCTATTGTAAAAAGCTAATTGGCAATCCCAATGGATCTTTTACAATGACATTACTAATTAACACTGCTTCATTTCACCATACCAAATCTAAAATGACTTTATCCCCAGTTGGTTCCGCAACGTAAACTACATGTGACAATAAATAAACTTAAACATATTGTTCCTGAAAACTTTACAAAGCATTCTACAATCTCAAATCCCACACCACCACTGCCAATTTTGATTGGTCCAGTCCATATGAAGATTAAAGTCCCCCACAACTATTGCATTGGCTTTGTTACAAGCTCTAATAGTTTATTGTTCAATGCTGTCCAAAACTATAAATATGTTAGGAGGGCAAAAACTACTCCCTCTGATGTTTTATGACCTTTGTTATTCCTAATAGCCACTCATACAGATTCTACTTCCTGATTTCCCAAGACAAGATCCTGCTTCACAAATTTCCTGTGTCATCCTTTATTATCAAGGCTATTTTTCTTCCTTTTCCATTCTGCCTGATTTTTTGCAATGTTATGAACCCTGGAATATTTATTTCCTAACCTTGGTCACCTTTAACTATGTTTCTGTATCGATGATTAGATCTAAACCATTTATCTCTATTTGTGCAATGAGCACATCCATCTTATTGTGGATGCTCCTCATTCTCTAATACAATGATTCCAATTTTAATGTTTTACTACTATTCTCTACATTGGCTTTCCCATTTAATTCTATGTCCCTTCCTGTCCTTTTCAGCTGTTTTTACCCACAATGATACACTTTTCTATTACCTCAACTTTTATTTTTGGATTTCTAAATCTCCCTTAAACTAACAATTTAAAGCCATTTTTCCTACTTTAGCTATATTTGCTGGTGAACACTTATGTTTATAGGCTTTGTCCCTTTCTGTCACACATTGATTACCATTACTCACATAGCTACTTTTCACTCTCTTTTCTCCTACAACGAGGAGGTGGTGGCATAGTGGTATAAGAACATAAGAAATAGGAGCAGGAATAGGCCATCTAGCCCTTCAAGCCTGCCCCACCATTCAATGAGATCATGGCTGATCTGAAGTGGATCAGTTCCACTTTCCCGCTTTCTCCCCATAACCCTTAATTCCCCTGTCTATCAGAAACCTATCTACCTGTGACTTAAATATATTCAGTGAGGTAGCCTCCACCACTTCAATGGGCAGAGAATTCCAGAGATTCACCACCCTTTGAGTGAAGAAGTTCCTCCTCAACTCTGATCTAAACTGCACCCTCCCCCCGCCTTATTTTCAGGCTATGCCCTCTAGTTCTGTTTTCCTTTCTAAGTGGGAAGAATCTCTCTACCTCTATCCTATCTAGCCCTTTCATTATCTTGTAAGTCTCTATAAGATCCCCCCTCAGCCTTCTAAACTCTAACGAGTACAGACCCAGTCTATTCAATCTCTCTTCATAGGCTAACCCCCCTCATCTCTGGTATCAGCCTGGTGAACCTTCTATTGTTGCTGGACTAGTAATCCAGTGACTCAGGTTAATGTTCTGGGGCAGCACGGTGGCACAGTGGTTAACACTGCTGCCTCAGAGAGCCAAGGACCTGGGTTCCATTCCAGCCTTGGGTAACTGTCTGTGTAGATTTTGCATATTGTTCCAGTGTCTCCCACTATTATCAATAGGGTTTCCTGGGAACCCACAGTGGGGATGTGTCAGTGCTGGAACCATAAGATCCCACCGGGTAAACCAGCAAGGTTTTGGAGATTCTGTTGAACTTTAAAAAAGATACTATAGGAATTGAAATTCTGAATACAAACAGAAGTTGTTTGAAACATTCAGGTTAGGCATCAACTGTGGAGAGAAACAAATTGCTTAAGGACACAGTCTTTGTGAGAATAGGTAGATAAAGAACTTATTAATAGGGGCAAGAGAATGTATAGAAACACAGAACAGTTGTAAATGAGTTGTAAAGTGGTTGACTGGAAAACCAAAGATGTTAAATGGCAGTGTGTCAAACAAAAGGTCATAATCTCAGCATAAGGGGTCAATCATTTAGGACTGAGATAAGGAAATATTTCTTCAACTAGATGGTTTTGAATCTTTGGAATTCTCTAGCCGAGAGAGCTGTTGGGTACTCAGCCATTGAATATATTTCAGACTGGGATCAGTAGTTCCCACAATCAGTAATGCGATAAAAGTCAAGTTAGCTGTTGTGTTTGATCAAAGGATAAATTCTGGGTGGTAGACTGGGGAGAATTCCCCTGCTTTTTGTTGGATCTTTTATATCTACCTGAGTAGGCAGATGAAGCCAAATTTTATGTGGGACAAATAACACAAAACAAATTATTTGCTGAGCAAATAATTATGAAAGGGTTTCTACTGTTCATGATAACAGCATCTGAATTTAATCTTTACTATGACTAATAACTAATGCAGAGTTGACAGTCTTTATAATACTGCAGGCACTAACAAACTAGCCAACTCACTCTGCTGAATTCTGATGTAAAGTAGGAAACGTTAAAAATGAGAATGAAGAAACAAATGCAATATCTTGAAGTCTGCCACATTTGATTAGGTTTCATAATCCAGCACGTGACATTGTATTTAAATATTTTTCATTTCTGTTTTATATTCATTGAACATTTTCTTTCTGTGTGGGTGGCATGATGGCACAGTGTTTAGCACTGCTGCCTCACAATGCCAGGGACCCAGGTTTAATTCTGGCCTTGGGTGACTGTGCAAACTCCACACAGACATTCTCACCTTGTCTGCACAGGTTTCGTCCAGGTGTTCTGGTTTCCTCCCATAGTCCAAAAATGTGTAGGTTAGGGGGATTAATGGAGTAAATGCATGGAGTTATGAGGATGGGGTGAGCCTGGGGAAGACGCTCAGTTGAAGAGTTGGTGCAGATTCAATGGGCTGAATGGTTTCTTTCTGCACTGTAAGGATTCTATGATTCCTTTTTGCATGTAGATTATATCTAGTAAAGCTAACTTTCCCTACATAACAATTTTGAATGCAGATTACAGGGTCAACGGCAGGGTTCTAAGGAATGTGGAGGAACAGAGAGATCTTGGGGTCCATATCCACAAATCTCTGAAGATTGCCACTCAAGTGGATAGAGCCGTGAAGAAGGCTTATAGTGTGTTAGCGTTTATTAACAGGGGGTTTGAGTTTAAGAGCCATGGGGTTATGCTGCAACTATACAGGACCTTGGTGAGACCACATTTGGAATATTGTGTTCAGTTCTGGACACCTCACTATAAGAAGGATGTGGAAGATCAGAGAGAGTGCTGAGGAGATTTACCAGGATGCTGCCTGGTTTGGAGGGTAGGTCTTACAAGGAAAGGTTGAGGGAGCTGGGGCTTTTCTCTTCCGAGCGGAGGAGGATGAGAGGCGACTTAATAGAAGTTTATAAGATGATGAGGAGGATAGATAGAGTGGATGTGCAGAGACTATTTCCTTGGGTGGATGTAGCTGTTACTAGGGGGCATAACTATAAAGTTCATGGTGGGAGATATAGGAGGGATGTCTGAGATAGATTCTTCACTCAGAGAATGGTTGGGGTGTGAAATAGACTGCCTGCTGTGATAGTGGAGTCGGACACTTTAGGAACTTTCAAATGGTTATTGGATAAGCACATGGAGCACTCCAGAATTATAGGGAGTGGGATAGCTTGATCTTGGGATTGGACATAGCTCAGCACAACATTGAGGGCCGAAGGGCCTGTACTGTGCCGTAATGTTCTGTGTTTCTCTGTTTCTATGATGCACTTGAAGCCATTCATTTTCACACAAAAGTGTCCTGTGAGTGAAGTTGATTCTCCAAAATTAATTACAAGGTTTCAAACATATTAGTATCATTTGAATGGTACTCAATCTATTGAAGAAAGGAGGAAGCTGTTGCACCTTAGCTATATTGACAGACTGAATTTTTCATTACTGAAAAGTTTCTGTTAATAATCCAATAAATGGCATGAATCATAAACCAATCAAACCATCTATATCACTACAAATATGCAACTAATACACATCCTGCATAAAACATTTTAAATATTTATTGAAGAGGTAAAGCAATGTTAGAAATAGATTGATGCTGGGACTTCTAATGGCAAACCTGAAATTTGATAGTCTGAAATTTATAGACATTTTCCAAACTTTGTGACTCCACAATTAAACTCTGACTGACCTGAGGTTCAGTTTACGTAATAACAATTAGATTTTCAACTCTTAAAATAATACAAGTCCATCATTGTAGCAGAATAGCACATTGTAAATTATAGGGTGAATAATTATATCGGTGTTCCCTGATTTATTGGTGTAACTTCAGTGGAAACTAAGAGAAACGTTTATAAAATCAGAAAATACTAGAAATATACAGTATGTAAGGCAGCATCTGTGGAGAAAGAAAACTAGTTAATGAGCTGGACTTTCAGCCTGGAGACAGGCAGCAGTAATTAGGAAAATACCAGCTTGGGCTGCTCATCCCCAGAAAAAGTGCTGGGAAGGATGGAATTCTCATTCCCGAGTGGGTGAATGCGGGCTGAAGTTGAGCCAACCAATTGGGGAGAAGTTCAGAGGCAGTTATGAAGCTGCCGGGTGTGGAGGAGTGTTGTTTGAAAGGCCCACCTCAGTTCTTTGAGACTTTATCCCAGTCAGTGCTGTATTGGGAAATTTTGAGGTGCTGGTGTTCCAGGGAAATGTGCGGGCTATATCATTTCTAAATCTACTATTACATTGTTTTCCTCTATACTAATCATTTGAGTTCCCAACTGTCAGTAAAAGTGTGCTTTTTAAGTGAACAGTATTAGTGCCTTACTTGGAACCACGTGGGATTTTGATTCAATAGTCTTCATCATAGCTAGAATTTCATAAGTCATCTATGTGCGGATCCACAAGAGATGGGTGAGGTCCTAAATGAATATTTCTCATCAGTATTTACTGTTGAGAAATGCATGGATGTTAGGGAACTTGGGGAAATGAATAGTGATGTCTTGAGGAGTGTACATATTACAGAGAAGGAGGTGCTGGAAGTCTTAAAGCACATCTGCGCGACCTGATGAGGTATATCCCAAGATGTTTGGGAGGCAAGAGAGGAAATTGTGGGTCCCCGAGCTGAGATAGTTGAATCATTAATAGTCATGGGTGAGGCGTCTGAAGATTGGAGAGTGGCAAATGTTGTGCCTTTGTTTAAAAAGGGCTGCAGGGAAAAGCCTGGGAACTACAGGCCAGTGAGCCTCACATCTGTGGTGGATAAATTGTTGGAAGGTATTTTGAGAGACAGGATCTACAGGCATTTAGAGACACAGGACTGATTAGGGACAGTCAGCATGGCTTTGTGAGTGGAAAATCATGTCTCACAAATTTAATTGAGTTTTTTGAAGGTAGATGAGGGCAGTGCAGTTGATGTTGTCTACATGGATTTTAGCAAGGCCTTTGACAAGGTACCACATGGTAGGTTGTTGCATAAATTTAAACCTCACAGGATCCAGGATGAGGTATCTAAATGGATGCAAAATTGGCTTCTTGACAGATGCCAGAGGGTGGTTGTAGAGAGTTGTTTTTCAAACTGGTGGCCTATGACCAGCGATGTGCCTCAGGGATCAGTGCTAGGCTCACTGTTAGTTGTCATTTATATTATTGATTTAACAAAGAACAAAGAACAACCCAGCACGGGAAACAGGCCCTTCGGCCCAACAAGCCCGCGCCGCCACATCACCCTACACCTATTCTACCCTGCGTGTCTACGAATAGAACCCCTGACTTAGCCAGATTCAGGGGAGAATAGTGTCAATTTGGTAAAACCAATCAGCCTAAGAGCACATCTTTGGGGTGTGGGAGGAAACCGGAGCGCCCGGAGGAAACCCACGCAACCACAGGGAGAATGCACAAACTCCCACAGACACAGGCCCAAATCCATGTATCTGCACAGCTAGCAGTGCTAGTCACCGAGCTGTTGCGGCGCCCGTCTACCGGTCCAGGATCAAGCACACACACTGACACGAAGTACTAGGCCACTCCTGGAACCTCCAAGAGTAGCCCACGCACGACCCACCGTGTGCATGCCCCTCGTTTGACAACGAGGTGGACCTCCACCTGCGGAATAAAAGACAAAAACGTTAATCACAAGCCTGCCTTTCCGGTGTCTCCCGAGGTTCTAACCCTTATTTAATAACCCCGACCATAACCCTCCATCCTTGTTTCACTCATGTGCCTATCTAACTGAACCTTAAACGAGTCCAACGTTGCCGCCTCCACCACCCTACTCGGTAGTGCGTTCCATACCCCCACAACTCTCTGCGTAAAGAACCTTCCTCTCATATCCAAATTATATCTCTCCCCCCTCACCCTTAAATCATGTCCTCTTGTATTCGTAACCAATCTAGGGAGCAGTCTCTCACTATCGACTCTGTCTATTCCCTTCAGTATCTTATATACCTCTATCATGTCCCCCCTCAATCTCCGTCTTTCCAAGGAGAACAGTCCCAGTTTCTCCAACCTTTCCTCGTAACCCAGCCCCTCCATGCCAGGCAACATCCTGGTAAACCTCCTCTGCACCCTTTCCAGAGCCTCCACGTCCTTCCGGTAGTAAGGTGACCAGAACTGGACGCAGTACTCCAAATGCGGTCTAACCAACGTTCTATACAACTGAAGCATTAGACGGCAGCTTTTAAACTCTATACCCCTTCCTATAAAGGCTAGCATTCCATAAGCCTTCCTGACAACATTCTCCACTTGTGTCGCAACCTTCATGGATTTGTGAACCTGCACTCCCAGGTCCCTCTGTGTTTCTATACTCCTAATTTGTCTACCTTTAATCACATAGCTCCTCTCTACATTATTCCTTCCAAAATGCATCACCTCGCATTTGTCAGGATTAAATTCCATCTGCCACCTATCTGCCCAATGCACCAACCTATCTATATCCTGTTGTATCACCTCACAATCCACTTCGGTACCCGCCAACCCTGCCATCTTGGTGTCATCAGCAAACTTGCTGATCACACCACCTACGCTCTCTTCCAAGTCATTTATGTATACTACAAAGAGGAGAGGTCCCAGTACTGAGCCCTGCGGCACACCACTGGTCACTGGCCTCCAGCCCGACAAGGTCCCCTCCACAACTACCCTCTGTCTCCTATTACCCAGCCAGTTCTCAATCCACCTAGCTACCTGACCTCGTATCCCATGCGCCTTAACCTTTTCTACCAGCCTACCATGAGGGACTTTGTCAAACGCCTTACTGAAATCCATATAGATGACATCAACGGCTCTCCCATCGTCAACCGTTTTTGTCACCTCCTCAAAGAATTCCACCAGATTCGTAAGGCAAGACCTCCCTCTAACAAAGCCATGTTGCGTATCCCTAATCAGACCGCAACACTCCAAATGCTCATACATCCTACCCCTAAGTACTTTTTCCATTAATTTCCCTACCACCGATGTCAAACTCACCGGCCTATAATTTCCAGGGTTATCCCTGCTACCTTTTTTGAACAGTGGTACCACATTTGCTACCCTCCAGTCTTCTGGGACCTCACCTGTGTCCAAAGAAGAGACAAAGATTTGCGCCAGAGGCCCAGCAATTTCATCTTTCACCTCCCTAAGCAGCCTGGGATAAATACCATCAGGCCCCGCAGCTTTATCCGTCCTTACGCTACCTAAAAGCCCTAGCACTTCCTCCCTCGTAATAGATATTTCCTGCAGCTGATCCTCAGCTCCCTCTAACAGACCGCACGATTCCGAACCCCTCTCCTTCGTGAATACCGACGCAAAGTATTCATTCAGGAGCTCCCCCATTCCCTCCGACTCAATACATATCTCCCCATTTTTGTCCCTAAGAGGACCAATTTTCCCTCTAACTACTCTCTTGCTCCTAATATAGGAATAAAATGCCTTTGGATTTTCCTTAATCCTACCAGCCAAAGCCATTTCATGCCCTCTCTTCGCCCTTCTAATTCCCCTTTTCAGCTCCTTCCTACTCTGTCTATATTCCTCCAGCGCACTCTC
The DNA here is from genome assembly GCF_965287045.1 of Carcharhinus amblyrhynchos. NCBI lineage: Eukaryota > Metazoa > Chordata > Chondrichthyes > Carcharhiniformes > Carcharhinidae > Carcharhinus > Carcharhinus amblyrhynchos. The sequence continues at coordinate 128,024,428 of NC_137329.1, forward strand.
CGTACCCAGTCGTTTCGACCTAACATACGCCTCCCTCTTCTTCCTGACCAAGTCTTCAATACCCCCTGTAATCCACGGCTCTCTAATCCTACCTTTCCCATCCTTCCGCTTAACCGGAACATACCTCCCCTGCAACCATTTCATTTTGTCCCTAAAAGCCTCCCACTTGCCAACCGTGGACTTGCCAGCTAACAGTCCCTCCCAATCAGTTTGCTGCAGCTCCCTCCTAATCCTGCTATAGCTCGCCTTTCCCCAGTTCAGCACACTCCCGTTCGGCCGGCACTCGTCCCTTTCCATTTTTATCCTAAAGTAGACGGACTTGTGGCCACTATTAGCCACATGTTCGCCTACCTCTACCTCTCCCACCTGCCCCGGCTCATTACCCAACACTAAATCCAGTATAGCCCCTCCCCTAGTCGGGCTAGTTACATACTGCTCTAGAGACCCTTCCAAAACACATTTCACAAACTCCTCTCCCTCTGTACCCCCAGCTCTAGGCCCCCTCCAATTCACTCCAGGAAGATTAAAGTCACCCACTACAACCACCCTATTCTTCCTGCACCTATCCAAAATGCCCCCGCAAATGCCTTCCTCCACTGACCTTGGGCTGTTGGGTGGCCTATAGTATACCCCTAGCAACGTGATCTCTCCCTTTTTATTCCTCAACTCCACCCACAGCGACTCAATCCCTATCTCTTCTATATTGTCCTCCCTCTGCACTACTGTGATGCTTTCCTTGACTAACAGTGCCACTCCTCCACCTCTCTTCAACCCTCCTCTGTCACACCTAAAACACTTGTACCCAGGAACATTCAGCTGCCAGTCCTGCCGTTCCCGTAACCACGTCTCCGTTACAGCCACCACATCTAACTGCCTCACAAACATCAAGGCCCTAAGCTCATCCGTTTTCCCTGCCACACTCCTAGCATTGAAACAGACACAGTTCAACCCACAAGTGTCCCTCGGAACCTCCTTCTCCCTGATACTTTTCCTTTCACCCGACTCTCTCCCAGCCACCTCCACACCCCTCCTCCATATTAGTTTAAACCCTTCATAAACACCCCAGCTAACCTCCCCGCTAAGACATTAGTTCCCCTCCCGTTCAAATTCTCCCCACCCCTCCTGTACAATTGCCCTTCTCTCCTAAACACCTCCCAGTGATCCACAAAAGTAAAGCCCTCCACCCTACATCAATCCCTCAACCATGCATTCAACTGCATGATCTCGTCATTCTTTGCCCTGCTGGTACTGGGCAACAACCCAGACAGTGCCACCCTGGAGGTCCTACTCTTTAGTTTGGCCCCCAACTCCCTAAATTGCCTACGGACCTCTACCCTACTCCTCCTTCCTATGTCCCCCTCCCCTACATGTACTATGACCTCAGCCTGTGCCCCCTCCCCTTTCAAAATTCCCTCTACCCTGTCCGTTACGTCCTTGACCCCTGCTCCAGGAAGGCAGACCACCATCCTGGAGTCACGCCTCTGTCCACAGAACCTCCTATCGATACCTCTGACCCTCCCGTCCCCTACCACTATCACCTTGCCAGCCCCCCTCTGTCCCTCTAAGTCAGTCTCCCCCTCCTGCCTATCTTTCTGTGCCCCTGTCGACGAACCATGGGGGGCCTCTGGGGAGGCCGGGGGACCCTGACTGCTCTTCTTCTTCCTCTTTCCCCTCCTAACAGTCGGCCATCCTCCCTTCTCTTCAGCCCTTGAGACCTCCTCCTGCTCATGTTTCCCAGCCATTATCTCCTCGTTCTCCCTGACTAGAAACGCATCTTCCAGCCGCCCCTTGAGTTGCCTGACCCGGGCCCTCAATCGCTGCAGTTCTAAACATTTACTGCAGATGTGTACCTTGGGGACACGTGACACCACCAGGAACTCCCACATGTGGCACCGGACGCAACTTACATTCCTCCCTATATTCCCTGCCATGTCCCAACCTCCTGTAAGTGCCCAAAGGTAGAAATCTGTCACTCACCTTCTCTAAGCCTACTCTCGCCTAAGCCCAGCGAGCCAAAGCCCTTCTCACTCAGTTCCCACTCACTCCGCTGCCCGCTCCCGACGCTGCCCGCTGTACGCTGCTACCCCTTTTTTATACCCCCCCGCTCCCCCTTAACGACTATCCCCTGGCCTAACTTCCGGTACGGAAGTAAACTACACTCTAACAAGCCCCGAGAACCGGAAGTACAGAAAAAAAGCGGTTTTTAACTTTAAATCAGTCACTCACCACAGCCACAGCCACCAGGTTCAATGCTCCGGAGAACAAACTCCGGATGAGAATGGATGAGAATATAGGGGGCAGTAGGGGTTAGTAAGCTTGCAGATGATACCAAGATTGGTGGCATAGTGGACAGTGAAGAAAGTTATCTCTAATTGCAACGGGATCTTGATCAATTGGGCCAGTGGACTGATGAATGGCAGATGGAGTTTAATTTAGACAAATGCAGGGTAATGCATTTTGGTAGATTGAATCAGGGCAGGACTTACTCAGTTAATAGTTGGGCACTGGGGAGAGTTCCAGAACATAGAGGTCTAGGGGTACATGTTCATAGCTCCTTGAAAGTAGAGTCACAGGTGGACAGAGTAGTGAAGAAAGCTTTTGGCGTGCTTGGTTTCATCGGTCAAAACATTGAATGCAGGAGTTGGGACATCTTGTTAAAGCTGTACAAGTTATTGGTAAGGCCACACTTGAAATACTCTGTGCAGTTCTGGTCACCCTATTATAGAAAGGATATTATTAAACTAGAAAGAGTGCAGAAAAGATTTACTAGAATGCTACCGGGATGTGATGGTTTGAGTTATAAGGAGAGACTAGATAGACTGGGATTTTTTTCTCTGGACCGTAGGAGGCTGAGGGGTGATCTTATAGAAGTCTATAAAATAATGAGGGGCAAAGACAAGGTAGATAGTCAATATCTTTTCCCAAAGGTAGGGGAGTCTAAAACTAGCGGGTATAGGTTTAAAGTGAGAGGGGAGAGATAGAAAAGTGTCCAGAGGGGCAATTTTTTCACACAAAGCGTGGTGAGTGTCCGGAACAAGCTGCCAGAGGTAGTCGTAGAGGCGGGTACAATCTTACCTTTTAAAAAGCATTTAGATAATTACATGGGTACGATGGGTATAGAGGGATATGGGTCAAATGCGGGCAATTGGAATTAGTTTAAGGGTTTATAAAAAAGGGCGGCATGGGCAAGTTGGGCCAAAGGGCCTGTTTCCATGTTGTAAACCTCTATGACTCTATGACACTAACCAGTAGTTTAATTATTTAACTGAAGCCAATTAAAACATGAATTACAGAACACTTTATTCTGACTGGGGAATAGTATGTAGAGAGGCCATTTGTTTTCTTCAATTACATTAATAATTTACAGCTAGCTGTATTGGCACAAATTGAAAATTTGAAGATGATGCACGAAACGGCAGGACCGTGACCTATGAGGAGAAGAGTGATAGACCTCAAAAGGATGTAGATAGACTGGAGAAATGGACAGATACATGACAGCTGAAATTTAATGTAGGGAAGTGTGAAATGATATGTTTTGGTCAGAACACCAAGGAGTGGAGCTTAGACTATAAGACGAAGGAGCAGAAGTAGGCCATTTGATCCATCAAATCTGCTCCACCATTCATTGAGGCCATGACTGATCTGATGTGATAATTTTCACCTCCACTTTCCTGTCTCAGTATATCATCACTCATCTGATGAAGGGGCAACGCTTCAAAAGCTTGTACTACCAAATAACCTGTTGGACTTTAACCTGTTGTTGTGAGACTACTTACTGTGCCTACCCCAGTCCAACACCGGCATCTCCACGTTATTGTGAACAAAATTAGCGAGAATCCTAAAATATTTTATAAATACATTAAGGGCAAGAGGTTAACCAGGGAAAGGGTAGATCCCATTAGTGACCAGGGGGGAATCTGTGTGTGTGAAGCCCCAAGACATTGGAATGGTGTTAAATGAATACTTCTCGTTGGTCTTCACTCAGGAGAAGGAGGACATCGGTACAGAATTCAGGGAAAGGGACTGTGAAGACCTTGAGCAGTTTGATATCGGAAATGAGGAGGTACTGGAGACTTTGATAGGCTTAAAAATGGACAAATCCCCTGGCCTGGATGAATTGCATCCTAGGTTATTTTGGGAGGTGGGGCAGGAAATTGCAGGGGCTCTGATGCAAATTTTTACTTCCTCTCTGGCCACGGAGGAAGTACAGTAAGAAGTCTCACAACACCAGGTTAAAGTCCAACAAGTTTGTTGGGTAGCAAAAGCCACTAGTTTTCAGATCACTGCCCCTTTGTCAGGTGAGTGGGAGTTCTGTTCACAAACAGGGTATATAAAGACACAAACTCAATTTACAAGATAATGGTTGGAATGTGAGTCTTTACAGGTAATCAAGTCCCAAAGGTACAGATAACATGAGTGGAGACAACGTTAAGCACAGGTTAAAGAGATGTGCATTGTGTCCCAACAGGACAGTTAGTGAGATTTTGCAAGTCCAGGCAAGTCATGGGGATTACAGATAGTGTGACATGAACCCAAGATCCCGGTTGAGGTCGCTCTCATGCGTGCAGAACTTGACAACCAGTCTCTGCTCAGCGCCTCTGCGCTGTCGTGTGTCGTGAAGGCCGCCTTGGAGAACGCTTGCCTGAAGATCAGAGGCCAAATGCCCGTGACCGCTGAAGTGTTTGCCAACAGGAAGAGAACAGTCTTGCCTGCTGATTGTCGAGCAGTGTTCATTCATCTGTTGTCGTAGCGTCTGTATGGTCTCTCCAATGTACCATGCCTCAGGACATCCTTTCCTGCAGTGTATCAGGTAGACAACGTTGACTAAGTTGCAAGAGTATGTACCGTGTACCTGGTAGATAGTGTTCTCACGTGAGATGATGGCATCCGTGTTGATGATCCGGGATGTCTTGCAGAGGTTGCTGTGGCAGGGTTGTGTGGTGTTGTGGTCACTGTTCTCCTGAAGGCTGGGTAGTTTGCTGTGGACAATGGTCTGTTTGAGGTTGTGCGGTTGTTTGAAGGCAAAAAGTGGGGGTGTGGGGATGGCCTTGGCGAGATGTTCATCTTCATCACTGATATGTTGGAGGCTCCAGAGAAGATGTCGTAGCTTCTCTGCTCTGGGGAAGTACTGGATGACAAAGGGTACTCTGTCCACTATGTCCTGTGTTTGTCTTCTGAGGAGGTTGATGCGGTTTTTTGCTGTGGCACGTCAGAACTGTCGATCGATGAGTCGAGCGCCATATCCTGTTCTTATGAGGGCATCTTTCAGCGTCTGGAGATGTCAAATAAAGAACAAAGAACAATACAGCGCAGGAACACATGCACCGATCATGTGTTCCTAACTAAACCATCCGTTTGTATCCCTCTATTCCCAGTCTGTTCATGTGGCTATCTAGATAAATCTTAAATCATCCTCAAATCTGTTGTGATTCTCCTCATCTGAGCAGATCCTGTGTATACGGAGGGCTTGTCTGTAGGGGATGGCTTCTTTAACATGTTTAGGGTGGAAGCTGGAGAAGTGGAGCATCGTGAGGTTATCCTTGGGCTCGCGGTACAGTGAAGTGCTGAGGTGACCGTCCTTAAAGAGGATGCATGTGTCCAAAAATGCAACCGGTTCCGGAGAGTAGTCCACAGGGGAAATGCCAGAGGACTGGAGAATGGCTAATGTGGTTCCACTTTTCAAGACAGCCAATCGAGATGAACCAGGGAATTACAAACCAGTAAGTCTCACGTCAGTGGTAGGTTGGAGCACTGAGACACCTAAATTCCATGGAAAACGTTTCTTGGTTGACAGCTCAGGCTTTCTGATTGCTCCTGTCAATTTCACAGTGTTTATTTACACAAGCTAAAGAGGTTTCAAGAGTTTGCAGTTTCAGGTATTTATATTTGATAACTCCACATACGCATATATAATACTCCTGCTGTGTTAAAACAATATCTAATCTGATTCACAATGAGTAACAATCCCACCATTGGAATGTTGAGCTCAGATATAGTAATTTTGTTCATATTAAAATGAAAGTTTTTGGGGGAAGGAATAACGTTGTCTTAATGTGCAATTTAATTGTTGTCACTTTCCAGCTGCAATAACTGTATTTCAAAAATAATTGATTATGGAGATATCTTTGGAACACATGAGGTTGTGATAAGGTGATTGTTATCATCACAGCAAATGTTACATAATGAGCAAGCCAAAGGGAAACTTACCAAAAATTAACCCGCGTCTTAAATATATTTAAGACGTGGGTTGATGGGTTTTTGATAAGCGAGGAGATTAAGGGTTATGGGGAGAGGGCGGGAATGTGGAACTGAGCCACGACAGATCAGCCATGATCTTATTGAATGGCGGGGCAGGCTCGAAGGGCTAGATGGCCTACTCCTGCTCCTATTTCTTATGTTCTTATGTTCTTATGTAACCCAAAACATTTTTTTATATTCTGAAAACAAGGAGATACCTACTGAACGTAGAAGCATGGAACTTCAGTAACACTTCTGGAATATTAAAAAAATTTATTAACAAGAAGAAAACAAAATAAGCACACAAGATGAAAGTTACGCAGTTAAAACATTCTTACAAACCCTCCCCAAACTAATCCACATGGTCACAACACATAAATAAACACCGTCTGGCAACACTCTCTTGTAGACTTTAACTCTCAAAATCCAGTAATTATACCCAAGGCAAAATTGGTAAAGATAGTCCACACTTTTCACTCACTTCCACTCTGCTATGGAAATCCAAGAATATTCAGAAGGAAGACTGCTTTAAGAAACAAAGACCTCTCCTGGTTTCTGGATGGCTGCTTCAGATTTCGTACCTTCTCTCAGAACAGATCTGATCTCAGGACATGTCCTTCACATAGCCAACACAATTCAGCTCTTTCCTTAAACATCTTTTTATCCTTTAATCTTTAATTCCATTGTTCTCTTTGAACTCAACATTTTGAAAATACAAACACCTTTTTTCATGTTTTCCTATTGCCTCCACTTTCAGGTAAAATAAAATTTAATTACGTTCTCTTATTTACTTATGAAAACTTTGTATCTTGTAAAAATCCCTTGCTCCCCTTTGAAAGTTAACAGATGAAAAGCCAAGTCCTTATCTATGTCCTAATGCAAATTTCTGAAGTAAATGTGAAGATTCATATTTACTTATGAATCCACTTCATCATAGTTTCTCCTTACAAATATATGCATTTAGCACCATTACCTCTTTTATCTCTCAACTTTCCCAGACAAGTTGTCTGTCAACCTTTCCTCAGCCACACACATACACAGCCTTCTTTATAGAACACAATATTCCCCAATGCTTCAATTCAATCATTGAATTCTACAAGTCTGGCAGACCTTACTTGCTTTCACACTCTATCAATAAAACTCTTTCAACTTGTTTTGCCACCTTCAATAATTTATGCATATATGCACGTGGATCACTTTGGTCCTGCACACCTTTTAGTACTGTACCCTTTGTTTAATCACAGAATTAGCACCACTTCTCCTTTCTACACTTGTTACCTGTTTATATGCCGATAGAAGAATTGGGATGTTCTTTTCAGTTGCAGAGTTAGATTGAAGAATTTGGGACCATTTTACTTGGAAAAGAGAAGGTTGAGAGGTAATTTGATCAAGATGCACAAAATAATGAGGGGTCTGGACAGAGTAGATAGTGAGAAACTAATCCCATTGGTCGAAAGATCAAGAAGTGTACACAGATTGAAAGTAATTGACAGAAAAGCAATGGTGACATGGGAAGAAAGGTTTTCATGCAGTGAGTTGTTAGGATTTGGAATATGTTGCCTGAGAGTGTGGTGGACGCAAATTCAATTGAAGCATTTAGGAGAAACTTGAATTATTCTCTGGAAAGAATCAATTGATTGCATTTACATTATTGTACACTGTAGTTAGACTCAGTAAATTCATTTTCAAAAGTTATGGAGCATTATAACTTTAAATTAACTTTGAAAATCATATTGACATAATAATGGAGATATTGTGCAACAATGTATCAAAGCAAATTATTGCAGATGCTAGAATCTGAAACCAAAAGGGAAAATGCTGGCTAGTCTCAGCAGGTCTGGTAGCATCTATAAGGAGAAAAAAGAGCTAACGTTTCGAGTCCAGATGACCCTTTGTCAAAGCTAAAAGGCATAGAAAGTGGGAGATATTTATACTGGAGGGTGTGGGAATGGAAGATGATTCATAGCCACAGAAACAAGGGGAAAGGCTGCTAATGGCAGCCCATAGAGAGAGTAAAGGGCTTAAATGGCTGAACGCCACAGAAGCTGAAACAACAATGTTAAGTAAAACGGACAGCGATCACAACGCCATGGAAGTTCTGGGCCACATTGGACATGTGTATTAAGAGTCAAGCATTCATAATGAGGCAATCTGGAAAAACAGATCTCTGACCAACTGTGCAGTCTGGTTTTGTTGATAGAATTGCCAGATTTCAAAGTGGTCTACATGTGATTTTCCGAAAAGACACCATATTGTGAGTAATAAATACATTGCACTGAAGCGTACAAGCACAAGTAAATTGCTGCCTCACTTTGAAGGGCTGTTTGGTGCCTTGGCTGGTGAATACTAAAGACTTGTACTCCAGAACTTGCTTTGCCCTTAGCAAAGCTGTTCCAGAAAAGTGACAAAACTGGCATCAACCCAGCAATGTGGAGAATTACCCTATACAGAAAATGTGGGACAAATCCAACCCAAAAAATGGCTGCCCTAGCCGTCTATCCTCAATCGTCAGTAAAGTCGTGGAAGGGGTCATCAACAATGTTATCAAATGGCATTTACTGAGCAATAACCTGCTCACTGATGCTCAGTTTGAGTTCCACCAGGGTCATTCAGCTCCTGACCTCATTACAGCTTTAGTTCAAACATGGTCAAAGAGCTCAAATCCAATGATAAGATGAGGGTGATAGCCCTTGGCATCAAGACAGCATGTGACCGAGTGCAGCATCAAAGAACCTTTGCAAAACTGGATATCAGAGAATCAGGGGGTAATCTTTGCTGGTTGGAGTCATACCGGGCACAAAGGAAGATGGTTGTGGTGGTTGGAGGTCAGTCATCTCTCTTCCTGGACACTATTGCAGGAGATAGAACATAGAACATGGAACACTACAGCACAAACAGGCCATTCGGCCCACACGTTGCACCGAACATTTCCATACCTACCAGGCCATTGAACTATCTCTGACTCCCAATCCCATTAGATCCCATATACTCATCCAGAAGTCTTTTAAAAGACCCCAGCGAGTTCGCCTCTACCACCACTGATGGCAGCTGATTCCACTCACTCACCACCTCTGAGTGAAAAACTTTCCCCTAACATCTCCTCTGTACCTGCTCCCCAGCACCTTAAATCTGTGTCCTCTCATAGCGACCATTTCAGCCCTGGGAAATAGCCTCCGAGAATCCACCCTATCTATTCCTCTCAACATCTTATAAACCTCTATCAGGTCGCCTCTCAACCTTCGTCTCTCCAGGGAGAAGAGACCTAGCTCCCTCAACCTATCTTCATAAGGCATGCCTCCCAATCCAGGCAACATCCTTGTAAATCTCCTCTGCACCCTCTCAATAGCTTCCACATCCTTCCTGTAGTGAGGCGACCAGAACTGCGCACAGTACTCCAAGTGGGGTCTGACAAGGGTCTTATAAAGTTGCAGCACCACCTCCCGACTCCTAAACTCAATCCCTTGATTAATGAAGGCCAGTACACCATACGCCTTCTTGACCACATCCTCCACCTGCGAGGCAGATTTAAGAGTCCTGTGGACCCGGACCCCAAGATCCTTCTGCTCCTCAACACCGCTAAGACTCCTACCCTTGATATTGTACTCCTTCATCCCATTGGTCCTGCCAAAATGGACCGCTACACATTTATCCACATTGAAGTCCATCTGCCACTTCTCCGTCCAGTCTTGCATCCTATCTATGTCACGCTGCAACTTCTGACATCCCTCCAGACTATCCACAACACCACCAACCTTTGTGTCATCAACGAACTTACTAACCGATCCCTCCACTTCTTCATCCAGGTCATTTATGAAAATGACAAACAGCAAGGTTCCTAGAACAGATCCCTGGGGCACTCCACTGGTGACTGACCTCCATGCCGAAAAAGACCCATCCACAACCACTCTCTGCCTTCTGCAGGCAAGCCAGTTCTGGATCCACAAGGCCAAAGGCCCTTGGATCCCATGCCCTCTCACCTTCTCAAGAAGTCTTGCATGGGCGACCTTATCAAACGCCTTGCTGAAGTCCATGTAAAACATATCCACCGCTCTTCCTTTGTCAATGTGTTCAGTCACATTTTCAAAGAACTCAACTAGGCTCGTAAGGCACGACCTGCCCTTGACAAAGTTTTGCTGACTATTCCTGATCATTCTAAACTTCTCTAAATGCTCATAAATCCTGTCCCTCAGAATCCTCTCCATCAACTTACCAACCACTGAGGTCAGACTCACCGGTCGGTAATTTCCCGGGCTATCCCTGTTCCCTTTCTTGAAAATAGGAACCACATCCGCAATCCTCCAATCCTCCAGAACCTCTCCCGTCTCCATCGACGATGCAAAGATCATCGCCAGGGGCTCTGCAATCACTTCCCTCGCCTCCCACAGCAACCTGGGGGATATCCCATCCGGTCCCGGCGACTTATCTATCTTGATAGAATTTAAAAGTTTCAACACATCCTCTTCCTTAACATCCACATACTCAATCTTTTCAGTCTGCTGCAAACCTGTAGTACAACCTCCCAGATCACTTTCCACCGTGAATACCGAGGCAAAGTACTCATTAATGTTCAGCACCATTTGTGACTCCTTGCATGGTAAAGTAATCTATGTCCAAATGCAGCAAGAATTGGACAATATTGGGACTTAGGCTGCTTACAAGTGGTACGTAACATTCATGCTACACAAACATTGTGCAACAAGAAAGAATCCAATCATCACCCCTTGACACTCAATGGCATTTCAATCACCGGATGATCCACTATTAACATCCTGGGAATTACCATTGACCAGAAATTGAACTTGACTAGCCATTTAAATACAGTGGCTACAAAATCCGGTCAGCGACTAGGACTCCTGCAGAGAGTAACTCACCTCCTGAATCCCCACATTCTGTCTACTATCTACAAGGCACAAAGCAGGAGTGTAATGGAACACTCTCCACTTGACTGGATGGGTGCAACATCCAAAACATTCAAAAACCTGACCACTACCCCTTCCACAAACATTCAATCCCTCAAACAGTGACACACATGGCAGCCACATGTACCACTTACAAGATGCACTGCAGGAGCTCACCAAGGCTCCTTAGGCAGTATCTTCCAAACCCATGAACATTACCATCTACAAGCACAAGGGCAGCAAATACATGGGAATACTACTGCCTGGAAGTTCCTCTTAAAGTCACTCACTATTTGGAACTATAGCATCGTTCCTTCACTATATCACTGGGTCAAAGTCCTGGAACTGCCTCCTTAACAGCAGTGTGGGTGTACCTACACCACATGGACTGCAAAGGTTCAAAATGATGGCTTACCACCACCTTCTCAAAGGCAATTAGTAACAGCCAATAAATACTGGGTTTGTCCGCAATGCCTACATCCCTTGAATGAATGAAAAAAAGGAATTACAAGAATTGCATGTCCTCTACACCTATGGAAAGCTGTGGTGAGAAATGGATGGGGTGTTAGGGGTGACTGAAAAATACATCATGTGTCACATAGGAAATATTCCTTTCAGATTGCTGCAATGGGACGGCAGGAAATAATATATTTGGTGATGACGTTACACTGAAGATGGAGAATGTGGCTAATTTGAAAAGCACTTTGGGCCAACTATCTTTCATTTGAGTCATAATATTCTATGATTAGTCATGTGCTAGCCACTTCTAGAATTTGAGTTTTTAAAGCACGTCTTGTATGAATTGGTTTTCCACCCTTTCAATAGATTTGTTGTTAATAATTCTGTCCTGTCTGGATGTCCTTGCTAGTCTCCCAGAAGGAATGACGTCAATCTTGCATCAGCTGTTAAAAATAATTTTCCTTGATCCAGAACCCAATGTATTAAAATTAAACGAAACATGATTAGTTTTCTACTGTGGCACTCAAATATAATCTTTTATGATGAGGAACAGTGACATCAGCAGATGATTTACACCAAAAGCATTTCCATTGAAGATAACAATGAGAATTAATTTTCTGATGCACAATGGGATAGATTGCCTCTTTTCATGTGTAGGATGAGCCTTAAATCAAGAAATCCAAGGTCAGTCATACAACTGACAGACACTTTCCATCCTTTTCTGTCAATAATGCAATGCAATACGAGGTTAACAACATGCTGAGATTGGATTAAATCTGTTCAATACCACGTATTAACTCATTTGTAATTGTTCTCATTTTTAAAATACATTCTCAGGAGGTGGTCAAACTGTCTGAGCCACATTTATTAACTAGCCCTATTATCTCCAGTGTTTATGCAACTGAGTTCTGAAGAGGAGTCATATGGATTTGAAGCATTGACTCTGTTTCTCTCTCCACAGATACTGTCAGAACTGCTGAGCCTTGCCAGCAATTTCTGTTTTAATTTATGCAAGTGAATGGCTATTTCAGAGAGCATTAAATATAGACAAAAATAACTTCGCTTTATTCACAAACCAGGAAGTGCGAAAGTGCTTCAGCCATGGGGCAGTGGATAGTTATTTCACCTTGTTCCAGGAAAAACTACACTATGGGAAACAGATGGAGGTCTGCCGAGGGTACCAGTTGGTGTGGGAAGCAAAACACGATCTTGCTATAATTTTTGGACTATAGATCTGGATTCCCCACTCAGAATAGTTTCTCTGTATCTACCTTTATCAACTTCTCATCTCTTGGAAACTTCAATCAAATCACCCCATAACCTCTGACATCTAAGAAGTATAAGATTGGTTTGTGTAATCTATCCTCATAATTTATTAATACTACCTTGAGTGGCTGTTAAAATCACTCAAATACATAACCCTAAGCAATGAAACTAGGAGTTAAAGTTGTCTATTTGATTCCTATTTTGTTATCTTCCTCAGTGTTTAAGACAAAACAATTTCTTTGAGTAAGGTAACATTGCACATCACAATCTCTCAGAATTAACAGAACATAAAACTGTTGCAAAGTTGGAGGCCAATCAGCCCATCATCTCAGCACTAGCTCTCCAATGATCAACTCACCTAGTTCCATTCTCCTGCCTTCTCCCCATAACCCTGAACATTCTTCCTTCTCAAATAACAGCCTCATTCCCTTTTGCATGCTTCAAAACTGCCTCCACTACACCCTCAGGCAGAATATTCCAAACCCTAACCATTTGCTGTGTGAAAAAGTTTTTCAAGTCACCTTTACTTCTTTTACTAATTACTTCAAATCTGTGCCCTCTCATAGAAACATAGAACATAGAACAGTACAGCACAGCGCAGGCCCTTCAGCCCTCAGTGGTGTGCCGAGCAATAGCCAAACCCAAGATCAAGCTATTCCACTCCCTATCATTCTGGAGTGCTCCATGTGCCTATTCAATAACCGCTTGAAAGTTCCTAAAGTGTCCGACTCCACTATCACAGCAGGCAGTGCATTCCACACCCCAACCACTCTCTGAGTGAAGAATCTACCTCAGACATCCCTCCTATATCTCCCACCATGAACCTTATAGTTATGCCCCCTAGTAACAGCTACTTCCACCCGAGGAAATAATCTCTGCACATCCACTCTATCTATCCCCCTCATCATCTTATAAACCTCTATTATGGTGCCTCTCATCCTCCTCCGCTCTAAAGAGAAAAGCTCCAGCTCCCTCAATCTTTCCTCATAAGACCTACCCTCCAAACCAGGCAGCATCCTATCTCCTCCGCACTCTCTCCAATGCTTCCACACCCTTCTTATAATGAGGTGACCAGAACTGAACACAATATTCCAAATATGGTCTCACCAAGGTCCTGTATAGTTGCAGCATAACCCCATGGTTCTTAAACTCAAACCCCCTGTTAATAAACGCTAACACAATATAAGCCTTCTTCACGGCTCTATCCACTTGAGTGGCAATCTTCAGAGATCTGTGGATATGAACCCCAAGATCTCTCTGTTCCTCCACATTCCTCAAAACCCTGCCATTGACCCTGTAATCCACATTCAAGTTTGTCCTACCAAAATGAATCACCTCGCACTTATCAGGGGTAAACTCCATCTGCCACTTTTCAGCTCAACTCTGCATCCGATCAATGTCTCTTTGCAGCCTACAACATCCCTTCACCTCATCCACTACTCCACCAATCTTGGTGTCATCAGCAAATTTACTAACCCACCCTTCAGCCCCCTCTAAATATAAAAAATGCTAGTAAAAGTTTTTACGAATATATAAAGAAGAAGAGAATGGCTAGAGTGAATGTTGGACCCTTGGAGGACGAGAGGGGGGATTTAATGGTGGGAAACGAGGAAATGGCTGAGACTTTAAATGAGTTTTTTGTGTCGGTCTTCATGGAGGAGGATACAAATAGCTTACCGAATATTAAAGATACAGATGAGGTCCTTAATACAATTACTGTTACTAGAAAGGTAGTGCTTGGTAGGCTAACGGGACTGAAGGTAGACAAGTCCCCAGGACTGGATGGAATGCATCCCAGGGTTCTGAAAGAAATGGCAGAAGTAATAGCAGATGCCTCAGTAATTATTAATCTAAATTCACTGGACTCTGGGGGAGTGCCAGCGGATTAGAAAACAGCTACTCTTACGCTGCTGTTTAAAAAAGGTAGCAGACAAAAGGCGGGTAATTACAGGCCAGTTAGCTTAATGTCTGTAGCCGGGAAAATGCTAGAATCCATCATTAAAGAAGAAATAGTGGGACGTTCTAGAAAAGAACGGTTTGATCAAGTAGACGCTGCATGGATTCATGAAGGGGAAGTTGTGTTTGACGAATTTACTGGATTTTTATGAGGGTGTGACTAGTGCGGTAGACAGAGGGGAACCGGTGGATGCGGTGTTTTTAGATTTCCAGAAGGCGTTCGATAAGGTGCCTCACAAAAGGTTGCTGCAAAAGGTTAGGGTACACAGAGTTGGGGGTAAGGTGTTAGCGTGGATTGAGGATTGGTTGTCTGACAGGAAGCAGAAAGTTGGAATCAGTGGGTGCTTTTCTGGTTGGCAGTTGGTGACTAGTGGAGTGCTGCAGGGATCGGTGCTGGGGCCTCAACTGTTTACCATATACATAGACGATCTGGAGGAGGTGGCTGAGTGTAGGGTAAGGAAATTTGCTGATGACACGAAGATGAGTGGAAAAACGAATTGCGTGGAGGGCGCGGAAAGTCTACAGAGAGATCTGGATAGGCTGAGTGAGCGAGTGAGGACCTGGCAGATGGAGTATAACGTTAGCAAACGTGAGGTTATCCACTTTGGAAGAAATAATTGTAGGATGGAATATTACTTAAATGGTGAAAAGTTGCAGCATGCTACGGTGCAGAGGGACCTGGGGGTCCTTGTGCACGAATTGCAAAAACCCAGTCTGCAGGTGCAGCAGGTGATCAAGAAGGCGAATGGAATGTTGGCCTTTATAGCGAGGGGGATAGAATATAAAAGCAGGGAGGTCTTGCTGCAACTGTACAGGGCACTAGTGAGGCTGCAACTGGAGTGCTGTGTGCAGTTTTGGTCACCGCACTTGCGTAAGGATATATTGGCCTTGGAGGGAGTGCAGAGTAGGTTTACCAGGCTGATACCGGAGTTGAGGGGGTTAGCTTATGAGGAGAGATTAAATAGACTGAGCCTGTACTCGTTGGAGTTTAGAAGACTGAGGGGGGGATCTTATAGAGACTTACAAAATAATGAAGGGGCTAGATAGGGTAGAGGTAGAGAAATTCTTTCCACGTAGGAAGAAAATCAGAACTAGAGGGCACAGCCTCAAAATAAGAGGGGGGGTCAGTTTAGAACAGAGTTGAGGAGGAACTTCTTCTCTCAGAGGGTGGTGAATCTCTGGAATTCTCTGCCCGTTGAAGTGGTGGAGGCTGCCTCACTAAATATGTTTAAGTCACGGGTAGATAGATTTCTGATAGACAAGGAAATTAAGGGTAATGGGGAGCTGGCAGGAAAGTGGAACTGATCCACTTCAGATCAGCCATGATCTTATTGAATGGCGGGGTAGGCTTGAAGGGCTAGATGGCCGACTCCTGCTCCTATTTCTTATGTTCTTATGTAAAATCATAGAGAGTCATAGAGGTTTACAGCATGGAAACAGGCCCTTCAGCCCAACTTGTCCATGCCGCTCTTTTTTTTAAACCACTAAGCTAATCCCAGTTGCCCGCATTTGGCCCTATCCCTTTATACCCATCTTACCCATGTAACTATCTAAATGCTTTTTAAAAGACAAAACTGTGCCCGTCTCTGGCAGCTTGTTCAGACACTCACCCCCCTCTGTGTGAAAAAATTAACCCTCTGGACACTTTTGTATCTCTCCCCTTTCACTTTAAATCTATGCCCTCGAGTTTTAGACTTTCCTACCTTTGGTAAAAGATATTGACTATCTAGCTGATCTGTGCCCCTTATTATTTTATAGCCCTCCATAAGATCACCCCTCAGCCTCCTACACTCCAAAGAAAAAAGTCCCAGTCTATCCAGCTTCTCCTTATAACTCAAACCTTCAAGTCCCGGTAGCATCCTGGTAAATCTTTTCTGCACTCTCTCTAACTTAATAATATCCCTTCTATAATAGGGTGACCAGAATTGCACACACTATTCCAAGTGTGGCCTTACCAATGTCTTGTACAACTTCAACAAGACGTCCCAATTCCTGTATTCAATATTTTGGCCGATGAAACCAAGCATGCTGGGACTACACTCATTGGAATTTAGAAGAATGAAAGGGGATCTTGTTGAAACATATAAAATTATGAAGGGAATCAATAGAAGCAGGGAGGTTTGTGTGGCTGCACATGCACAATGGCAACCAGCTCTGAGGGAGAGATCACAAGGGCCTCTGCTGCTGCAGCTGGCCTCAATCCACCGCCCCCCCACCCAAGCCCAGCTATCGTGAAAGCCCATGGCCAATCACAAGTCTCACCCTGCCTGGAAATATCACCCCTTTCCTTCCACCCCCAGACCAATCACCCCATCTTCATCTAACAATTACCTGCAAAGTGGTAATGGGCCCACTAACCCTCCCTCCCTCCCTTTCCCACTGATCGCAACTGCAGAGTGTGCATTGTGCTCCCAGCCCCCCTGGCCCCCAAGTAGGCCTCATTCCCATCTTCTCCACTTTGCCTGGGATTACATGTGATTCCAGTCTCAGACCAAAGTAGTTGAATCTTAACAGAACTGTCTGCGGGCACAGTCGAGGCCTTCCGTGCCCGTTGGGCACCGCAGGGGCTGAGGAGCGTTATAGACCCCGTCAATCACATTTTGATTTGACTTGTTTTAAGTTTCCTTTGTACTTTTTGTTTCTGTTCAGGCCGTTTCCCCCTCCTTTTGGGGAGCTGCCCCCTTTTTCTTTGTCCGAATGTAATTTAAGTTCGTTTGCTTGGTTCAACTTGAAAGAACGATCCGAAAGACCACCCCCGCCCCCCAACAATCTAGCAAGTTGTGCAACACTTCAAGCATCTCCAATGAATTGGGGATGAGCAATAAATATCAGCCTTAACAATCATGACCACACCCTGAGAACACAAAAAGAAAATAGATTCTAGTTTTGTTTTAGCAGCAAGGTTTGCACATTGGCATATGGTGAATTGGTATTAAAATGTAGCTAATAAGAAACTTAATTAGCGTTCTTTATTTGTCCCATTAACCTTTCCTTTGACCTCAGGCCACCAGCTGTTTCATCATTTAATCTCTCTGGTCCTCCACCTTATCACAGACCTTCCCTTTCTTCATCGCCCCCTTCATTTTCTTAAAACATATACGTGTTAACTTTTCCCAATTCTGATGAAAGGTCACGTTAACTCTGTTTCTCTATCTACAGCTGCCTGACCTGCTGAGCACATCCAGCATTTTTTGTTTTTATTTTAACTAGCATACTACTTGATGAGTACAAAGCAAGGCCCCCATGTAACAATTTGACAGATTATGAGAAGTAGGTGGTAACCAACGAGCTTTAACTTCAACCAGTTTAGTGCACAGCAATTCCTTTAAATTTCTGGACAAACATTGTTGCGCATTCTACCTAGTGCATGAGGTCTTGGCTGTACACACATCTGAAGGCTAGGAAGCCATGAAGTTGTGATGGAGTCCTCTCTTCTTTAAGTGTTACTCATGACAGCACTGAGCTGAGGGAACCTTTGCTACAACCCAAGCAGCTTACTTAAAATATGAAGACAGTATTCCCGATACAGCAATGTCTGGTGTTAAGAGCCTATGTCAGAAGGGCAGAATATTGTTACCTACATTACATCAGTGACTCACTTCAGGAAGTACTTTGTTGGCTGCAAAGTGACATCCTGAGGTTGTGTACAATTCTATAGAAAAGCAAGTCTTTCTTTGACAACCAGAAGAGTTTTAGACAATCTGCTGTGTGCATCCTGCACATCACATTAGAAAAAAGAACAGAAATACAAAACAGCTAGGGTCCTGGTTTCCTTTCCCATATTTTCAGAAACATGCACTGAGATATGAGTGAATTGAAAAATTAAATCTATACTGTAATGGGAGCTGCAGTCTGGCTGTCAGTATTTGCTGAATAAGCAGGTTAGTCCACAGTGCCTTATCCACTGGTAATAATGATGTCTAATAGAGCTGCAAATTCTGCATGCTTACTAACAGGCAGACTGATTGAAATGCATTCATTAGTAATGTAACGGGTGGCTTTTTTTTAGAAAAACAACTGTGTTGGCATAGCGATACTTGTTTCTATAAATGGATCTGAAAGGCCTGTGCAGAAGGAATCTATTTTTAAAATTTAGTTTCTGGATTTCTTGAAAATGCTGTGACATCAGGGAGGTCTGTTACTTGAAGGTTCACTTCCTTGAAACTTTAATCCCGGAAAAAAAAATAAAAATCTTTCATCTGTTTGGCAGCTTTTACAATCCCAGGCTGTCCCGATTGCTTTACAACCAATAAAGTACTCCTTCAATGTGTAGTAATTTTTGTAACATCAGAAATGTGGTAGTTAGTTTATGCACAACAGTTATGTGATAATGACAAGACTATTTGTTCTGATGATGTGGGTTGAGGGATAAAATTGGCCAGGACACTGGCGATAACTCACACAACAACAAAAACAGAAAATGCTGGAAAATCTCAGCAGGTTTGACAGCATCTGTGGAGAGGGAATAGAGCCAATGTTTCGAGTCTGAATGACCCTTTTTCAGATCACTCCCCTGTTTTTGTTCAAAACAACACCTTGACATTTTTTAAGCCCACCTGAGTGAAGACAAAGGGTGGGATTTTCTGGCCATTCCGAACAACAGGATCTTATTTAGTGGGACTAAAACCTACCTCCTCTCTCAGAGACAACAGTTTCCCAACCACACATTCCACAACAATTATATTATTAGCTACGATCTGCTTTACATTTATGATAAACTGATGCAAATAATATTAACTCTGTGGATCAATCTCTTAAGAGGTAACATAATGAAGGTGACAGTTCAATGCTGGTAGCTGTATTTTTGATCTGTTTGACTGCTGGAGGTTATTAAGCTTACGTTTAGCGAGCCTATTCCATCACAACATAGTTGCAGACAAGGCTGATTGTAAAATAGCTCATGAGGCAGTTTCATTTATAGGGGATTAAATGAGCATGTCATCTTTTAAAAGGATGACTGAATCTAAAGGAATGACTCTTTTTGGCAGAGGATAAAAAGAAACAAAAGAAAGGACAACAAGATAAAAAGCAACAATCAAAACAGACACCATTTCAGCAGCACTTTTAGATACTGTACGGAGAGGCCTTTATGTGAACCCGACAAAGGAAAACATCAAACCAATGGTACCAGTCTGCACATAACTCTATAACGACTACGTATAAATTACTGTTCAACAATATGTCTGTTGTCCATAGAGTCCAATTCCATTTCTCAGGATGTGGCATTACTAGTAAGGCTGGCATTTATTGTCAATCCCTGTTTGCTTTGGGAAGGCCCGAGGTCAATTGAGTGGCTTGCAGGGACATTTTCAGAGGGTGGTTAAGAGTGAACTACATTGTTACTGGAGTTACTCAAACTTGCTAAGGATAGCAGGTTTCCTTTGCTCATGAATGGACCAGTCTGGTTTATATGACAACATGATAAACTTCATGGTAACTTTCCAGGCACTGAAATGGTTTTTCAACTTGATTCAAATTTTCAACTTTCATTTAAGAAGCAAATTTACATTCCACTTGGGTAATTAGTTCAGGTATCCGAAATGCAAGTCTGGTAATATAATCACGGCCCAATCATACCCTTCCTCTTGCCTGTCCTACCATCAAAACCATTGCATTATTATTTGCACACAAACACACAAATTAGGAACAGCAAACAAACAAACACAAAAGATAGCAGCAGGAGTAGGTCATTTGAGCCTGCTCCACCGTTCATTATGATCATGGCTGATCATCAAATTCAATATCCTGATCCCCTCTGTTCCCATATTCCTTTAGCCTCAAGAATAATACCTAATTTCTTTTTGAAATCACTCAACTATTTTCTGTGATGGTGAATTCCAAGCATTCACCACTCTCTGGGTGAAGAATTTTTTCCTCACCTCAGTTTTAAAAGGTGTACACCTTATCTTCAAGCTATGACTCCCAGTTCTGGGCTTCCCCATCATCGGGAACATTATTTCTGAATCCACGCTGTCTAACCCTGTTAGAATTTTATAAGTTTCTGTGAAATCCTCTCTCATTCTTCTAAATTCCAGTGAATATAATCCTAACTGACTTAGTCTCTCCTCATATGACAGACCTGCCATCCCAGGAATCAGCCTGGTAAACCTTGTATTCCCTCGATAGCAAGGACATCCTTCCTCAGATAAGGACACTAAAGCTTCACACAATACTCCTGGTGTGGCCTCACCAACGCCCTATACAATTGAAGCAAAACATCTCTATTCCTATATTCAAATCCTCCCCCTATGAAGGTCAACATACCATTTGCCTTCTTTACTGCCTGCTGTACCTTCGCACGTACTTTAAGTGACCGATACATGAGGACACCAAAATCTCACTGAGTATTCACCTCCCTTAATTTACACCCATTCAAGTAATAATCTATCTTCCTATTATTGCTACCAATGTGGATAACCTCATATTTATCCAGATTATACTGCATTTGCCAGGAGTGGGCCACTCAGCCCCTTAAACCTGTCCCACCATTCCATAAGATCATAAGTGATCTAAATGGAACCTCAACTCCACGTTCCTGCTGACCCCCGATAACCTTCACCCCTTATTAATCAAGAATCTATCTAGTTCTGTCTTAAAAATTTGCAAAAGACTGCTTCCATGGCCTTTGGAGGAAAAGAGTTCCAGGGACTCTGAACCTCCTGACAGAAGAAATCCTCCCAGTCTCCATCTTAAATGGGCAACTCCTTAATTTCAAGCAGTGACCCCTCATTCTAGATTCTCCAACAATAGGAAACATCCCTACATCCACTCTGTCAATACCCATCAGGATCTTAAAGATTTCAATCAAATCAACTCTTACTCTACTAAACTCTAGTGAATACAAATCTAACCTTTCCAACCTTTCCTCATCAGACAATCCACCCATTCCTGATACTTTGCTACAAAAAAAGTTTCATTCCACATCAAAAAGGATGATTAAATGTGACTACAATTACGTAAAGTATTTAGGCCCTTTGCATTACATAAGAATCACATTTTATATCTTTTATCTCCAATCACAATAGATTAATAGACATAAGAACATAAGAAATAGGAGCAGGGGTAGGCCATCTAACCCTTCGAGCCTGCCCCGCCATTCAATAAGATCATGGCTGATCTGTCGTGGCTCAGTTCCACATTCCCGCCCTCTCCCCATAACCCTTAATCCCCTTGCCTATCAAAACCCCATCAACCCGCGTCTTAAAAATATTTAGCGAGGTAGCCTCCACCACTTCAACGGGCAGAGAATTCCAGAGATTCACCACCCTTTGAGTGAAGAAGTTCCTCCTCAACTCCGTTCTAAACCGCACCCCCCTTTATCTTGAGGCTGTGCCCCCTAGTCCTACTATCCTTTCTGAGTGGGAAGAGTCTCTCCACCTCTATCCTATCCATCCCATTCATCATCTTATACGTCTCAATGAGATCTCCCCTCATTCTTCTAAACTCTAACAAGTACAAGCCTAGTTTATTCAGCCTCTCTTCATAGCTCAACCCCCTCAACTCCGGCATCAGCCTAGTAAACCTCCTCTGCACTCCCTCCAAGGCCAAAATATCCTTGCACAAGTACGGCGCCCAAAACTGCACACAGTACTCCAGCTGCGGCCTCACCAATGCCCTATACAGCCGCAGCAAGACCTCCCTACTTTTATATTCAATCCCCCTCGCTATGAAAGCCAGCATCCCATTCGCCTTCCTGACCACCTGCTGCACCTGCAAGCTGGGTTTTTGCGACTCATGCACAAGGACCCCGAGGTCCCTCTGCACCATCGCCTGCTGCAGTTTTTCTCCACGTAAGTAAATCCTTCCTACCATTATTCCTACCAAAGTGGACCACCTCACACTTGCCAACATTAAATTCCATTTGCCATTTCCTGGCCCATTCGCCCAGCCTATCTAGATCCTTCTGTAGACTCTCCACACCCTCCGCACAATTTGCCGTTCCACCAATCTTGGTGTCATCAGCAAATTTCGACACCATACACTCAGTTCCCTCCTCCAGATCATCTATATAAATGGTAAATAGCTGAGGCCCCAGCACCAACCCCTGGGGCACTCCACTAGTCACCATCCGCCAATCCGAATAGCACCCATTGACCCCCACTCTCTGTCTCCTATTTGACAACCAATCCTCTATCCATGCTAACACCCTACCCCCAACTCCATGTCCCCTGACCTTCTGCAGTAACCTCTTGTGAGGTACCTTGTCAAACGCCTTCTGAAAATCCAGAAAGACCACATCCACCGGCTCTCCTCTATCCACTGCCCTAGACACATCCTCATAGAACTCCAGTAAATTTGTCAGACACAACTTCCCTTTAACGAAACCGTGCTGCGTCTGCTCTATCAAGCAATTCCCCTCAAGATGCCTCGCTATTTCCTCCTTGATGACGGATTCTAATATGATGATATAACATAATGATTTTGTATTTCTGCAAACTCGGATGACATTGGTTAAAGGTAAGAAGTATAAAATGATAGGATTAATACCAGGCTCAACTAAATCTAGTTATTACTATATTTGCTGCTCTGGAGTCAGATCCTGAAAGAATGCAAGGTAGCATCTTGATTGCAGCTATGCAGAGCAAATGTGTAATGTCACAATTGTTGATGTTAAGAAGCACATCAGGAAATTTAGACATTTGGCTTGTCTTTCCCTATTTGTTTACAATGCGTTGGAATGGTTCAATTGGATTACATTATTCCATGACATGTATGTGATGCCACGACAATATCAAATTCTATCTCCTATTTTTCATTCATAGAAACATAGAAAACAGGAGGAGCAGGCCATTCGATCTTTTGAGCCTGCTCCTTCATTTAGTATGGTCATGTCACATTCTCTATCTCAACGTCATACTCTCACATTCTCCCCATCCCTCCTTACACCGTTCAAGTTTAGAAATCTATCTATTTCCTACTTAAATATATTCAGTGTCTTAGATTTGCAGCCTTCTGTGGTAGAGAATTCGCAACCTTCTAACTGAAAGAAATTCTTCTTATCTCAGTTCTTAAATGACCTACCTCTTATCCTTAGAGTGTGTCCCTGGTTCTAGACTTTCCAACCAGAGGAAACACATCCCTGCATCCAGTCTGTCCAGCCCTATCAGAATTTTATACATTTCAATAAGATCTCATTCTTCATTCTCACATTCCTTATCAAACTTTAGATGGACATGTGTTGCGTTTTCCAACAGACTCCAATAAACTCAACAACGTGACTCAACTGCCCATCAAAAATCAACTTCCATTAATATAGCATCCTGGAATCCCTAGAGTAAAGTCTGCACCAAACCACAATCCCACCCAGGCCCTATTCCCACAATGCCAGCATCTCTACAATTACAGAACATCCTGTACAGAATTTTTGGCAGACAAAATTTGACACCAAGCTGCATAAGATGTATGGAAGGAATACTAAAAATCTGATCAAAGAGATGGCTTTCATAGCATAACTTAAAGGAGAGAGAGAGATTTTGCATGGAAATTCCAGAGCTTAGATCCCAGGCAGTTGAAAGTATATATTGGTTGTGATCTGTTGATAGATTGATATGTCTAAACGATAACTGGTTTATTGGATCCAACACAACTATATATTGAAGTACTTAACCACATGTAACTTAGCCTATGCTAGAAGCATTCCGCCTCTTGACTCTTGGTCATGTGTCTGTTATGTAATCAGGAGAGGCTGTACTTGACCTGGTGCTGCCTAATGAACCAGGACAGGTGTCGGATCTCTCAGTTGGAGAGCATCTCAGGGATAGAGATCATAATTCTATCTCTTTCACGATAGCATTGGAAAGAGATAGGATCAGGCAGGCTAGGAAGGTGTTTGTCTGGAGTAAGGGGAAATATGAAAACATCAGGCAGATAATTGGACAAATAAACTGGAAGGAGGCGTTCTTGGGGAAAGTACAGAAGGAAGGTGGTGGATATTCAAGGAATGTTTGACTGGAGCTCTGATAACGTTCCGATGAGACAAGGAGGTTTTGGTAGGGCACGGGAACCGTGGTGCACGAAGGTTGTGGTGAACCTAGTCAGGAAGAAAGGAAAAGTGTATAAAAGGTTCGGGGAGCTAAGAGATGTTAAGGATCTAGAGGAGTATAAGGCTTGTAGAAAGGAGCTTAAAAAGGAAATTAGGAGAGCCAGAAGGGGTCATGAGAAGGCTTTGGCAGGTAAGATTAAGGAGAATCCCAAGGCCTTCTATAAGTATGTAAAAAGTAAAAGGATGAGAAGAGAAGGGATAGGACCTATGAAAGGTGAAGGGGGAAAAGTCTGTGTGGAACCGGAAGAATTGGCAGAGGTGCTTAATGAGTACTTTGCCTCGGTATTCACGGTGGAAAGTGATCTGGGAGGTTGTACTACAGGTTTGCAGCAGACTGAAAAGATTGAGTATGTGGATGTTAAGGAAGAGGATGTGTTGAAACTTTTAAACTCTATCAAGATAGACAAGTCGCTGGGACCGGATGGGATGTACGCCAGGTTATTGTGGGAGGTGAGAGAAGTGATTGCAGAGCCCCTGGCGATGATCTTTGCATCGTCGATGGAGACGGGAGAGGTTCCAGGGGATTGGAGGATTGCAGATGTGGTTCCTATTTTCAAGAAAGGGAACAGGGATAGCCCGGGAAATTACCGACCGGTGAGTCTAACCTCAGTAGTTGGTAGGTTGATGGAGAGGCTTCTGAGGGACAAGATTTATGAGCATTTGGAGAAGTTTAGAATGATCAGAAATAGTCAACATGGTTTTGTCAAGGGAGGATCGTGCCTTATGAGCCTAGTTGAGTTCTTTGAGAAGGTGACTGAGCACATTGACGAAGGAAGAGTGGTAGATGTGGTTTACATGGACTTCAGCAAGGCGTTTGATAAGGTCCCCCATGCAAGACTTCTTGAGAAGGTGAGAGGGCATGGGATCCAGGGGGCTTTGGCCTTGTGGATCCAGAACTGGCTTGCCTGCAGAAGGCAGAGAGTGGTTGTGGATGGGTCTTTTTCGGCATGGAGGTCGGTCACCAGTGGAGTGCCCCAGGGATCTGCTCTAGAACCCTTGCTGTTTGTCATTTTCATAAATGACCTGGATGAAGAAGTGGAGGGATGGGTTAGCAAGTTTGCAGATGGTACGACGACGGTTGGTGGTGTTGTGGATGGTCTGGAGGGATGTCAGAAGTTGCAGCAGGACATAGATAGGATGCAAGACTGGGCGGAGAAGTGGCAGGTGGACTTCAACGCAGATAAATGTGTAGTGGTCCATTTTGGCAGGACCAATGGGATGAAGGAATACAATATCAAGGGTAGGAGTCTCTGCTGTGTTGAAGAGCAGAAGGATCTTGGGGTCTGGGTCCATAGGACTCTTAAATCGGCCTCGCAGGTGGAGGATGTGGTCAAGAAGGCGTATGGTGTACTGGCCTTCATTAATCGAGGGATTGAGTTTAGGAGTCGGGAGGTAATGCTGCAACTTTATAGGACTCTTGTCAGACCCCACTTGGAGTACTGTGCGCAGTTCTGGTCGCCTCACTATAGGAAGGACGTGGAAGCTGTTGAAAGGGTGCAGAGGAGATTTACAAGGATGTTGCCTGGATTGGGAGGCATGCCTTATGAAGATAGGTTGAGGGAGCTGGGACTCTTCTCCCTGGAGAGACGAAGGTTGAGAGGTGACCTGATAGAGGTTTATAAGATGTTGAGAGGAATAGATAGGGTGGATTCTCGGAGGCTATTTTCCAGGGCTGAAATGGTCGCTACGAGAGGACACAGATTTAAGGTGCTGGGGAGCAAGTACAGAGGAGATGTTAGGGGTAAGTTTTTCACTCAATGGGTGGTGAGTGAATGGAATCGGCTGCCATCAGTGGTGGTGGAGACGAACTCGCTGGGGTCTTTTAAAAGACTTCTGGATGAGTATATGGGATCTAATGGGATTGGGGGTTATAGATAGGTCTATGGCTTAGTAGGTAGACAAGTGATCGGCGCAACTACTGGGCCGAAGGGCCTGTTTGTGCTGTAGTGTTCTATGTTCTATGTTCTATTATCGGTAGTGTTATTTACACATTTTAACTCTTTCAACTCTAATACTACTAAAGATATGGCCAACGATGGTTGAATGATTAAGATAGGTGATAGGATACAAACATATAAGAACATAAGAAATAGGATCAGGAGTAGGCCATCTAGCCCTTTGAGCCTGCCCCGCCATTTAATAAGATCATGGCTGATCTAAAGTGGATCAGTTCCACTTTCCCGCTTTCTCCCCATAACCCTTAATTCCCTTGTCTATCAGAAACCTATCTACCCGTGACTTAAATATATTCAGCGAGGTAGCCTCCACCACTTCAATGGGCAGACAATTCCAGAGATTCACCACCTTTTGAGTGAAGAAGTTCCTCCTCAATTTTGATCTAAACTGCCCAACCCCCCTTATTTTGAGGCTGTGCCCTCTAGTTCTGCTATCCTTTCTAAGCAGGAAGAATCTCTCTACCTCTACCCTATCTAGCCCCTTCATTATCTTGTAAGTCTCTATAAGATCCCCCTCAGCCTTCTAAACTCTAACGAGTGCAGACCCAGTCTATTCAGTCTCTCTTCATAAGCTAACCGCCTCATCTCTGGTATCAGCCTGGTGAACCTCCTCTGTAATCCCTCCAAGGACAATATATCCTTTCTCAAATGCGGCGACCAAAACTGCACACAGTACTCCAGGTGCGGCCTCACCAGTGCCCAGTACAGTTACAGCAAGACCTCCCTGCTTTTATATTCTATCCCCCTCGCTATAAAGGCCAACATTCCATTCGCCTTCTTGATCACCTGCTGCACCTGCAGACTGGGTTTTTGCAATTCGTGCATAAGGACCCCCAGGTCCTTCTGCACTGTAGCGTGCTGTAGCTTTTCACCTTTTAAATAATAATCCCTCCGACAATTATTTCTACCAAAGTGGATAACCTCACGTTTGCTAACGTTATACTCCATCTGCCAAGTCCTCGCCCACTCACTCAGCCTATCCAGATCTCTCTGCAGACTTTCTGTACCTTCCACACAATTTGCTTTTCCACTCATCAGCAAATTTCCTTACCCTACACTCAGCCCCCTCCTCCAGATCGTCTATGTAAATGGTAAACAGTTGAGGCCCCAGCACCGATCCCTGCGGCACTCCACTAGTCACCAACTGCCAACCAGAAAAACACCCATTGATTCCAACTCTCTGCTTCCTGTTAGATAACCAATCCTCAATCCACACTAACACCTTACCCCCAACTCCGTGCACCCTAACCTTTTGCAGCAACCTTTTGTGAGGCACCTTATCAAACGCCTTCTGGAAACCTAAAAACACCGCATCCACCGGTTCCCCTCTGTCTACCGCACTAGTCACACCCTCATAGAAATCCAATAAATTTGTTAAACATGACTTCCCCTTCACAAATCCGTGCTGCGTCTCCTTGATCAAACCGTTCTCTTCTAGGTGTTGTGCTATTTCTTCTTTGATGACAGATTCAAGCATTTTACCAACAACAGATGTTAAACTAACCGGCCTATTATTCCCCGCCCTTTGTCTGCTACCCTTTTTAAACAGTGGCGTAACATTAGCTGTTTTCCAATCTTCTGGCACTTCCCCAGAGTCCAGTGAATTTTGATAAATAATTACTAAGGCATCCGCTATCATCTCTGCCATTTCTTTCAGAACTCTGGGATGCATTCCATCCGGTCCCGGGGACTTGTCCACCTTCAGTCCTGTTAGTCTATCAAGCACTACCTCTCTAGTGACAGTAATTGCATATGGGGGAGGTGGTGGTATAGAGGTCATAGAATCCTTACAGTGCAGAAGGAGACCATTTGGCCCATCAAGTTTGCACCAACACAATCCCATATAATGGTAATGTCACTAGACTATTAGGAATCCATCTATTCAGAAGGTTAGGGTGCACGGAGTCAGAAGGTTAGGGTGCACGGAGTTGGGGGTAAGGTGTTAGCATGGATAGAGGATTGGTTGTCTAATTGGAAGCAGAGAGTTGGAATCAATGGGTGCTATTCTGGTTGGCAGTAGGTGACTAGTGGAGTGCCGCAGGGATCGGTGCTGGGGCCTCAACTGTTTACCACTTACATAGGTGATCTGGAGGAGGGGGCTGAGTGTAGGGTGACGAAATTTGCTGATGACATGAAGATGAGTGGAAAAGCAAATTCCGTGGAGGGTGTGGAAAGTCTGCAGAGAGATCTGGATAGGCTGAGTGAGTGGGCGAGGACCTGGCAGAAAGAGTATAATGTCAGCAAGTGTGAGGTTATCCACTTTGCCAGAAATAATAGTAGGAGGGATTATTATTTAAAAGGTAAAAAGCTGCAGCATGCTACGGTGCAGAGGAACCTGGGGGTCCTTGTGCATGAGTCGCAAAAACCCAGTCTGCAGGTGCAGCAGGTGATCAAGAAGGCGAATGGTATGTTGGCCTTTATAGCGAGGGGGATAGAATATAAAAGTAGGGAGGTCTTGCTGCAACTGTACAGGGTACTGGTGAGGCCGCAGCTGGAGTACTGTGTGCAGTTTTGGTCACCACACTTGCGTAAGGATATATTGGCCTTAGAGGGAGTGCAGAGAACGTTCACTAGGCTGATACCGGAGATGAGGGGGTTGGCCTATGAAGAGAGACTAAATAGACTGGGTCTGTACTCGTTGGAGCTTAGAAGGATGAGGGGGGATCTTATAGCGACGTATAAGATAATGAAGGGGATAGATAGGGTAGAGGTAGAGAGATTCTTCCTACTTAGAAAAGATAGCTTGACTCGAGGGCACAGCCTCAAGATAAGGGGGGGGGGCACGGTGCTGTTTAGATCGGAGTTGAGGAGGAACTTCACTCAAAGGGTGGTGAATCTCTGGAATGCTCTGCCCGTGGAAGTGGTGGAGGCTACCTCACTGGATATATTTAAGTCACAGGTAGATAGGTTTCTGATAGACAGGGGAATTAAAGGTTATGGGGAGAAAGCAGGAAAGTGGAACTGATCCACTTCAGATCAGCCATGATTTTACTGAATGGCAGGGCAGGCTCAAAGGGCTAGATGGCCTATTCCTGCTCCTATTTCTTATGTTCTTATTATTTTATCCGGACTGGAGTTATAGGTCCTGAGATGAAGCCTACGTGATTGTAAGCTACAGCACAATAAAGGGTATTGATGACACGAAACTGGTGTTTGGCTTAATTACTACATTGGCGACAAGGAGAATTTTTTTCTCCATCTTTCTCTCTGGACAATCTCCAAACATCAAGAATCTTCTCTGAAGAAAAAGCCATTATGCCTCTTTTCAAACACTATGATAACAGTGGGGAAGACTGAGCCCAACACAACAAATGCATGCATTACTTCTGCAATGCAAACAAAATTGAAGGAGGCAAAAACAAAAAGAGATATTGTTCAGCGCATAGGGGGCTCTGACTTTTGGCACTATAGAAAGTCTCACCTATCTGGATTCTCCTGATTCAAAACTTTTAATGAACTAATAGCCATGTAAAGAGAAAAAGATTGGTGAAGACAAATGTAGGTCCATAACACTTAGAATCAGGTGAATTCTTAAGTGGCAACAAAGAAATGGCAGACCAGTTTCACGATTCCTGGCTTGGGCCAATGTTCGTGTGGAGTTTGCACGTTCTCCTGTGTCTGTGTGGGTTTCCTCTGGGTGCTCTGGTTTCCTCCCACAATCTGAAAGACATGCTGGTTAGGTGTATTGACCCGAACAGGCACCGGAATGTGGCAAATCGGGGAATTTCACAGTAACTTCATGTAAGCCTTACTTGTGACGAATAAATAAATAAACTTTACTTTTACTTTACAAAGATTCAAGAGCACGCAAAATGCATTCTACCTAGAAAGAAAGCTGAGGCCAATATCTGAGCAAAATGTGCAGATACCCCCTCTTCCAGGCACTACAACTGAATCATGTTGTAATGATAAAAGTTGCCCCGATAACGGTGGAATTACTGGTGAATGGCTATCCCTTGAAGATGGAGAATAGACCTCTAAGTACCTCCAATCGGGCATCCAACTTCTGAAGTTGGAAGATACAAGGGCCAGACTAACCCCAGTAACTTGTAGGCAGCAATTATCTTGTCTCTTACTCAGTGTTGTGCCAGGGCACAGACCAAGCCTTAAGGAGAGAACAAAGGACAAAGAACAATATAGCACAGGAAACAGCCCTTCTGTCCTCCAAGCCTGAGCCACTCATTGGTCCAACTAGGCCATTTTTCTGTATCCCTCCATTCTCAGTCTGCTCATGTGACTATCCAGATAAGTCTTAAATGAACCCAGCATGTCTGTCTCCACCACCCTGCCTGGCAGTGCATTCCAGGCCCCCACCACCCTCTGTGTAAAACACGTCCCTCTGATATCTGAGTTAAACCTCACCCCCTGAAGATTGGCTTCAGCAGAGTCAGCTGATCTGATTGGAGATCTTCAGACTAGGCATGAGGAGATTTTATGAAGTTATCAGTAGATATTCTAGAATTTTTCAGGACGAAAATAAAAGCAGCCAAGACTGAGATTTACATTGACCCCATGCCGCACCCATGCTGGAGAAGGTGGAAGCTGAATTAGGGTGCCTTGAAAGCTTGGGTATAATAAAGTCTGTGTAATTTGCAGAATGGGCTGATCCTGTAGAGCCTGTTCTTAAACCCAACAAATCAGTCTATTTTTGTGGGGACTATAAACTGACAATCAACTGGGTTTCCAAACTCGATAGGTACCCTATGTCCTGGATTGAAGACTTATACACTAAGCAGCAAGACACTCTCCAAGTTGGACATGAACCACTTCAGCTTGAAGTGGACAAGTCCTCCTGGAAATATGTGACAATCAGCATACATAAGGGACACTACGCGTTTACCCTTTTGTCCTTTGGGATCTTGTCAGCATGTGCCATTCCAAATTTGTTTTCCATGCTGGTCCCCTTGCATCCCTTATTAAGAAATATCAGAGATGATCCAGAGAAGCTCTGCAGGCAGAGACCTTTCCTAAGTTGAACATCAGTTACTATCATCTAACTTACAGGCCATTTCCACCCTAAGAAAGAGTCTTACATTAACTTGTGATGTCTCCCCATGGGGGTTGATGCAATGCTGGAAATATGGGATAGAAAATCCCATCACCCTTTCAGATACAGAGCAAAGGTACTCTTAAATTGAGAAGGAATGTTTGGTGGTCATATCTATTGTGAAGAAGTTTCATAAGTCTGTCTACAGCTGATGGTCTTTTATAGTTACTGACCATAGCCCTTATTGGGCCTTTTCAAACAGTACAAAGCAATTCCCCCCCCCCCCCATCACCTTAACTTGGATGCAGTGCTGGGCCTTGTTATTGGTGGCCTATGAATATCTTCTGGACCAATGTTCTAGAACATAGAACATTACAGCGCAGTACAGGCCCTTCGGCCCTCGATGTTGCGCCGACCAGTGGAACCAATCTAATGACCCTCTAACCTAAACTATTCCAATGTTATCCATATGCCTATCCACTGACCATTTGAACGCCCTTAAAGTTGGCAAGTCCACAACTGCTGCAGGCAGGGCATTCCACAGCCTTGCTACCCTCTGAGTAAAGAACCTACCTCTGACATCCGCCCTATAATTACCACCCCTTAATTTAAAGCTATGTCCCTCATGTTAGCCATCACCATCCGAGGTAAAAGGCTCTCACTGTCCACCCTATCCAATCCTTTGATCATCTTGTATGCCTCAATTAGGTCACCTCGTAACCTTCTTCTCTCCAATGAAAACAACCTCAAGTCCCTCAGCCTTTCCTCATAAGACCTTCCCACCATACCAGGCAACATCCTGGTAAACGTCCTCTGCACCCTTTCCAATGCCTCCACATCTTTCTTATAATGTGGCGACCAGAACTGTACGCAATACTCCAAGTGCGGCCACACCAGAGTTTTGTGCAGTTGTAACATGACCTCATGGCTCTGAAATTCAATCCCTCTACCAATAAAAGCTAACACACCGTACACCTTCTTAACAATCTTATCAACCTGGGTGCCAACTTCCAGGGAGCTATGCACATGTACCCCGAGATCTCCCTGCTCGTCAACGCTACTAAGAGTCCTTCCATTAGCCCTATATTCTGTACTTACTCTTACCAAAGTGAATCACCTCACACTTTTCCGTATTAAACTCCATCTGCCACCTCTCGGCCCAGCTCTGCAGCTTATCTATGTCCCTCTGCAAACTGTAACATCCATCCTCACTGTCTACAACTCCTCCGACTTTGGTGTCGTCAGCAAATTTACTAATCCATCCTTCTACACCCTCATCTAGGTCATTTATAAAAATGACAAACAGCAGTGTCCCCAAAACAGATCCCTGAGGTACACCACTTGTAACTGAACTCCAAGTTGAATATTTCCCACCAACTACCACCCTCTGTCTCCTATCTGCTAGCCAATTCCTGATCCAAACTGCTAAATCACCCTCAATCCCATGCATCTGCATTTTCTGCAATAGCCTAACATGGGGAACCTTATCAAATGCTTTGCTAAAATCCATATACACCACGTCAACCCTTATCCACCTCTTTGGTCACCTTTTCAAAAAACTCGATAAGGTTTGTGAGGCACAACCTACCCTTCACAAAACCGTGTTGACTATCCCTAATCAATTTATTTCCCTCTAGATGATTATAAATCCTATCCCTTATAATTCTGGAACCCAAAAAGATAATGCTGATGCACTGAGTCGCCGCTTCCTG
Source organism: Carcharhinus amblyrhynchos (assembly GCF_965287045.1). Classification (NCBI taxonomy): domain Eukaryota; kingdom Metazoa; phylum Chordata; class Chondrichthyes; order Carcharhiniformes; family Carcharhinidae; genus Carcharhinus; species Carcharhinus amblyrhynchos. The sequence continues at coordinate 128,057,940 of NC_137329.1, forward strand.
CTGCCCACAAGCCTGGTACCTTTACCAGAATTGGTAGTGGTTCTGATGACTCTGAACCAGGACTTCTGAAATCCCTTGTGTACTAAAGCACTGTCCTAATTTCTCAATTGTAGCGTGTATCATTTCTGATAATGGCACAGCCTTTACTCATGGTGATTTCCAGAACATTGTTTTCTCCAATGGTATCCAACACATCTGAACTGCACCTTACCACCATCAACAAATGGACTGGCAGGACAGGCAATACAAAGCTTCAAAAATGACATGAAGGATCAACTGGCGACATCCATGGAGACCAAACTAGCATGATTGCTGTTCAATTACAAGACCACATGGCACACAACAACAAGAGCTGTTAATGGGATAATGGCTTCTTACCAGATTAAGTCAGCTATTCCTAAACTTTCTGGGGAGGATGGAGTCCTAACAGGAAAACCAAAAAGGAGACCAAGATTCTGCAAGGATGGAAAGAACTTTTGCAACAGATGGTCTGGTCCATGTAAGGAACATATAAGGAATTTTGGGGATAGTCTCAGATGGTCTCTGGGGTTGTTATAGAGAAAATGGCACCAGTATCTAACAAGGTCAAAGTTCGGGGTAAAACTCTAAAGAAGCATGTGGACATCTCAGAACCAGGGAGTTCCCATCTGAGCCACCCTCCACCAGCAGTTATAGAGATAACTGAAATAAGGACTGGCCCTCAGCTCGGAGCTCACTCCGCATTGGCTCCTCTGGATAGCAAAGGTACAGATTCAGAGATGGAGGCTGAAGAAGTGCGTCTCTGGCTGAAGTGAAACTTGAGGAAGAACCTGCATCCTTAATCTTGAGATGCTGTCTCCGATAGAGAGATAGTCTCCTGTTCACACTGCCTGACCCAGTCCTGCCTTTAGGGGAAGGATGTTATGATGCCCGTGAAGGCCAATCATCGATAAGTCTACCTCTGAGCTTTATGGAGTATGAGCTGTCTTGGAGGAGCTGTCACAGAGGAGGTGTCAGGGGTAAGTTTTTCACTCAGAGGGTGGTGAGTGAGTGGAATCGGCTGCCGTTGGTGGTGGTGGAGGCGAACTCGCTGGGGTCTTTTAAGAAACATCTGGATGAGTACATGGGATTTAATGGGATTGAGGGTTACAGGTAGGCCTAGTAGGTAGGGATATGATCAGTGCAACTTGTGGGCCAAAGGACCTGTTTGTGCTGTAGCTTTCTATGTTCTATGTTGTATTATTGAGCGTACAGAGGATCGTCCAACAGGAAGCAGTCAGAAGGGGTTTTTTTGCCTCTTACTCTATCCGGATTGGCATCATAGGTCCCGAGGTGAATGTTACCTGACGTAAGCTGCAGGCACCGCCTTTTCCCTTACTGCACAACAAAGGGTGTTGGCGACAGGAATATGGCATTAGACTGAATTGCTACACCCATCTAGTTCACTAATGTTCTTTAAGAAAGAAACTTGGTCTGGCCTGCATGTGACTCCAGACCTACAGCAAAGTGGCTGACTCTTAAATGGCCTAAGCAAGCCACAGCAAATAGGGATGGGCAATAAATGCTGGCGACACCCATAACCCTCAAATGAATAAAAAATACAAACATATAAAATACAATCCTTTCCAATAAATCATTTTACTGCCACTTAAAGCTTTCATTCTAGCTATGATTTGACTACACTAGGGTAACATCAATAACAAATGGAAACATTTGCTAAATTCTTAACTGTGTTTTCATCAGTTGCTCTTTCGCCCCTAGAGATAGTTCTCCTATTGAAAATATTTTGGTCCCTTTGAGATATAAATATTTTAATTCTTTTGTTCTATTTTTCATTCTTAATTAGCATCTTCAAGCAATATCCTTAATCTAATGAGTGCAGTTCTAATTCAGAACACAATAGGAGTGGTACCTGAAACTCTCAATGTGCATGACACAAACAATAGGTAGTTCCATATAGATAGAATTTCTTTCTACACAAGTAACATCCGTCAATGAAAAGAGATTCTACTTGCGGCTCTTTGTCAGCTAATTTCATATCTACTTTATAAGTAATATTTATATCAAGATAAGTTTTCTTCAGCAACAGCAGATGGAAAGCCAACAATAATATCAACAAATAAATCAACAGACCCACAGAGAACTAATTATTTTCGAGTCTAAATGTAACAACACTATAAAACAATCTGAAAAGTCAAAATGTATTATACCCATAAACTGGCTGCAATCTACGCAAAATAGTTCATTTTGAAACCTGCCAAAACTCATGAAGTTAAACTAGATCGATGCTAAATGGTGAAATAGTGGATTATTTCAAACACAGAATTCCCCTAGTGTCCTGGCCTCCTTCAATCACCATAATCAGAAATAGACTACCTGGTCATTCATGTATTCATTAACTATTTGTGAAATCTTTTTGTGCAATATGGTTACCTAGTCCCTTAGAGGGTGAGACTGGGGGAAATTAATAATAGAAAAGAAAATGGCAGAGAATTTGAACAAGTATTTTATGTCTGTTTTCACAATAGAAGACATTAAAAGTATTCCAATGGCAGTGAAAAATTAAGGAGCAAATTAAAACATTGACTATCACTGAGATGACTATTAATCATCTCAGTTCCAGGACGTCACTGCAGGAACTCTTTGCGGCAGTGTCTTAGGCCCAATCATTTTCAGCAGCTTCATCAATGACCTTCCTTCCATCATAGGGTCGGAAGTGGGGATATTTGCTGATGTCTGCACAATATTCAGCAACATTCATGATTCTTCAGAAACTAAAGCAGTCCATGTCCAAATGCAGCAAGACCTGGACAATATCCAAGCTTGGGATCAGAGGTGAGCTGGCAAGATGGATACAAAACTGGCTCAGTCAAAGAAGACAGCGGGTAGCAGTGGAAGAGTGCGTTTCTGAATGGAGGGCTGTGACAAATGGTGTTCCTCAGGGATCAGTGCTGGGACCTTTGCTGTTTGTAATATGTATAAATGATTTGGAGGAAAATGTAAGTGGATTGATTAGTAAGTTTGTGGACAACACAAAGGTTGGTGGACTTGCGGATAGCGACAAGGACCATCAGAGGATACAGCAGAATATAGATCGGTTGGAGACTTTGGTGGAGAGATGGCAGATATGAGCTTAATCCAGACAAATGTGAGGTAATGCATTTTGGAAGATCCAATACAGATAGGAAATATACAGTAAATGGCAGACTCTTAAGGGTATTAATAGGCAAAGGGATCTGGGTGTCCAGGTACACAAGTCACTGAAAGTGGCAACGCAGGTGGAGAAGGTAGTCAAGAGGGCATACGGCATGCTTGCCTTCATTGGCTGTGGTATTGAGTTTAAAAATTGGCAAGTCATGTTGCAGCTTTATAGAACCTTAGGCCGCGCTTGGAATATAGAGTTCAAATTTGGTCACCACACTACCGGAAGGATGTGGAGGCTTTGGAGAGGATACAGAAAACATTACCAGGATGTTACTTGATACGGAAGGCATTAGCTATGAAGAGAGGTTGGAGAAACTTCATTTGTTCTCACTGGAGCGACGGAAGTTGAGGGGAGACCTGATAGAAGCCTGCAAGATTATGAGAGGTATGGACAGAGTGGATAGTCAGAAGCTTTTTCCCAGGGTGGAAGAGTCAATTACTAGGGGGCATAGGTTTAAAGTGCAAGGGGCAAGGTTTAAAGGAGATGTAGGAGGAAGATTTTTTAAACAGAGAGTAGTGGGTGTCTGGAACTTGTTGCCGGGGGAACATTTTGGTAGTGACTTTTAAGGGGCGTCTTGACAAGTACATGAATAGGATGGGAATAGAGGGATATGATCCCCAGAAGAGTAGGGGGTTTTAGTTAAGTCGGGCAGCATGGTCAGTGCAGGCTTGGAGGGCTGAAGAGCCTGTTCCTGTGCTGTAATTTTCTTTGTTCATTGTTCTTGGGCTGACAAATGGCAAGTAATATTCATGCCACACAAGTGCCAGGCAATGATCATCTCATTGCCCCTTAACATTCAATGGCATTAACATCCTATAGTGAGGCGACCAGAACTGCACACAGTACTCCAAGTGAGGTCTGACAAGGGTTTTATAAAGTTGCAGCATTACCTCCAGACTCCTAAACTCAATCCCTCGATTAATGAAGGCCAGTACACCATATGCCTTCTTGACCACATCCTCCACCTGCGAGGCAGATTTAAGAGTCCTGTGGACCCGGACCCCAAGATCCTTCTGCTCCTCAACACCGCTAGTAAGGCGGCCAGAACTGGAAGCAGTACTCCAAATGCAGCCTAACCAACGTTCTGTACAACTGCAACATTAGACTCATAGATCATAGAACATTACAGCGCAGAACAGGCCCTTCGGCCCACGATGTTGCGCCGACCAGTTAAAAAGCAATGACCCTCTAACCTAAACCAATCCCTTTTCATCCATAAACCTATCCACGGATCTCTTAAACGCCCCCAAACTAGGCGCATTTACAACTGCAGCAGGCAGGGCATTCCAATCCCTCACCACCCTCTGGGTAAAGAACCTACCCCTGACATCCGTCCTATAACTACCACCCCTTAATTTAAAGCCATGCCCCCTCGTGCTAGCTTTCTCCATCCGAGGAAAAAGGCTATCACTATCCACCCTATCTAAACCTCTAATCATCTTATATGTTTCAATAAGATCCCCTCTTAGCCGCCTTCTTTCTAGCGAAAACAACCCCAAATCCCTCAGTCTCTCCTCATAGGACCTCCCCTCCATACCAGGCAACATCCTGGTAAACCTCCTCTGCACCCTCTCCAAAGACTCCACATCCTTCCTATAATGTGGGGACCAGAACTGCACACAGTACTCCAAGTGCGGCCGCACCAGAATTGTGTACATGATGCTGCGACTCCTAAATTCAATCCCCCTACCAATAAACGCCAAGACACCATATGCCTTCTTAACAACCTTATCTACTTGATTCCCAACTTTCAGGGATCTATGTACACATACACCTAGATCCCTCTGCTCGTCCACACTATTTAGAGTCCTCCCGTTAGCCCTATACTCGACACATCTGTTATTCCTACCGAAGTGAATTACCTCACACTTCTCCGCATTAAACTCCATCCGCCACCTCTCGGCCCAGCTCTGCAACCTGTCCAAGTCTCCCTGCAAACTATGACACCCTTCCTCACTATCTACCACACCTCCGACTTTGGTGTCATCAGCAAATTTACTAATCCACCCAACTATACCCTCATCCAGATCATTAATAAAAATTACAAACAGCAGTGGCCCCAAAACAGATCCCTGAGGCACACCACTCGTAACTGAACTCCGTGACGAATATTTACCATCAACCACCACCCTCTGTCTCCTATCTGCTAGCCAATTCCTGATCCAATTTCCTAGATTACCCTCAATCCCATACATCTGCATTTTCTGCATAAGCCTACCATGGTGAACCTTATCAAACGCCTTACTAAAATTCATATATACCACGTGAACTGCCTTACCCCCATCCACCTCTTTGGTCACTTTCTCAAAAAACTCAATAAGGTTAGTAAGGCACGACCTACCCGCTACAAAACCATGCTGACTATCTCCAATCAATTCATTACTCTCCAAATAACTATAAATCCTATCCCTAATAATTTTTTCTAAAACCTTGCCACAACAGAAGTAAGACTCACCGGTCTATAATTCCCGGGGAAGTCTCTGTTCCCCTTCTTAAACAATGGGACAACATTCGCTATCCTCCAATCTTCCAGTACTATACCTGAGACCAACGACGACCTGACGATCAGAGCCAGAGGCTCTGCAATCACCTCTCTTGCCTCCCAGAGAATCCTAGGGTAAATCCCGTCCGGACCAGGGGACTTATCTATTTTCAAACCCTCAAGAATATCCAGCACATCCCCCTTATCAACTGCAATACTGTCTAGTTTACACCCCTGCAACCCAGTGTTCTCCTCAGCTACATTCATGTCCCCCTGCGTGAACACCGAAGAGAAATATTGGTTCAATGCCTCTCCAATCTCTTCCGGTTCCACACACAACTTTCCTCTGCTGTCTGTAACTGGCCCTAATCTTGCCCTAACCAACCTTCTGTTCTTAACATACCTATAGAACGCCTTAGGATTCTCCTTAATCCTATCAGCCAAAGTCTTCTCATGTCCTCTTCTAGCCCTTCTTAACTCACTCTTCAACTCCCTCCTAGCCAATCTGAAGCTTTCTAATGCACTACCTGAGCCCTCAAGTCTCATCCGAACATAAGCCTCCTTTTTCTTTTTAACCAACGAATCAACTTTTTTAGTGCACCACGGTTCCCTAGCTCTACCAATTCCTCCTTGCCTGACAGGGACATACCTATCAAGGACTCGCAGTAGCTGCTTCTTGAAAAAACTCCACATTTCAGACGTTCCCAGTCCCTGTAGTCTCCTAGTCCAACCTATGCTTCCTAATTCTCTCCTAATAGCCTCATAATTACCCTTACCCCAGCTAAAACTACTGACCCGAGGTTCATGCCTATCCCTTTCCATCACTAAGGTGAACGTAACCGAATTGTGGTCACTGTCACCAAAATGCACACCAACTTCCAAGTCTAGCACCTGGTCTGGCTCATTTCCCAGCACCAAATCCAATATAGCCTCACCTCTAGTTGGCCTATCTACATACTGAGTCAAAAAACCTTCCTGCACGCTTTGTACAAAAACTGACCCCTCTAACGAGCTAAAGCTACAGCAATTCCAATCAATATTAATAAAGTTAAAGTCCCCCATAACAATTACCCTATTACTTTCACTCCTAACCAGGACTGTCTCCGCAATCCTTTCCTCAACCTCTCTAGAACTTTTAGGAGGTCTATAAAAGACTCCCAACAGGGTGACCTCTCCTCTCCTATTTCTAATCTCTGCCCATACTACCTCAACAGACAAGTCCTCATCAAACTTCCTCTCTGACACTGTGATACAGTCCTTGACTAATAATGCGACCCCTCCCCCCCTTCTACCTCCTTCTCTACTCCGACTAAAGCATTTGAACCCTGGAACCTGCAACAACCATTCCTGTCCCTGCTCTATCCATGTCTCTGAAATGGCCACAACATCAAAGTCCCAGGTACTGATCCACACTGCAAGTTCATCCACTTTATTGCGAATACTCCTCGCATTAAAGTATACGCATTTCAAACCCTGCTCCGCCCCACCCCCGCGATGCCGTGCATTGCAGTCCCCATCTATGCCCCCCTCACTTTCACCCCCTCTACTCAGGATCCCACCCCCCCTTCGAATCAGTTTAAACCTCCCTGCATAGCCTTTGCAAATTTACCCCCCAGGATATTGGTCCCCCTCTGATTCAGGTGTAGACCATCACTCTTGTAGAGGTCCCACCTTCCCCAGAATGAGCCCCAATTGCTCAAGTACCTGAACCCCTCCCTCCTGCACCATCCCCTCAGCCACGAGTTCAAACTTTCCCTCTCTCTATTCCTCTCTAAACTATCCTGTGGCACAGGCAAGAGTCCGGAGATAACCACTCTTTCTGACTTGGCCTTTAGTTTCCACCCCAACTCCATAAATCTCTGCTTAATATCCCCTTCCCTTAACCTCCCTATGTCATGCGTCCCCACATGAACTATAACTGGGGGTTGATCTCCCTCTCCCCTAAGAGTCCTGAATACCCTTTCCGATACATCCCGGACCCCAGCCCCGGTAGGCAACACACCAGCCCTGAGTCCCTACCATTACTTCCGACTCTCCTATCCGTCCCCCTAACTGTGGAGTCCCCAATCACTAGGCCCAATCTTTTACATCCCCTAACCACCTGAGCCTTTACAATAGGCTCACCTCCAGAGACCTGCTCCCTTCGGCTATCCCCAGTTGATTCCTCCTCAACTGTAGCCTCCAGGACCGAAAACCTATTTTGGAGGGGAACAGCCCCAAGGGATTGTCCCCCCAATTGCTTCTTTCCCCTCTTCCTGGCATTTACCCAAGACTCATTTCTAGGAGTGACTATCTCCTTATAACTCCTATCGATGTCTGCCTCTGCCTCCCGAATTATGCGGAGTTCCTCTAATTCCACCTCCAGCTCCTTTACACGCTCCTCCAGAAGCTGCAATCGAACACACTTCCTACAAGTAAAATCACCTGAAACACTACTGGAGTCCCTCACCACATACATCCCACAGGAGATGCAGCTTACTGCCTGAATTGCCATCCCTGAAACAATTACCAGCAGAAAAAAAACTTCCCACACACTTATAATTAGGTTAGAGGAGGTGGGAGGGTGGGATTCTCTACCAGTGTAGAGGATCGGGTATCCCCTCTGCTCTAATTTATAGGGTCAGGGACCCGAGAAAAAAAAACTACAACTACCGGTAAGCGTTCTAGTGACGACTTCCGGTTTCTAACTAATTTTAAAAAAAACCGCCTATACTCGCGACTTTAAACTAGAAATAAAAAGTTAAAAAATATAAACAGAAAATGTACCTTTCTTGCGGCCTCCTCACACGCCCAAAAATTGCTGCCTCTCGATGCTGCTCCTCAGGAACAATGAGGCCGATACACTCCAGCTCTTATATTCTATACCCCTTCTTATAAAGGCTAACATACCATAGGTTTTCTTCACCACACTCTCCACTTGCACTGCCACCTTCAAAGACTTGTGCACTTGCACCCCCAGGTCCCGCTGCGTTTCTATACTCCTTATGGGCTTACCCTTTATCATATAACTCCCCCCTATACTATTCTGGCCAAAATGCATCACCTCACATTTATCCAGATTAAACTCCATTTGCCATATATCTGCCCAATCAACCAGCCTATCAATATCCCGTTGTATTGCCAGACACTGCTCCTCACTGCCCGCCAATCCAGCCATCTTGGTGTCATCAGCAAATTTGCTGATCACGCCACCTACTCCCTCTTCCAAATCATTTATATACACTACAAAGAGAAGAGGTCCCAGTACCGAGCCCTGCGGCACATCACTAGTGACAGACCTCCAGCTAGAAAAAGACCCCTCCACAACTACTCTCTGACTCCTCTTTGCAAGCCAGTTCTCTACCCATCTAGATACCTGACCACATATCCCATGAGCTTTAATCTTCTCTACCAACCTACCATGAGGGACTTTGTCAAACGCCTTACTGAAATCCATATAGACATCAACGGCTTGCCCTTCGTCAACCATTTTTGTCACCTCCCCAAAGAATTCTACCAGATTCGTAAGGCAAGACTTCCCCTTTACAAAGCCATGCTGCGTATCCCTAATCAGATCGCAACGCTCTAAATGCTCATACATCCTATCCCTAAGAATCCTCTCCATCAACTTGCCTACCACTGACATTAAACTCATCGGCCTATAGTTACCAGGTTATCCCTCCTACCCTTTTTAAACAACGGTACCACATTCACTATCCTCCAGTCCTCTGGGACCTCACCTGCGTCCAAAGAAGAGACAAAGATTTGTGTCAGAGGCCCAGCAATCTCATCTCTCGCCTCCCTAAGCAGCCTAGGATAAATGCCATTGGGCCCCGGAGATTTATCGGTTTTAATGCTACCTAAAAGCCCCAACACTTCTTCCCTTGTAATCGATAGATCGTTTAATTGGTCTACCGCTCCCTCAATGACCATACCAGACATCAAGCCCCTCTCCTTCGTGAATACCGATGCAAAGTATTCATTCAGGATCTCCCCCATTCCCTCTGCCTCTAAGCACAATTCCCCTCGTCTGTCCCTGAGAGGACCGATTTTACCCCTAGCCACCCTTTTGCTCTTAAGATAGGAGTAAAACGTCTTTGGATTCTCCTTAATCCTACCTGCCAAAGCCATCTCATGCCCCCTCTTTGCTTTCCTAACTCCCCTTTTGAGATCCCTCCTACTCTCTCTGTATTCCTCCAACGCTCTCTCCATTCCCAGCTGCTTAGACCTGACATACGCCTCTCATTTCTTCCTAACCAGGTCTTCTATATCTCTAGTAATCCACGGCTCTGTAATCCTACCTTTCCCATCCGTCCTCCTAACTGGCACATGCCTTTCCTGCACCCATTGCAGTTTTCCCTTGAAAGACTCCCACATGCCTAACGTGGTCTTGCCTTCCAACAGCCTATCCCAGTCTGTATCCCTAAGCACCTGCCTAATCCGGCTGTATCTAGCCTTCCCCCAATTTAGCACCCTCCCCTTAGGACAGCTCTCATCTTTTTTCCATTCGTATCCTGAAGTAGACAGAGTTGTGGTCACTATTAACCACATGTTCACCTACAGCAACCTCAACCACCTGACCCAGCTCATTTCCCAGAACTAAATCCAGTATCGCCCCCTCTCTAGTCGGGCTATCTACATACTGCTGCAAGGACCCTTCCAATACACATCTTACAAATTCCTCCCCGTCCGAACCCCCAGCTCTAGGCACCTTCCAATCCACCCCAGGGAGATTAAAATCTCCCACTACAACAACTCTGTTCTTCCTACACTTGTCCAAAATGTCTCTACATATACCCTCTTCCACTGCCCGCGGGCTATCGGGTGGCCTATAGTACACTCCTAGCATAGTAATGGCCCCCTTCCTATTCCTCAACTCCACCCACAGAGCCTCAGTTCCCAACCCCTCCATGTTATCCTCCCTCTGCACCACTATGATCTGCTTCCTAACTAAGAGTGCCACTCCCCCTCCTCTTTTCAAACTTCTCCTATCACGCCTAAAACACTTATACCCTGGAATATTTAGCTGCCAGTCCTGCCCCTCCTTTAACCACATCTCTGTCACTGCCACCACATCTAAATCCCTCGCGAACATCAAGGCCTTAAGTTCATCCGTCTTACCTGTCACACTCCTCGCATTAAAACAGATGCACTGAAGACCCTCAGGCCCACTTGGATCCTCCTTCTCCTGGGAGATTTTCCTATCATCTAGACTTACCCTGACCTCCAACTCACTCCCACTCCCAGTGCCTGAGCTGTCTTTCTCCTCCCCACCCCCCCCTCCATATTAGTTTAAACCCGGCCGAAACACTCCAGCTAACCTCCCAGCTAAAATATGTGTCCCCTTCCCATTTAAATGTTCCCTATCCCACTTATACAAGTGCCTTTCCTTTGCAAAGGCTTCCCAATGGTCAACAAAACTAAAACCCTCTGTCCTGCACCAATCCCTCAGCCATGCATTCAGCTGCAGGATCTCATTATTTTTATCCCTGCTGTTGCTGGGCACTGGCAGCAGCCCAGAGATCGCCACCCTGGAGGCCCTACACTTCAGCCTGGCTCCCAACTCCCTGAACTGCGTACGTATTTCCCCCCTACTCTTCCTTCCTACATCCTTCTCTCCTACATGTATAATTACATCCGCCTGGGTCTCTTGGCCCTTCAAGATTCCCTCTACCCTCTCCAACACACCCTGTACCCCAGCTCCAGGGAGGCAGACTACCATCCTGAACTCCCGCTTTTGCCCACAGAACCGCCTATCAATTCCTTTAACCCTCCCGTCCCCCACCACTATCTCACATCCAGCCCCCTTCCTTCCCTCTGAGGCATTCTGCTCTTCCCCTCATGCCCTTTCCACCTCAGTTGGCGCCTTACCCCTGCTATCTTGAGAGACTACCCCTGGGGTAGCCTTTGGAACATTACTCCTCTTCTTTTTCCTCTTCCTAACTGTAACCCACCCATTTCCCCCCCCCCCCCCCCACTAGGCTCTGGGTTGGAGACTTGGGCAAAGAGATGGCAGATGGAGTTTGATCCAGACAAATCACAGAATCACAGAACCTTACAGTGCAGAAAGAAGCCCTTCAGCCCATCGAGTCTGCACCGACCACAATCCCACCCAGGCCCTATCCCCATTTCCCTATATATTTTACCTGCTAATCCCTCTAACCTAAGCATCTTAGGACATTAAGGGGCAATTTTAGCATGGCCAATCAACCTAATCCGCACATCTTTGGAGAGTGGGAGGAAACCGGAGCACCCGGAGGAAACCCACGCAGACAGAGGGAGAATGTGCAAACTCCATACAGACAGTGACCTGAGCCGGGAATCAAACCCAGGTCCCTGGAGCTGTGAAGCAGCAGTGCTAACCACTGTGCTACTGTGCCATACCGTGAGGTAATGCATTTTGGAAGGTCTGATACAGATAGGAAATATACAGTAAATAATAACCCTTAAGAGTATTGATAGGCAGAGGGATACAGGTGCACAGGTCACTGAAAGTGGCAATGCAGGTGGGGAAGGTAGTCAAGAACACATAGGGGGCATGCATGTCTTCTTCGGCCGAGGCTTGAGTTTAAAAATTGGCAAGTCATGTTGCAGCTTTATAGAACCTTAGTTAGGCTGCACTTGAAATATACGTAGAACACTACAGCACAAACAGGCCCTTCGGCCCACAAGTTGCACCGATCATATCCATACCTACCAGGCCATAGAACTATCTGTAACTCCCAATCCCATTAAATCCCATGTACTCATCCAGAAGTCTTTTAAAAGACCCCAGTGAGTTCGCCGCTATAGTATTCAATTCTGGTCGCCACACTACCAGAAGAATGTGGAAGCTTTGGAGAGGGTACAGAAAAGATTTACTAGGATGTTGCCTGGTATGGAGGGTATTATCTTTGAGGAGAGGTTGGAGAACCTTGGTTTGTTCTCACTGGAATGATGGAGGTTGCGGGCGACCTGATAGAAATTTACAAGATTATGATGGACATGGGCACAATGGATACTCAGAAACTTTTTTCCAGGGTGGAAGAGTCAATTACTACGGGGCATAGGGTTAAGGTGTGATGGACAAGGTTTAAAGGAGCTGGACGATGCAAATTATTTTACACAGAGGGTGATGGGTGCCTGAAACTCGCTGGGTGGTAGTGAAAGCAGATACAATAGTGACTTTTAAGGGGCATCTGGACAAATACAGGAATAGGATGGGAATAGAGGGATATGGTCCCCAGAAGGGTTGGAAATTTTAGTTCATTCGGGCAGCATGCTCGCTTTCTCCTAGGGTGAAAATGTTAGTTACAAGGGGACACAGGTTCAAAGCGAGAGGGGGATGATTTAGGAAGATGAGGAGGGGAGATTTTTCACATAGAGTGGTGGCTGCCTGGAATGTGCTTCCAGAGGATGTGGTGGAAGCAGGCACATTAGCAACATTTAAGAGGCATCTGGAGGGGTACATGAATAGGGAGGGAATAGAGGGATACGGACTGAGTAAGGGCAAAAGGTTTTTTTTGTAGTTTAGTTGGGGCATCGTGTGTGGCATCAGCCCAGGTCTGGAGGGCCAAAGGGACTGTTCTTGTGCTGTACATTTCTTTGTTTTTTGTTCAAATGTAAGCCCACTATTCAAAAAGGGAGGTAGATTGAAAAGAGGGAACAAAAGACCAGTGAGCCTAAAGTCAGTACTCAGAAAGTTGCTAGAATCCATTATCAAGGATTGCATAACTCAGTATTTGGAAAGCAGTGGTATAATCAGACAAAGTCAGCATGGGTTTACTAAGACAAAATCATTCTTAACAAATCTATTGGAATTCTTTGAGGATGTAACTAGTAGAGTTGATTGAGGAGAACCAATGGATGTGACTTATTTAGACTTTCAGAAAGCTTTTGACAAGGTCTCACGTGACAGACTCATATGTAAAGCGCTTCGGATTGCGGGTAATGTCTTGAGATGGACAGAAAGCTGGTTAGCAGATATAAAGCAAAGAGTTGGCATAAATGGGTCTTTTTCTGATTGGCAGTCAGTGACTAGTGGGGTTCCACAGGGATCTGTGTTAGGACCCCAACTGTTCACATTATATATTAGGATTTGGAAGAGGGAACTAAATGTATTATCTCCAAATTTGTACATAATACAAAGTTGGGCGGGAAGATGAGCTGTTTGGTAGATGCAGAAATGTTTCAATGTGATTTGGACAGGCTGAGTGTGTGGGGATATGCATGGCAGGCAGATGCAGTATAATGTGAATAAATGTGAGGCTATTCACTTTGGTAGCAATAATAGGAAGGCAGATTATTACTTGAATACTTAAATTAAAAGAGGTGGATTCTCAGCGAGACCTTGGAGTCCTCGTGCATCAGCCACTGTAAGTAAGCGCGCAGGTACAGCAGGCAGTAAAGAAAGCAAATGGTACGAACTTTTAATAAGAAGAATCAAACATAACTGAACGAGAGAAATGAACCATGTTAGACCAGCCAAAAAGATCTCAGAACAAACACAAGAAAATGATTCAAATATTCACAATTCCTTCACCGTAGCCATATCTTTATAGACGCATGCAAATTTGGAAAGATATAACAACTTACCAAATCTATCTTAAACTCTAATATTTAGGATACGTTTGCAGTACATGTGAACCAACTGATGAACTTTGGATAGGCAGACCACATTCTAAGATAAATGATAGATATGACCAAAGCATATTTTATTGATTGATTAGTAATCCACCCAGGTACTTTATACACCTTGAACTAATCTATCTCACTGAAACTCTGTCTTTCTCATGAGGATTTGCAATCTCCACATTTGAAGAACTTGCCTTGGATTTCTCACCAAAAATCACTCTCGCTCAGACAGTTTCAACAAGAATCTACTTCCAGGGTTTCAATCCCTTCTTTTGAGATTGCTTTCCCCTAAAACTGTGTGCACTTAAGCATCGCCTTCTAAACACCCTTTCAGATCTTCACCCATACCAAGCAGAACGTCCCTGCTCTAAAGGGTAACTTTGCCCTTAAGTCCTGTAGCAGCACAAAGTCATCAACCTATGGCTGCCCTCTGGATCTTCAGGACTTCTCTTGAACCCACTTTGCTACAAGCCTGCATCCCGCCATTCTCTCTTTTTAACTTAGAGTCAACAGCTTTGCTGCTTTCTCTCAACTTTTGCTTAGCAGGATCTATTTCTGATCCTTATCCTTGTCCATTGCCAGGCCTATTTTATGGGATACGTTTCTGTCCCACTCTCTTGTTTTGGGCCTTCTTATTTGTTTAGAACTTCTCCATTACCCCCTCCCCATGTCCAGCTCCCTGGGACACCTTCTGCGCAATGGCATTTCTCCTGGGTCACCTGACCTGCAATTTCACTTTTCTTCTTTTTCTTCTTGCAAGCATAAAGGGCCACTTCCTGGCCTAACTTTGTAAAGGAAATGAACTGTAAGGAAGATTTCTGACCCTAAGGAGCAGATGGACTTTTACGACAATCGAGAATGGTTCCATGGTCACTGTACCTTACACAAATAATGATGGTTGTGGTTGTTAGTGACCCATCATTTCAGTTCCAGGACATTACTGCAGGAGGGCCTCAGGGAAGTGCCCTAGGCCCAAACAACTTAAGCTGCTTCAGCACTGATGTTCCTTCCAATGTAAGGTCAGAGATGGGGAAGTTCATTGATGATTGTGTAATGTTCAGCACCATTTGCAATTCCTCAAATATTGAAGCACTCCATGTCCAAATGCAGCAAGAATTGAACAATCAGGCTTGGGCATTTGCGCAATGCAAGTGACAGACAATGACTATCTTCAATAAGAGATAGAATCTAACCATCGCTTCTTGACATTCAATGGCATTACCATTGGTGAACCCCCCATTATCAGCATCCTGGCCTATTCACCATATACAGGGCAAAAATCAGGAGTGTGATGGAATACACTCCACTTACCTGGATGGGTGCAGCTCCAACAACACTCAATAAGCTTAACAACATTTCACAGTGAATGATACAATCTTAGGGAGTATCGTGGAGCAGAAGCATCTTGGAGTTCAGGTGCACAGTTCTCTAAAGGTGGAATCATAGCTAGATAGGACAGTGAAGAAGGCTTTTGGCATGCTGACCTTCATCAGTCAGGGCATTGAGTATCGAAATTGGGAAGTTATGTTGCAGTTGTACGGGACGTTGGTGAGGCCACACCTGGGGTATTGTGTTCAGCTTTGGTTGCCTTGCTATAGGAAAGCTGTTATTAAACTGGAGAGAGTGCAGAAGAGATTTACAAGGATGTTGCCAGGACTCAAAAGACTGAGTTATAGAGAGAGGTTGGACAGGCTAAGACTTTTTTCTTTGGATCATAGGAAACTGAGGGATGATCTTATAGAGGTGCATAATGTCATGAAAGGCATGGATAGGATGAATGCCATTCATCTTGAGAGTCATACCTTGTTTTGACTTTCCAAAATGCAACACTTCACACATATCTGTTTTGAGCTCCATTTGCCATTTCTTCGTCCACTTCCACAGCTAATCAAAACATTGTTGCAACTTTTGATAACCTTTCTCACTGTCTACAAAGCCATCTACTTTAGTGTCATTGCAAACTTGTACATTCTCGTCCAAATCGTTGATCTAAATAACAAACAGCAATGGGCCCTGTACTGACTCCTGAAGCACACCACTGGTCACAGGCCTCCAGTTCGACAAGCATCTTTCCACCATTACCCTCTGCTTCCTACCATCAAGCCAATTGTATATCCAGTTTGCTGGCTCCCCCTGGATTCTATGTGGTCTAACCTTCCAAAGCAGCCTACCATGTGGAACATTTCCAAAGACCTTACCGAAGTCCATATAGACTACATCTACCACCCTGCCCTCATCAATTTTCCTGGTCACTTCATCAAAGAGCTCTTAACAAATTTGTAAGATACGATCACCCATGCACAAAGTAGTGCTGACTACTCCTAATTAAACCCTGTCTTTCCAAATGCCTGTAGAGTCATAGAGTCATAGAGTTTTACAGCATGGAAACAGGCTCCTTGGCCCAACTTGTCCATGCCCCCCTTTTCTTTTAAAACCCCTAAACTAATCCCAATTGCCCACATGTGTCCCATATCTCTCTATACCCATCGTACCCATGTAACTATCTAAATGCTTTTTCAAACATAAAATTGTACCCACCTCTACTACTACCTCTGGCAGCTTGTTCGAGACACTCACCACCCTCAGTGTGAAATAATTGCCCCTCTGGACCCTCTAGTTTTAGACTCCCCTACCTTTGGGAAAAGATATTAACTATCTACCTTGTCTATGCACTTCATTATTTTATAGACCTCTATAAGGTCACCCTTCAGCCTCCTACGCTCCAGGGAAAAAAGTCCCAGTCTATTCAGCCTCTCCTTATAACTCAATCCATCAAGTCCCGGTAGCATCCTAGTAATTTTTTCTGCACTCTTTCTAGTTTAATAATATCCTTTCTATAATATGGTGACCAGAATTGCACACAGTATTCCAAGTGTGGCCTTACCAATGTCTTGTACAACTTAAACAAGACGTCCCAACTCCTGTATTCAGTGTTCTGACTGATGAAACCAAGCATGCCGAATGCCTTCTTCACCACTCTGTCCACCTGTGACTCCACTTTCAAGGAATGATGAACATATACCCCTAGATCTCTTTGTTCTGTAGCTCTCCCCAACGCCCTACCATTAACTGAGTAAGTCCTGCCCTGGTTCAATCTACAAAAATGCATCACCTCGCATTTGCCTATATTGAACTCCATCTGCCATTCATCAGCCCACTGGCCCAATTGATCAAGATCCTGCTGCAATTGGAGATAACCTT
This sequence comes from Carcharhinus amblyrhynchos, assembly GCF_965287045.1. Classification (NCBI taxonomy): domain Eukaryota; kingdom Metazoa; phylum Chordata; class Chondrichthyes; order Carcharhiniformes; family Carcharhinidae; genus Carcharhinus; species Carcharhinus amblyrhynchos. The sequence goes on from NC_137329.1 coordinate 128,075,399, forward strand.
CCTGACTGCCCACCACACACCAATCTTGGTGTCATCTGCAAACTTACTAACCACGCCCCCCATATTCTCATCCAAATCATTAATATAAATGACAAATAACAGTGGGCTCAGCACTGATCCCTGTGGCACACCGCTGGTCACAGGCCTCCAGTTTGAAAAACAACTCTTCAACCACCCTCTGGCTTTTGTCAAGAAGCCAATTTTGTATCCATTTAGATACCTCACTCTGGATCCCATGAGATTTAACTTTATATGCAACAACCTACCATGTGGTACCTTGTCAAAGGCCTTGCTAAAGTCCATGTAGACAACATCAACTGCATTACCCTCATCTAGCTTCTTGGTTGCCCCTTCAAAAAACTCAATTAAATTTGTGAGACATGATTTTCCACTGACAAAGCCATGCTGACTGTCCCTAATCAGTCCTTGCATCTCTAAATGCCTGTAGATCCTGTCTCTCAAAATACCTTCCAACAATTTACCCACTATAGATGTGAGGCTCACTGGCCTGTAGCTCCCAGGCTTTTCCCTGCATCCCTTTTTATACAATATTTGCCACTCTCCAATCTTCAGGCACCTCACCCACAACTATCGATGATTCAAATATCTTGGCTAGGGGACCCGCAATTTCCTCCCTAGCCTCCCACTATGTCGTGGGACATACCTCATCAGGTCCCACAGATTTATCTACCTTGATGCGCTTTAAGACTTCCAGCACCACCTTCTCTGCAATATGTACACTCCTCAAGACATCAATAATTAATTCCCCAAGTTCCCTAACATCCATGCTTCACTCAACAGTAAATACTGAAGAGAAATTCTCTCACCCATCTCTTGTGGATCCGCACATAGATGTTGCTCCTTAAGAGGCCCTACTCTCTCCCTTCTTACTCTTTTGCCCTTTATATATTTGAAGAAGCTCTTTCGATTCCCCTTTGCCTTATCTGCCAAAACAATCCTGTGTCTCCTTTTTGCCCTCTTGATTTCTTTCTTAACCCTACTCCCACACCCCCTATACTCTTCAAGAGATCCCAGCTACCTATGCACGTCATGTGCCTCTTTCTTCTTCTTGACCAGGGCCTCAATATCCAGAGTCATCCAGGGTTCCCAATTTCTGCCAGCGTTGCCCTTCACTCTAAGAGGAATGTGTTTCCCCGACCCTAGTTAATACACTTTTGAAAGCATGCCACTTACCAGATGTCCCTTTTCCTTCCCACAGACTCCCCCAATTAACTTTTGAAAGTTCCTGCTTGATACCATCAAAATTGGCCTTGCCCCAGTTTAGAATATTAACTTTTGGGACAGGCCTATCATTCTCCATAGCTATCTTAAAACTAATGGAACTATTGTCACTGGTCCCGAAGTGATCCCTCACTAACGCTTCCATCATCCGTCCTTCCTTATTTCCCAAGAGGAGGTCAAGTTTTCACATAAGAATCATATAAGAAATAGGAGCAGGAGTAGGCCATCTAGCGCTTCGAGCCTGCCCCGCCATTCAATAAGATCATGGCTGATCTGTCGTGGCTCAGTTCCACTTTCCTGCCCTCTCCCCATAACCCTTAATCCCCTCTCTTATCAAAAACCCATCAACCCGCGTCTTAAAAATATTTAGCGAGGCAGCCTCCACCACTTCAACGGGCAGAGAATTCCAGAGATTCACCACCCTTTGAGTGAAGAAGTTCCTCCTCAACTCCGTTCTAAACCGCCCCCCCTTTATCCTGAGGCTGTGCCCCCTAGTCCTACTGTCTTTTTTGAGCGGGAAGAGTCTCTCCACCTCTATCCTATCCATCCCATTCATCATCTTATACGTCTCAATGAGATCTCCCCTCATTCTTCTAAACTCTAACGAGTACAAGCCTAGTTTATTCAGCCTCTCCTCATAGCCCCCTGTCTAGTCGGGCCATCCACATACTGAATGAGAAATTCCTCCTGAATACACACAACAAATTTCTCTCCATCCAACTCTCTAATACTATGGCTCTCCCAGTCAATGATGGGTAAGTTAAAATTTCTGACTATTAACACCCTATTTTTCTTGCAGCTATCTGTAATCTCCTTACATACTTGCTCCTCAATTTCCTACTGACTATTTGGGGGTCTATAGTACAACCCTATCAAAGTGATTTTCCCCTTCTTATTTCTCAGTTCTACCCATATAGATTCAGTGGGCGAACCCTCGGATATATCCCCTCACAGTATGACCGTGACGCTTTCCCTAATCAAAAGTGCAACTCCCCCGCCTCTCTTATCTCCTGTTCTATCTTTCCTATAGGAGCTGTACCCTGGAACATTGAGCTGCCAGTCCTGTCCCTCCCTTGGCCATGTTTCAGTAATTGCTATAATATCCCAGTCCTACGTACCCATCAATGCCCTGAGTTCATCTGCCTTGCCTGTCAGGCCTCTTGCATTGAAATAAATGCAGTTTAATCTGCACTTCCCTTGCTCTCTGTCTTGCTTCTGTCTGATCTCTCTGGTACTCGGATTACTGACACTGGCTTTACTAATTAATGTGCTTTCTTTAACTTCTGTGCTGTCCTCAAACTTCTCTTCTGTCTCCCTCCTGCTTTGGATCCCACCCCCCTGCCAAACCAGTTTAAACCCTCCCGACTGGCTCTAGCAAATCTCCCTGCCAGGATATTAGTCCCCCTCCAGTGCAAATGTAACCTATCCCTCTTGATACAGATCAGCCCTTCCCCAGAAAAGGTCACAATGATCCAAAAATCACATGGGGGCGCCTGAAAGTGGATTTCTGAATCGGATCTGTACTTCGCCCAGACTCGGCACTTAGAATCAAAATGGTAAAATCAGGCCCACTGTGTCTTTATATGCCCTATTTGTGAACGCGGCTCCCACTCAACTGATGAAGGAGCAGCGCTCCAAAAGCTTGTGGCTTGTGCTATCAAATAAACCTGTTGGACTTTAACCTAATGTTGTGCGACTTCTTACTGTGTAAATAACTCAGCCAGGGCTCCCTCAATCTCTTCTTTAGCCTCACGCAGTGTTCCTGGATATACCTGGTCAGGGCTAGAAGATTTATCCACCTTTATACATTTTAACACACCCATCACCTCCTCTACTATAATGCGAACTGTCCCCAATAAATTGCCATGAACTTTCCCAGGTTCCCAAGTCTTCATGTCTTTCTCCATGGTAAACACAGAGGAGAAATATTCATTGAGAACTTTGACCATCTTCTGCGGTTCCACACATATGTGTCCATCTTAGAACATAGAGCATAGAACATTACAGCGCAGAACAGGCCCTTCGGCCCACGATGTTGCGCCGACCAGTTACAAAACAATGACCCACTAACCTATACCAATCCCTTCTCGTCCATAAACCTATCCACGGATCTCTTAAATGCCCCCAAACTAGGCGCATTTACAACTGCAGCAGGCAGGGCATTCCAATCCCTCACCACCCTCTGGGTAAAGAACCTACCCCTGACATCCGTCCTATAACTACCACCCCTTAATTTAAAGCCATGCCCCCTCGTGCTAGATTTCTCCATCAGAGGAAAAAGGCTATCACTATCCACCCTATCTAAACCTCTAATCATCTTATATGTTTCAATAAGATCCCCTCTTAGCCACCTTCTTTCCAGCGAAAACAACCCCAAATCCCTCAGCCTCTCCTCATAGGACCTCCCCTCCATACCAGGCAACATCCTGGTAAACCTCCTCTGCACCCTCTCCAAAGCCTCCACATCCTTCCTGTAATGTGGGGACCAGAACTGCACACAGTACTCCAAGTGCGGCCGCACCAGAGTTGTGTACAGTTGCAACATGACGCTGCGACTCCTAAATTCAATCCCCCTACCAATAAACGCCAAGACACCGTATGCCTTCTTAACTACCTTATCTACTTGACTCCCAACTTTCAGGGATCTATGTACACATACACCTAGATCCCTCTGCTCCTCCACACTATTTAGAGTCCTCCCGTTAGCCCTATACTCGACATATCTGTTATTCCTACCAAAGTGAATTACCTCACACTTCTCCACATTAAACTCCATCCGCCACCTCTCGGCCCAGCTCTGCAACCTGTCTAAGTCACCCTGCAAACTATGACACCCTTCATCACTATCTACCACACCTCCGACTTTGGTGTCATCAGCAAACTTACTAATCCACCCAACTATACCCTCATCCAGATCATTAATAAAAATTACAAACAGCAGTCCTTGAGTGGTCCGATCTTGGTCCTTGAGTGGTCCGATCCCCACTCTAATTATTCTTTTTCCTACAATATACTTAAAGAATCCCCTTTAGATTCACCTTAATCCTCTCAGCCAAAGCTACCTCATGCCTCCTTTTTGCCTCTTAATTATCCTTCTTGAGTATATTCCTGTATCCTCTGTACACTTTCAAGGAATCCCTTGATTCCAGGTGTTTGTACCTGAGCCATGTCTCCTTCCTTTCCTGGCCAAAACCTCAATATGTTTTGTCATCCAGGGTTCCCTATTCCTGCCAGCCTTGACCTTCACACTAACAGGAACATATAGACCCTGAACTCTAGCTTTTTCACTTTTGAAGGCCTCATGGTAATTCTGATGATGGAATGGAACTTGTTGATGTCATCATATAGTTGTTTCAGTCATTGTACCCCATGAGTCGAAAGGAAGGGAATGTCATCAGTGTATCTAGTGTATAGCATTGGTTGAAATCCTGTGCGGTGGAGAGGTCTTTTTCGAATCTGTGCATGAAGATGTTGGCATATTGAGGTGTGAATTTGGTCCCTGTGGCTGTTCTGTGTGTCTGGATGACAAACTGGTTGTTGAAGGTGAAGGTATTGTGGTCCAGGATGAAGCGGATGAGTTGTAAAATTGCACCTGGAGATTGGCAGTTGTCGACATTGAGTACTGAGGCAGTTGCAGTAATGCCATCGTCATGGGGGATGCTGGTGTAGAGTGCCGAGACATCAATGTGACAAAGAGTGCTCCTGGTTCAACTGCTCCATGTGCGCTGAGTCTCTGTAGGAAGTCTGTAGTGTCGCAGCAAAAGCTGGGGTTCTTTGTACAATGGGTTTCAGGGTCCCCTTGACGTAGCCAGAGTGGTTCTCGCATAGGGTCCATCGCCCGATATGATTGGATGGCTAGGTGTGTTTGCCTTGTGTATCTTCAGGAGGCAGTAGAGATCTCCAACACACGGAGTACATGGGATGGGAGCATGAAAGGTGCTCTGAAGGTCCAGATCAAATGGCTTGATCAGTCTGTTGAATTGACGGGTATGTTCTTTGGTCAGATCTGTGGGTAGCTGTTTGTAGTGTTCTTCGTTGTTCAGTTATCGGTATGCATCTCTGCAGTAATCCGTTCTGTTCAGTGTGATGATGGCCCCTCCTTTGTCTGCTGGTTTGATGACAATGTTGCGGTTGGTCTTGAGAGCGCGGACAGCGTTGCATTGTGCTTGGATGATGTTCGGGGCTGTCTTGTGAGTGCAGTGATGAATCTGGCATTGACACACCTCTTGACGGCTTGGGCATATACGTCAAGTTGAGGGCAGTGGCCTTTTAGAGGAGTCCAATTCGACTCTTTCCTCTTTGATTGCTGCACCGCAGATCTCTCTGTTGGCTGTTCCAGTTCATTAGCTGTCTCATTGTGTTCGCTGTTGGCCTCTTGGGATTTGTGGAAGGACTCTCGCAGCCTCATTTGCCTGATGAATTCCTCTGTGTCTGCTGTGAGACTGATGGGCTCTATTTTGGTGGTGGGGCAGAAATTGAGCCCTTGACTGAGAACTTCGATTTCATCTGGTTGAAGTGTGTAGTCCGACAAGTTGACAATGGACTTCCCTTCAGTGGTACTGTTTTCTACTGTGGTACTGCTGGAGGCTTGATAGCCAAGTTCTGCACACATGAGTATGGCCTCAACTGGGATCTTGGGCTCATGTCACACTATCTGCAACCCCTACGACTTGCCTGGGGGCAAGTCTCATGAACTGTCCTGGCTGGAGACAATATACATCTCTTTAACCCGTGTTTAACCCTCTCTCCATTCACATTGTCTGTACCTTTAAGGCTTGATTACCTGTAAAGACTCACATTCCAACCATTATCTTGTAAACTGAGTTTGTGTCTTTATGTGCCCTATTTGTGAACTGAAATCCCTCTCACCTGATAAAGGAGCAGTGTTCCGAAAGCTAGTGGCTTGTGCTACCAAATAAACTTGATGACAGAAGTTAGAGGGTAGAACATAGAACATAGAACATAGAACATTACAGCGCGGAACAGGCCCTTCGGCCCACAATGTTGCGCCGACCAGTCTTATTTTTAAAAAAAAAACATTGACCCACTAATCTAAACCAATCCCTTTTCGTCCATAAACCTATCCACCAATCTCTTAAACGCCCCCAAACTAGGCGCATTTACAACTGCAGCAGGCAGGGCATTCCAGTCCCTCACCACCCTCTGGGTAAAGAACCTGCCCCTGACATCCGTCCTATAACTACCCCCCCTTAATTTAAAGTCATGCCCCCTCGTGCTAGCTTTCTCCATCTGAGGAAACAGGCTATCACCATCCACCCTATCTAAACCTCTAATCATCTTATATGTTTCTATAAGATCCCCTCTTAGCCGCCTTCTTTCCAGTGAAAACAACCCCAAATCCCTCAGTCTCTCCTCATAGGACCTCCCCTGCATACCAGGCAACATCCTGGTAAACCTCCTCTGCACCCTCTCCAAAGCCTCCACATCCTTCCTGTAATGTGGGGACCAGAACTGCACACAGTACTCCAAGTGCGGCCGCACCAGAGTTGTGTACAGTTGTGTACAGTAGTTGTAGGTTTTTTTCAAGCTGGAGGCCAGTGACCAGTGGTGTGCCTCAGGGGTCGGTGCTGGGTCCACTATTGTTTTTCATTTATATTAATGATTTGGATGAGAATTTGGGAGGCATGGTTAGTAAGTTTGCAAATGACACCAAGGTTGGTAGCATAGTGGACAGTGAAGACGGCTATCTAGGATTGCAACAAGATCTTGATCAATTGGGCCAATGGGCTGATGAATGGCAGATGGAGTTTAATTTAGATAAATGCGAGGTGATGCATTTTGGTGGTTTGAACCAGAGGAGGACTTACTCAGTTAATGGTAGGGCATTGAGGAGAGTTATAGAACAAAGAGATCTAGGGGTACATGTTCATAGCTCCTTGAAAGTAGAGTCACAGGTGGACAGAGTGGTGAAGAAGGTATTCACCACGCTTGGTTTCATTGGTTAGAACATTGAATACAGGAGTTGAGACGTCTTGTTGAAGTTGTACAAGGCATTGGTAAGGCCACACTTGGAATACTGTGTACAGTTCTGGTCACCCTATTATAGAAATGATACTATTAAACGAGAAAGAGTGCAGAAAAGATTTACTAGGATGCTATCGGGACTTGATGGTTTGAGTTATAATGAGAGGCTGGATAGACTGGGACTTTTTTCTCTGGAGTGTTGGGAGGCTTAGGGGTGATCTTATGGAAGTCTCTAAGACAATGTGGGGCATAGATCAGCTGGATAGTCAATATCTCTTCGCAAAGGTAGAAAAGAGTCTAAAACTCGAGGGCATAGGTTTCAGGTGAGAGGGGAGAGATACAAAAAGATCCAGAGCGGCGTTTTTTTCACAGAGGCTGATGAGTGTCTGGAACAAGCTGCCAGAGGTAGTATTAGAAGTGGGAGCAATTTTGTCTTTTAAAAAACATTTAGAAGGTTACATGGGTAAGATGGGTGTAGAGAGATATGGGCAAACGAGGGCGGCATGGTGGCACAGTGGAAGTCGCTGCTGCCTCACAGCGCCAGGGACCCGGGTTCGATTCCTGGCTTGGGCCACTGTGTGGAGTTTGCATGTTTTCCCTGCGTCTGCGTGGATTTCCTCCTGGTGCTCCAGTTTCCTCCCACAGTCTGAAAGATGTACTGGTTAGGTGCATTGACCCGAACAGGTGCCGGAGTGCAGCGACTAGGGGAATTTCACAGTAACTTCATTGCAGTGTTAATGTAAGCCTACTTGTGACTAATAAATAAACTTTACTTTAATTGGGACTAGCTTAGGGGCTGAAAAAAGGGGTGGGATGAACAATTTGGGCCAAAGGGCCTGTTTCCATGCTATAAACTTCTATGACTCTATAAATACTGTCTGAGGAAAATTTCCTGGACACACTTAACAAATTCCACCCCATTTAAGCCCTTAACACTATGGTAGTCCCAATCTATGTTAGAAACATTAAAATCCCCAACTATGACAACCCTGTTACTCCTGGAAATCTCTCCAATCTCCCTGCATGTTTGTTCTTCTAATTCCCATTGACTATTTGAAGGACTATAGTACAATCCCAAGTTCACCCTCTCCTTCTTATTTCTTAGTTCCATCCACAAAGTTTTGCTGGATGATCCCTCCCTTATTTCATTTCTGACTACTGTTTGTCATTTTCATAAATGACCTGGATGAGGAAGTGGAGGGATGGGTTAGTAAGTTCGTCGACGATACGAAGGTTGGTGGTGTTGTGGATAGTCTGGAGGGATGTCAGAAGTTGCAGCGAGACATAGATAGGATGCCAGACTGGGCGGAGAAGTGGCAGATGGACTTCAATGCAGATAAATGTGTAGTGGTCCATTTTGGCAGGACCAATGGGGTGCAGGAGTACAATATCAAGGGTAGGACTCTGAGCAGTGTTGAGGAGCAGAAGGATCTTGGGGTCCGGGTCCACAGGACTCTTAAATCGGCCCCGCAGGTGGAGGATGTGGTCAAGAAGGCTTAGGGTGTACTGGCCTTCATTAATCGAGGGATTGAGTTTAGGAGTCTGGAGGTAATGCTGCAACTTTATAGGACCCTTGTCAGACCCCACTTGGAGTACTGTGCGCAGTTCTGGTCGCCTCACTACAGGAAGGATGTGGAAGCTATTGAGAGGGTGCAGAGGAGATTTACAAGGATGTTGCCTGGAATGGGAGGCATGCCTTATGAAGATAGGTCGAGGGAGCTGGGACGCTTCTCCCTGGAGAGACGAAGGTTGAGAGGCGACCTGATAGAGGTTTATAAAATGTTGAGAGGAATAGATAGGGTGGATTCTCGGAGGCTATTTCCCAGGGCTGAAATGGTCGCTACGAGAGGACACAGGTTTAAGGTGCTGGGAAGCAAGTTCAGAGGAGAAGTTAGGGGTAAGTTTTTCACTCAGAGGGTGGTGAGTGAGTGGAATCGGCTGCCGTCAGTGGTGGTGGAGGCGAACTCGCTGGGGTCTTTTAAAAGACTTCTGGATGAGTATATGGGATTTAATGGGATTGAGAGTTTACAGATAGGTCTATGGCCTGGTAGGAATGGATATGATTGGCACAACTTGTGGGCCGAAGGGCCTGTTTGTGCTGTCGTGTTCTATGTTCTATGTTCTACTGCCATGATGTTCTCCTTAATCAAAAATGCAACTCCCCCTTCTCCCCTTCCTCCACCTCTGTCCCGCTGAGAACACTTGTACCTGGAACATTAAGTTGTTAGTCCCGTCCCTACGGCAGCCACGTTTCAGTTATGGCTATAATATCCCAGTTCCACGTCCATGCCCTAAGTTCATCAGCCTTACCTGTCAGCCCTGTTGCATGAAATAGATGCTATTTAATCCAACAGGTTTTCCCTGCCTTGCTCCTGCCTATCATGACCATTCAGCTTGCTGTTGCTGAGTACTGAATCTCCTTTGAATCCTTTATTTGTTTCCCTGTTTAAAAAGGGAGAGAATTAATGGGAACCTGAGGAGTAACTTTTTTACACACAGGGTGGTATGTGTGTGGAATGAGCTGTTGGAGGAAGTGGTTGAGGCAGGGACATTGACAACATTTAAAAGGCATTTGGACAGATACATGGATAGGAAAGGTTTAGAGCGATATGGGCCAAATACAGACAAATGGGGTTAGCTAAGATGGGCATTTTGGTCGGCATGGATCAGTTTGGGCTGAAGGACCTGTCTCTGTGTCTATGATTCTATGAACATTCAGGACAAAGCAGTCTGCTTGATTGGCACCCATTCCGCAAATATTCACTCTCTCCACAACCGATATACATGGCAGCAATGTGTACCATCTGCAAGATGCACAACACTAACTCATCAAGATTCCTTAGGCAGCACCTTCCACATCCACAACCACTACCATTCAGAAGCACAAGAACAGCAAGTAATGGAACTCCACACCTGGAAGTTCTGCTCCAAGCTGCTTACATCCTGACTTGGAAATATATCACCATCCCTTCACTTTCGCTGGGTCAAAATTGGAACTCTCTTCCCAACAGTACTGTGGGTGAACTTACACCACATGGACTGCAGCTGCTCAAGAAACCAGCTGCCCACAATCTTCTTAAAGGGCAAGTAAGGTTGGGCAATAAATGCCTGCTTACATCCCATACATAAGCAAAAACACAAATTACCAGACTTGCTCTATTATTAATTGAAATCAAATTCCACCAGCTGGCAAGGTAGCATTTGAATCTGGGTTCCCAGAGGATTAGCTGAGGCCTTTGAATTGCTAATCAGTGACATTATCGCTATGCCACTGCCTCTTCCAATGTTACAGATGCAAAATATTTGTTCAATTCGTTGTTTGTTTCTTCAGTGTTATTATTAATTCCCTACATTTACACTCTAGATGGTCAATACTCCATTTATTGCTTGTGTTTTAAATAACCATAGAACATCGATACATGTAACCAGTACACTATTTGGTCCTTCGAATCTGCCCCACCATACAATATGATCATGATTGATCCTCGACCTCAATGCCATTTCTCGCTTTCTCCCCATACCAATTGATGGCCATTAAAATCTAAAAATAATCCACCTCTTGCTTGAATTCATTCACTGATGTGGCCCCACAGCCTTCTGTGATACAGAATTCCACAAGTTCAATAGTTTGAAGAAACCTTCCCTTATCTCTGTTCTAAATAGTATATCCCATACCCTGAGACTGTCCTCACTGTTTTAGATTCCCCAACATGGTATGTGATGGTAGCACAGTGGTTAGCACTGCTGCTTCACAGCTCCAGGGACCTGGGTTCAATTCCCGGCTTGGGTCACTGTCTGTGTGGAGTTTGCACATTCTCCTCATGTCTATGTGGGTTTCCCCAGGTGCTCTGGTTTCCTCCCATGGTGGGTTAGGTTGATAGGCCATGCTAAAATTGCCCCTTAGTGTCCTGAGAGGGATTAGTGGGTAAAATATGTAGGGATATGGGGGTAAGGCCTGGCTGGGATTCTGGTCGGTGCGGACTCGATGGGCTGAATGGCTTCTTTCTGTACTGTAGGGTTTCTATGATCTAACGAGGGAAACCATCCTTCCTGCATCTACTCTGTCCAGCCCAGTAAGACTTTAATATATTTCAGATCTCCTCTTAGCCTTCTAAAACTCTAGGGAATAAAGGCCGAGTCAAAGCAATCTGTCCTCATAGGACAGTTCCACCAACCCTGCTATCAGCCTAGTAAACCCGTATTGCACTTCCTCGTTGGCAAGTGTGTTCTTTCTTAGGTAGGGAAACCAAAACTGCATGCAATGTTCCAGTTGTGGTCTCAAGTTCCTGGGGCGGCAGAGTGGCACACTGGTTAGCACTATTTTTCACAGTGCCAGGGACCTGGGCTCAATTCTCAGCTTGGGTCACTATGTGCGGAGTCTGCAGAATCTCCCCACGTCAGCGTGCGTTTCCTCCGTGTGCTCTGGTTTCCTCTCGCAGTCTGAAGGACGTGCTGGTTAGGTTAGCATCGGCTGTTAGAATGTAACTGATGACAACTTTGTACTGGATGTAATGTGACCAATGGGAGCAAGATGTAAAGGTCAGCTGACCCAGTAAAACATGGAACCAATTACAGAGTGATGTAATAATCAGCTGGCCAGCTGATTCACTATCAATAAGGGACTATGTAGAATTGTGGGGAGCTTGGAGTGGCTTAGGGTGAGACCCCAAGTTTGGACCAATGATGTTTCTTCATTAAACACTTTCTTTGATTTATAAGTTGGAGTAAGTTTTGTTGTATTTTAATTTGCTGCATTTTGAAGAGTTCCTTCTGAAGAAACATTGGTAGCAAAGGAAACCCCATTGGAATAGGTAGGGACACGTTCAGTGCAACTTGTGGGCTGAAGGGCCTGTTTTGTGCTGTAGCTTTTCTATGTTTCTATGTAATTTGGTGTTTGTTTTTGAAGAAGTGCTACAACTATGGCAGAAGATAGAAGTAAACCGGTGGGATTGGATCGTCCCCCTGTCTTTTCAGATGCTGAACCATATTGAAAATGGAAGGCAGAGGTGGAAATGTGGACCTCTCTCACCACAGTACTGAAAAAAAGCAAGGTATGGCATTAGCTTTGTCGCTTCCAATTAGGAGCAAGATAGAAAGCAAAGTATTTTCCGATTGAACAGCAGACGCCCCGAATAGAGAAGAAGGGCTACAGCTCCTGATACAATCCTTAGATAAGTTTTACCAGAAAGATGAATTCTTGAAGAACAATGAAAGATGGGTGATGTTTGACAGGATTAGGAAACAAGATAGGGGCTGTTACAGGCTAATGAAATTTAATTTGGAGATTTCAGATGCAGTATTGTCCTTCATGTTGTTGGACTGTGCATATCTGTTGCATATGGATTCCCTTTCAGTAATAACTGGAATACAATTAAGGGGAACAAAGCCCCTCTTTGGTCAAATAGAAGCATCATTAAAAAAGCTTTTCAGGAAACAATCCTTCTCCACCATCTTGTTCAATGCAGGCCAGAATGCCATAGTGCGCAGAACAGAGGAGTCAATGGTGACTCACCCGCATGCCAGACCAAATGATACACAAAGGCCTTTAAACAGAGATAGTTAATAGTCTCAAAAATGGTTATAACCAATTTGAAAATGGGGAAAAAAGACACACATGGGGTACTGATAAAAGACGTTTAAATTGAAGGAATGCTCAAGGGATTGTGAATCACTGTTTCCAATGTGATTCCCCATATCACTACTTAGTAAACTGTCCGAAAAGAAGAAATCATGTCTCTGAAACCACATGCGACACAGAATATGTAAAAACCGACAGTGACAAGGATAAGGACAAGGAAGACATTGTTTTGTTGGCAGAAAAGTTGAGTCCCATAATGAGCGTCCTGATGATAGACTCTTTCAACTGTGCTGTTTTAGATAGTGGATGTACATCCACTGTCTGCGGCCAAGATTGGCTAGATTGTTGTTTTGGGTTTCTTGATTATAAAGACCGAAAAAGAGTAAAAGAACATGATAGTTCCACCTGCTTTAGATTTGGAGATGACAATACTCTAACATCCTCCAAAAGGATGATACTTCCCTGTAAGATTGTGAGAATCAGTTTATTTATAAGTACAGATGTAGTTTCCAGTGATATACCATTGTTGTTAAGCATGTCTGCGATGAAGAAAGCTCAGATGACCACTGATTTGAAACAGGATAAAGCTGCAGTATTTGGGAAAACTGTGGACCTACGTTTTACAAGATCTGGCCATTATTGTCTTCTTTTAAGGGAACCGAAATTATTAGACCAAAGGATTCATGAGGCATTAATGTTGCTAATAGACAACAGCATGATGGACAAAAAAGATTATTCTGAAACTCCATAAGCAGTTTGCTCATCCAGTACAACAGAGACTGAGAGCAGTGCTGCAGGGTGCAGTAGTGCTGGACAAAGGATCTGATAGAACAAATATCAGCCCAGTGTGAAATTTGCATGAAATATAGAAGGACACCCCCACGTCCAGTCGTAAGTCTATCACTAGCACGAGATTTCAATGATGTAGTGGCAATGGATCGAAAGATATGGAACAAGGACAAAGGCATCTATCTATTGTATTTTGTGGACATGGCCACTCAGTTTAGCATATCCACGATGATTTACAACAAAGATAAAAAGACCATTATAGACAAAATTTATGACTCATTGGATTGGAACAGGATTGGGGGCATAGTCTAAATTTTTGACGGACGTGGAGGGCGAATTCGCAAATCATGAGTTTCAAGATATGTGTGAAAATTTAAATATTGTGGTAATGCGTACTGCAGCAGACAGCCCTTTCAGCAATGGCCTCTGTGAAAGGAATCATGTGGTTACAGATGACATGTTGCATAAAATTATGACAGATCAACCGGGCTGTAAATTGCAGGTTGCATTAGCATGGGCAGTGCATGCGAAAAATTAATTTCAAATGATGGGGAGGGGGCAATAGTCCATACCAGTTGGTATTTGGGAGAAATCCAAAGTTACCGTCAGTATTAACAGATGCTCCTCCGGTGCTAGAAGGGACAAGCATTAGCTCTATGTTTTCCACACACTTAAACGCTGTGCATGCAGGGAGAAAGGCCTTCATTAAGGCAGTGTCATAGAGGTTTACAGCATGGAAACAGGCCCTTCAGCTTAACTTATCCATGCTGCCCAGGTTTCAGAATAGATAAGAAGGCCCTAAAGCGTTGAATAAGACCGTCAGGGGTACACTTTGAGAAAGGATATAGGACCTACTCTAAAAGAGAAGGCAAAAAAGAGTGGAAAGTGCCCGGGAGAGTGATCGGAACAGACGGTAAGGTAGTTATAGTACAACACGGTAACCAGACAGTGCGAACCCACTCTTGAGAGTAGTGAGACTTGGGTATGAATTTGGAGCATCTGAGCAAGATGCAGAAGTGCAAGAGGCAACTTATACCACACATGCACATACCCTGAGTTATTATGAGGAGCAGACAACAATAGATGAGAGGTAATCTGATCAACAAAATACAGTGAAGCGGCGGATGAAACTGCTACTTCAAAGTTTCAGCTACCCAAAGTAGCCACAGTGGTCGTATAGATACCTGAAGGGTCAAGAGAATGGGGGGAGTAATTGGGAAAGCAGGAAAGGTCTCAGGAAAGTACAAACACTGGTTCAACATACAAGAGCAAGGCCAAGAAGTGAAAGCTATAGATTGTGAGAATGGGGTGGACAGATGGAAACAAAAAAAGCAAGACCTAAGTCCTGAGGATGAGACAGTCAGCATTTGTGAACTGAGAAGAAAGTTAAGAATCTGTGACCAAAGGTGTGTCAACGGAGAACAGCGGTCTGACAGTAGCAGTCCTGATAGAGACAGACATGACAGTAGAGGCCGGAGTTTAATGAGGAATGCTAGGAATCAAACCAATGACAGGAATAGAAGTAGAAGCCCCCATGATAAGGGAGTGTTGATAACTGCAAACAAAATGGAGCTCGCGGAAGTAAGAGAGACCAAACAAAGGGAGCTGGACAGTTGGAAGGAGTTTGGGATATATACCAAGGTACCAAGTGAAGGGCAGCGTGCTTTGTCCCGTAGGTGGGTTTGCACAGAGAAAGTTTTGCAAGATGGAATATATAAAACTAAAGCCAGATTAGTAGCCTGTGGTTATAAGGAACATTTGGATGGGAGAGACAATAGTGTTGATTCACCCACAACAGGGAAAGGGACACCGAAATTTTTTTTCACTGTTCTAGAATCTCATAATTAGATATGTAAATCAATTGATATCAAAGCAGCATTTCTACAGGGTGAAACATTTCAGAAAAGATTTTTTGAGGCTACCCAAAGAAGCAGGTAATACACAGGAAAATTTGTGGAGATTAAATAAATGTGTATGTGGGTTAAGTGATGCTTCAGGGGTTTGGTATTTCTCTGTATGATCTGTATTACTGAACACTGGCTGTGTCCAAATAAAAGCAGATCCAGGAATGTTTTACAGGAAGGTTAAAAGAAAATTAGCTGGAATTTTTATAATGCATGTGGATGATTTCCTATGGGGTGGCACAGAAGAATTTGAAAAAAAGGATAATTGAGAAGCTGAAAACAGACTTTAAAGTAGTGAATCAAGCAGATGGTGCTTTTCGGTATCTTGGTCTTGATATTAACAAAGTACATCTGGTGTAATGATGAGTCAACAGGGATATCTAAATAGTATCAATCCCATTCCCATCACCAGAGAGAGGTCATTGGGAAAAGAGGAATGGGCCAGTGAAAAAGAAACAGAGTTGTTGAGGAGTATGGTAGGACAGCTAAACTGGCTGTGCACACAAACAATACCAGGAGGGAGCTTTAATGTCCTAGAACCCAGTAATATGTTGAGGCATGCCATTGTCAGAGATCTTGCAGGCTAATAAAACATTTAAATAGTTAAGACTAGTGGAGTTTAATTAAATTCCCAACACCAGGAGAAGCAGAAGATATGAAATTGGTTGTGTTTAGTGATGCTTCATATGCCAATCTACCATGCGAGCGGTGCTGGATTCATAATATTCCTGGTAGGTAAGGAAGGAAAATGTTGCCCATTGGCCTGGGAAGCAAAGAAAATGAAAAGGGTAGTCAAAAGCACATTGGCGACTGAAACCCTAGTGTTAGTGGAAGCATTGGATATGGGAATATATTTGTCAGACACATTAACAGAATTATTTTTTATGGGCATATCGGGTAAGAAAGTACTAATTGAGTGTTAGGTGGACAATGTTCACTCAACAATGTGTAGTGGAAAAAAGATTAAGAATCGATTTGGCCAGCATTAAGCAAATTCTGAAAATCAAGGAAGTTTCCAAACTTAACTGGGTCAGTGCTAATCTACAGGTATCAGACTGTTTTACAAAAAGGAGTGCAGGTACTGGAAAGTAATTAAGAGTACCAGAGGATGGTTGTCTTAAATAATTTTGAATAAAAATTTAAGAAGGGAATTTGTTAGAATGTAACTGGTAACAACCTTGTATTGGAGGTAATGATACCAATTACAAAGATATAAGGGTCAGCTGACCCAGTAAAACATGGAACCAATTACAGAGTGATATAATACTCAGCTGACCAGCTGATTCACTATCAATGAGGAACTATGTAGAATTGTGGGGAGCTTGGAGTGGCCCAGGGCGAGGCCCCACGTTTGGAGTAATGATGTTTTTTTATTAAACCCTTACTTTGATTTATAAGTTGCAGTAAGTTTTGTTGCATTTTCATTAGCTGCACTTTTGAAGAGCTCCTTCTGAAGAAACATTGGTCATTCTAAATTCTCCCTCATGCATGTGTTCAATTCTTCTGCCATTTCTTTGTTCCCCATTATAATTTTTCCACCAAACAATAAGGGATCAACATTTGCCTTTACTTATCTTTTTCTCTTTACTTATTTACAGAAGCTTTTAGGGTCAGGTTTCTATGTTCCCTGCAATTTTACTTACTTTTTTCATTTTCCCACAACTGACCAAACTTTTTGCCGCCTTCTACTGAATTCTATGATGCTCCTAATCTTTAGTCATGTTGCTACTTCTTGCAATTCTTATGTTTTCTCTTTGGATTTAATATCATCCCTAATTTTGTTTGTAAGCCATGGCTAGGCCACCTTTCCTCTTTACTTTTTGTGCCAGACAGCAATGAATAATTATTGTAATACATGCACACACTCATTAAATATGAACTATTGTCTGTCCACCAACAACCACTTTATAAATGTTCCCCAACTGATACTTGTCAATTCATGCCTCACACCCTACCACTATGTAAAGTTAAAGGTCATGGGATTTCAGGTAATGTCTTGAGAGGGATAGAAAGCTGGTTAACAAATAGAAAGCAAAGAGTTGGCATAAATGTGTCTCTTTCTGATTGGCAGTCAGTGACTAGGAGGTGCTGCAGGGATCTGTGCTTGGACTCCAACTGTTCACGTTATGTATTAATAATTTGGAAGAGGGAACTGAACATTTATTTCCAAATTTGCAGATGATAAAGTTGGTTGGGAGGGTGAGCTGTGATGAAGATACAGAGATGCTTCATTGTGATTTGGACAGGCTGAGTATGTGGGGATGATGTGGATATGCCGGCGTTGGACTGGGGTAAGCACAGTAAGAAGTCTCACAACATCAGGTTAAAGTCCACAAGCTTTCAGAACGCTGCTCCTTCATCAGGTGAGTGGGAGTTATATTCATAAACAGGCCATATAAAGACACAAACTCAATTTACAAAATAACAGTTGGAATGTGAGTCTCTGCAAGTAATCAAGTCTTAAAGGTACAGACAACGTGAGTGGAGAGAGGGTGAAGCACAGGTTAAAGTGACGTGTATTTTCTCCAGCCAGGACTGTTAGTGAGATTTTGCAAGCCCAGGCAGGTCGTGGGGGTTACAGATAGTGCGACACGAACATAAAATCCCAGTTGAGGCCATCCTCATGTCATGTTTAACCACTCTGTGCTCTGAAAGCTTGTGGCTTGTGCTACCAAATCAATCTGTTGGACTTTAACTGGTGTTGTGAGACTTCTTACTATGTGGGGATATGCATGGCAGATGCAGCATAATGTAGATAAATGTGAAATTATTCACTTTGGTAGCAATAATAGGAAGATAGATTATTATTTGAATGGGTGTAAATTGAAAGAGATGGATTCTCAGTCAGACCTTGTTGTCCTTGTGCATCATTCGCTGAAGGTAAGCATGCAGGTCCAGCAGGCAGTAAAAAAGGCAAGTGGTATATTGGCCTTTGTGGTGAAAGGATTTGAGTATAGGAAAAGGGATGTTTTGCTGCAATTGTACAGGCCATTGATGAGGCCACACCTGGAGTATTGTGTGCAGTTTGGTGCCCTTATCTGAGGATATCCTTGGTACGTGGGGTACAGCATAGCAAATAGAAAAATATAGAAGATAGGAGGAGGCCTTTTAGCCTTCGATCCGGCTCCGCCATTTATCATGATCATGGCTGATCGTCCAACAAAATAACCTAATCTTGCTTTCTGCCCATAACCTTCGACCCCATTTGCCCCAAGTGCTATATCCAGCCGCCTCTTGAATACATTCAATGTTTTGGCATCAATTACTTCCTGTGGTAATGAATTCCACAGGCTCACCACCCTTTAGGTGAAGAAATATCTCCTCATCTCCACCCTAAATGGTCTACCCCGAATCTTTGGACCTGTGACCCCTAGTTCTGGACACTCACCATCGGGAAAATCCTCCCTGCGTATATCCTGTCTAGCTCTGTTAGAATTTTATAAGTCTCTAAGATACCCCACTCATTTGTCCGAACTCCAGTGAAAACGATCCTAACACCTATCCTAAATGAAGATTTACTAGGCTGATTTCTGGAATGGCAGGTTTGTCATATGAGGAGAGACTAAATCGGTTAGGATTATATTCACTGAAGTTCAGAAGAGTGAGAGGGGATCGCATAGTAGCTTATAAAATTCTGACAGGCTAGATTCAGAAAGAATGTTCCCAATGGTGGGGGGAGTCCAGAATTAGGGGCCATAGTTTGAGGATAAGGGGTAAACCTTTTAGAACTGAGGTGAGGAGAAATTTCTTCACCCAGAGGGTAGTGAATGTGTGGATTCAATACCATAGAATATAGTTGAGGCCAAAACATTGTCTGATTTCAAGAAGAAATCAGATATAGCTCTTGGGGCTAAAGGGATCAAGGGATACAGGAGGTAGAGGGGATTAGGATATTGAATTCGATGATCAGCCATGAACAAAATGAATGGTGGAACAGGCTTGAAGGGCCAAATGGCCTACTCCTGCTTCTAGTTTCTATGTCACCCTCAATAGTTCCAAAGAAAGGCACAGCACAAGAACAGGTTCTTCAGCCATCCAAGCCCATGCCGATCATGATGTCCTAACTGAACTAAAAAAAGTTCTATTCTTACTCGGTCTGCATCCCTCTATTTCCTCCCTGTTCATGTACCCATCCAGTTGCCTCATAAATATTGCTAATCTGCCTGCTTCCACTGCCTCCTCTGGCAGCACGTTCCAGGCACCCACCGCTCTTTGCGTAAAAAACTTCCCCTGTACATCTCTCTTAAACTTTCCCCCCTCACCTTGAACCTGTGCCCCCTTGTAATTGACACTTCCACCCTGGGAATAAGCCTCTGACTATCCACCCTGTCTATGTCTCTCATAGTTCTGTAGACCTCTATCAGGTCTCCCCTCAGCCTCTGTCTTTCCACTGAAAACAGTTCTAGTTTATTCAACATCTCATAGCCAACACTGTCAAGACCAAGCAACATCCTGGTGAACCTTCTTTGCACTCTCTCCAAAGCTTTCATGTCTCTTCTGGTAGTGTGGTAGACCAAAATTGCACACAATACTCCAAATGTGGCTTAACTAAAGTTTTATATAACTGTAACACGATTTCCCAACTCTTGTACTCAATGCCCTGGCTGATGAAGGCAAGCAAGCTATATGCTTCCTTAATCACCTTGGCCATCTGTGTTGCCACTTTTAGGGAACTGTGGACCCACATGCCCAGATCCCTCTGCATGTTAATGTTCCTAAGGGTTCTGCCATTTACAGTATAATTGACGCCTAATTTGATCCTCCAAAATGCATCACCTCGCATTTGTCTGGATTAAACTCTATCTGCTATTTCTATGCCCAAATCTCCAAACTATTTATATCCTGTTGTATGCTCTGACAATCCCTGGCACAATGTGGAGATGCTAGCATTGGACTGGGGTAAACACAGTAAGAAGTCTCACAACACCAGGTTAAAGTCCAACAGGTTTATTTGATAGTAAATGCCACAAGCTTTCAGAATGCTGTTCCTTCGTCAGGTGAGTGGCATTATCAGTAACTGTCATCTGCAAACTTACTAATCAGATAGGCTTAGAGGGGAACTTGCAGGTGGTGCTGTTCCCATGTATCAGTTGCCCTTGTCCTTCTAGATGGAAGTGGTCATAGATTTGGAAGATGCTGTCTAAGGATCTTTGGTGAATTGCTGAAATGCATCTTGTAGAATGTACCACTACTGCTACTGAGCAGTGGTGGAGGGAGTGGATGTTTGTAGATGTGGTGCCAATAATGCAGGTTGCTTTACATAAGAACGTAAGAAATAGGAGCAGGAGTAGGCCATCTAGCCCTTTGAGCCTGCCCCGCCATTCAATAAGATCATGGCTGATCTGAAGTGAATCAGTTCCACTTTCCCGCTTTCTGTTCATAACCCTTAATTCCCTTGTCTATCAGAAATCTATCTAACCATGACTTAAATATATTCAATGAGGTAGCCTCCACCACTTCAACGGGCAGAGAATTCCAGAGACTCACCACCCTTTGAGTGAAGAAGTTCCTCCTCAACTCTGTTCTGAACTGCCCTCGCCCCGCCTTATTCTGAGGCTGTGACCTCTAGTTCTGCTATCCTTTCTAAGTGGGAAGAATCTCTCTCCCTCTACCCTATCTAGCCCCTTCATTTCCTTGTACGTCTCTATAAGATCCCCCCTCAGCCTTCTAAACTCCAACGATTACAGACCCAGTCTATTCAATCCCTCTTCATAGGCTAACCCCCTCATCTCCGGCATCAGCCTGGTAAACCTTCTTTGTACTCTCTCCAAGGCCAATATATCCTTCCTCAAATGCGGCGACCAAAACTGCACACAGTACTCCAGTTGCGGCCTCACCAGTACCCTGTACAGTTGCAGCAAGACCTCCCTGCTTTTATATTCTATCCCCCTCGCTATAAGGCCAACATTCCATTCACCTTCTTGATCACCTGCTGCACCTGCAGACTGGGTTTTTGTGATTCGTGCACAAGGACCCCCAGGTCCCTCTGCACTATAGCATGCTGCAGCTTTTCACCCTTTAAATAATAATGCCTCCTACTATTATTTCTACCAAAGTGGATAACCTCATGTTTGCTAACATTGTACTCCATCTGCCAGGTCCTCACCCACTCACTCAGCCTATCCAGATCTCTCTGCAGATTTTCTGCGCCTTCCACGGAATTCGCTTTTCCACTCATCTTCGTGTCATCAGCAAATTTTGTTACCCTACACTCAGCCCCCTCCTTCAGATCGTCTATGTATATGGTAAACAGTTGAGGCCCCAGCACCGATCCCTGCAGCACTCCACTAGTCACCAACTGCCAACCAGAAAAGCAGCCATTGATTCCAACTCTCTGCTTCCTGTTAGATAACCAATCCTCAATCCACGCTAACACCTTACCCCCAACTCTGTGCACCCTAACCTTCCGCAGCAACCTTTTGTGAGGCACCTTATCAAACGCCTTCTGGAAATCTAAAACACCGCATCCACTGGTTCCCCTCTGTCTACTGCACTAGTCACACCCTCATTGAAATCCAATAAATTTGTTAAACATGACTTCCCCTTCACGAATCCGCGCTGCGTCTGCTCGATCAAACCGTTCTTATTCTGGAAGGCGTCAAGTTTTGAATGTTGTTGGAGCTGTACCCATCCACACAAGTGGACAGACTTTGGGGAGTCAGAAGGTGAGTTATTCGCTGCAGTATTCCTAACCCTTGATCTGCTCTTGATACTGTTGTGGCCAGATGCATCTGCAACTGGCAGACTGACAATTATGGTTGCTCTTCCCCAAGGGAAGTTGCACAACAAGGCTGTTAATTAATCCTTTCTCATTATACCATACCCTGTCTACAAAAGCCTGTTTTGTAGTTTGTTCCTCAATGTATTGGTCTAAAAATACCATCACGAACGCATTCGTGGAACTCCTCCTCCGCTATATCATTGCTATCATTAATAGAAACTCTGTATTTATATTTCTATCCCATATACTTAATCCTAATTTATCCTTCCTGATTGATCTGTTAGTCATTCTTTTATGAGTTTTACATTTTGTCCTATCTTCTGACCTGCCACTAATCATCCTGAAATTGTATGTTTTTTCTTTCTACTTCATACTATCTTTAACTTGATGAAGGCAGGTAAAATTGCTGGCTCCAATACACCCCACCCTGATGGGTTCAACACATTCTATGCCCTTTTTGAGCAATAGGTCAGTGAGACCACACCGTCTATCCCAGAAGCCTCGGCTGAGTCTGTATTTGAGGTCACCATTGCCAGCATCAGAGAAGCCTTCTCAAAAGTCAACCCAAGGAAAGCAACTGGCCCATATAGGGTACCCAGAAGAGCACTGAGGTTTTGTGCATACCAGCTGGCAGGGGTAATCACAGCCATTTTCAACCATTCTTTACACCAATCTGAGGTCTCTACCTGCTTGAAGAAAATGACCATCATCCCACTACCATGTTCTATGTTCTACGTTCAATCCTGGAACACCCAGATAACAAAGCCAGTCACGTCAGACTCCTACTCATAACTACAGCTCAGGCTTGAACACCATTATTCCTATGAGACTCATTTCCAAACTTCATAGCCTAGGGCTTGGCTACTCTCTCTGCAACTGGATCCTAGACTTCTTAATCCACAGACTGCAGTCAGTAAGGATAGGCAACCACACCTTCTCCACCATCATCCTCAACACTGGTGCTCCGCAAGGCTGTGTCCTCAGCCCCTTTCTATTCTCCTTATAAATCTATGACTGTGTGGCTAAATTCCCCTTCAACTTGATTTTGCTGATGACAGCACCGTTGTGGGTTGGACCTCAAACAATGACAAGACACAGTACAGGAAGCAGATAAAGAATTTGGTGAACTAGTGCGCCAACAATAACCCCTCCCTCAATGTCAATAAAATGAAGGAGATAGTCATCGACTTCAGGAAGTGTAGTGGAGGGCATGCCCCTGTCAATATCAATGGGAATGAAGTAGAAATGGTTGTCCTGATCACTAACAACCTGTCCTGGTCCCTCCATGCAGCTGCTATAATTAAGAAAGCCCATCAACGCCTCTACTTTCTCAGACTATGGAAATTTCGCATGTCCGCTACAACTCTCACCAGCTTCTCCAGATGCACCATAGAAAGCATTCTTTCTCACAGTTGGTATGGCTCCTGCTCTGTCCAAGGCCATAAGAAACTACAAAGTGTTGTGTGTAAAGCCCAGTCCATCACATAAACCAGTCTCCCATACATTGACACTGTCTACTCATATTGCTGTCTCAGAAAAGCAGCCAGCATAATCAAGGGCCCCACACACCCCAGACATACCCTCTTCCATAGGGAAAAACACAAAATTCTGAGGGACACATATCAACCGACTCAAGAACAGCCTCTTCCCCGCTGCCATCAGACTTTGAATGGACCCAGGACATTGATGGTATCAGGCAGAAACTTTCAAAAGTTAATTGGGGAAGACTGTGGGAAGGCAAAGGGACGTCTGGTAACCGGCAGGCTTTCAGAAGCATGTTAACCAGGGTTCAGGGTAAACACATTCCTCATGTAATAAGGAAATTAAATCAGAAAAAGTCTTTGATAAATTAAGTTAATAGGCAAACTGGTGATTGATAAATTTTAATGTTGGTAAGTATGAGGTCATCCCCTTAAACCCTTACATAAGAACGTAACAACTAGGAGCAGGAGTTGGTCATTTGGCCCCTCGAGCCTGCTCCGCCATTCAATAAGATCATGACTGATATATTTGTGGATTCAGCTCCACTTACCCGCGTGCTCACCATAACCCTTAATTCCTTTACTGGTCAAAAATGTATCTTTGCCTTAAAAACATTCAACAAGGTAGCATCAACTGCTTCACTGGGCAGGGAACTCCACAGATTCATAACCTTTTTGGTGAAAATGTTCTGAACTCAGTCTGAAATCTACTCCCCTTTATTTTGAGGCTATGCCTCCTAGTTCTAGTTTCACCTGCCAGTGGAAACGACCTCCCTGCTTCTATCGATTCCCTTCATAATTTTATATGACAAGATCCCCTTTCATTCTTCTAAATTACAATGAATGTAGTCCCAGCATACTTGGTTTCATCGGTCAAAACATTGAAGACAGGAGTTGGGACATTTTGTTGAAGTTGTACAAGACATTGGCAAGGCCACACTTGGAATAGTGTGTGCAGTTCTGGTCACCCTATTACGGAAAGGATATTATTAAACTAGAGAGAGTGCAGAAAAGATTTACTAGGATGCTACCGGGACTTCATGGATTGAGTTATAAGGAGAGGCTGGATAGACCGGGACTTTTTCTCTGGAACGTAGGAGGTTGAGGGGTGATCTTAGAACATAGAACACTACAGCACAAACAGGCCCTTCGGCCCACAAGTTGCGCCAATCATATCCATACCTACCAGGCCTATCTATAACTCTCAATCCCATTAAATCCCACGTACTCACCCAGAAGTCTCTTAAAAGACCCCAGCGAGTTCGCCTCTACCACCACCGACAGCAGCCGATTCCACTCACTCACCACCCTCTGAGTGAAATACTTACCCCTGACATCTCCTCTGTACCTGCTCCCCAGCACCTTAAACCTGTGTCCTCTTGTCGCGACCATTTCAGCCCTGGGAAATAGCCTCCGAGAATCCACCCTATCTGTACCTCTTAGCATCTTATAAACCTCTATCAGGTCACCTCTCAATCTTCATCTCTCCAGGGAGAAGAGACCTAGTTCCCTCAACCTATCTTCATAAGGCATGCCTCCCAATCCAGGCAACATCCTTGTAAATCTCCTCTGCACCCTCTCAATAGCTTCCACATCCTTCCCGTAGTGAGGCGACCAGAAGTGAGAGGTCTATAAAATAATGAGGGGCATAGACAAGGTAGATGGTCAATATCTTTTCCCAAAGGTAGAGGAGTCTAAAACGAGAGGGCATAGGTTTAAGGTGAGGGGGAGAGATACAAAAGTGTCCAGAGGAGCAATTTCTTCAAACAGAGAGTGGTGAGTGTCTGGAACAAGCTGCCAGAGGTTGTAATAGAGGCGGGTACAATTTTGTCTTTTAAAATGCATTTAGATAATTACATGGGTAAGATGGGTATAGAGGAATATAGGCCAAATGCGGGCAATTAGGATTAGTTTAGGGGTTTAAAACAAAGGGCAGCATGTACAAGTTGGGCCAGAGGGCTTATTTCCATGCTGTAAACCTCTACGGCCTAATGGACCTTGGCATGTTTATCCATAGATCTCTGAAGACGGAAGGGCAAATTAATAGGATGGTGAAAAAGGCATATGGCACACTTGCCTTTATCAATCGGGGTACAAATTACAAAAGCAAAGAGGTAATGATAGAGTTGTATAAAACTTTGGTGAGGCCACAGCTGGAGTACTGTGTGCAGTTTTGGTCGCCACATCTTAGGAAAGATGTGAACGCTCTGGAAGGGTGCAGAGGAGATTCACCAGGATGCTGCCTGAGATAGAACATTTAAGTTATGGAGAGAAGTTGGATAGGCTTGTGTTGTTTTCTCTAGAGCAGAGAAGACTGAGGAGCGGCCTGATGGAGGT
This sequence comes from Carcharhinus amblyrhynchos, assembly GCF_965287045.1. Taxonomy (NCBI): domain Eukaryota; kingdom Metazoa; phylum Chordata; class Chondrichthyes; order Carcharhiniformes; family Carcharhinidae; genus Carcharhinus; species Carcharhinus amblyrhynchos. Next base: position 128,101,436 of record NC_137329.1, read on the forward strand.
GCTCTAGATTATGAGGCGCATGGTCAGGATGGCTAGGGAGCAGCTGTTCCCGTTAGTTGAATAGTCAGTTATGAGGGGACACAAGTTAAAAGTGAGGGGTGGCATGTTTAAGAGGATGTGAGGAAAAATCATTTTTACCCAGAGAGCGGTGACAGTCTGGAATGCACTGCCTATGGCCGGGGTGGTTGGGGGGCGGGCGTGTGGTTCTTACGGGTCGTTCTTTCGGGTCGAACCAAGCGAACAAACTTAAATTACATTCGGACAAAAAAAAGGGGCAGCTCCCCAAAAGGAGGGGGAACGGCCCGAACAGAAACAAAAAGTACAAAGGAAACTTAAGACACGTCAAATCAAAATGTGATTATCGGGGTCTATAACGCACCTCAGCCCCTGCGGTGCCCAATGGGCGCAGAAGGCGTCGACTGTGCCCGCGGAAATGCACTGATGCACTGCCTGGGAGGGTGAAGGGGGTCTTGCATCCTTTAAAAAGTACTTGGATGAGCACTTGGCATGCAATAACATTTAAGACTATGGGCCAAGTGCTGCCAAGTGGGATTAGGTGGGCAGGTCAAGGCCTTTCATGCGTCGGTGCAGACTCAATGGGCCGAAGGGCCTCTTCTGCACTGTAGTAATCTGTGATTCTGTTTGGGGGAATAGGGGAGGTGTGTGAGGGGGGACTTAAGCATTGGGGGTGGGGAAGAGTTGGGTGAGCTATGGGGTCATGTTGCAATTGTATAAAACTTTGGTGTGGCCGCACTAGGAGTATTGTATACAGCTCTGGTTGCTGCATTATAGGATGTGGAAGCATTGGAAAGGGTGCAGAGGAGATTTACCAGGATGTTGCCCGGTATGGTGCGAAGGTCTTATGAGGAAAGGCTGAGGAACTTGAGGCCATTTTCGTTAGAGAGATCAAAAAGTGACTTAATAGAGGCATATAAATTGATCAGAGGATTAGATAGAGTGGACAGTGAGAGCCTTTTTCCTCGGGTGGAGATGGTTAGCATGAGGAAACATAGCTTTAAATTGAGGAGTGATAGATATAGGACAGATGTCAGAGGTAAAATCTTTACTCAGAGGGTAGTAAGAGTGTGGAATGCCCTGCCTGCAGCAGTAGTGGACTCACCAACATTTAGGGGATTTAAATGGTCATTGAGTAAATATATGGATGATATTAGAATAGTGTAGGTTAAATGGGCTTTAAATTGGTTTCACAGGTCAGTGAAACATGGATGCCGAAGGGCCTGTACCGCGCTGTAATGTTCTGTGTGGGGTAGGGAGGGAGGGATGAGGGTTTGGGTTGAGAGGGGATGAGGGAGATTTACCTTTCGCCGGGAAGAGGCAGAAGGCGGGCGGCACTGCGCGCGCACGAGGAGACGCGGGCTCACACGGCGCGCGCACGGTGGAGGCGTGATCAGGCTGCGCGCTCCCGCCCCGTTATATTCAGCCAATCGGCACCGCTCCCCTTCCTTTGCCGCCATCAGAGAGAGAGCAGCCGGAGCGGAGCCCGCGGTAAGAGAGCGGGAGAAGAGGGGCAGAGAGGGAGAGGGGAGAGCGGGGGGAGAGAGGGAGGGAGACCGGGGAGCGTGGGGGGAGAGAGAGGGGGGCCGGGGGGAGAGAGAGGGGGGCCGGGGGGGGACGGGGGAGAGAGAGGGGGGGGCCGGGGGGGGGGGGGAAGAGAGAGAGGGGGGGCCGGGGGGGGGGGGGAAGAGAGAGAGGGGGGGGCCGGGGGGGGGGGGAAGAGAGAGAGGGGGGGGCCGGGGGGGGGGGAGAGAGAGAGGGGGGGGCCGGGGGGGGGGGGAGAGAGAGGGGGGGGGAGAGAGAGGGGGGGGAGAGAGAGGGGAGTGAGAGAGACGGGGAGCTGGGGAGGCGGGTGGGAGGAGGAAGCGCGGGGGAGGGGCGGAGACCGGCGGGGGGGGGGGGGGGGGGGAGAAGAGAAGAGACCAGCGGGGGAGAGAGAGCTGGGGGGGGGGGGGGGGAAGAGAGGGAGAGAGAGACCGGGCGACCCGGTAAGGGAGTTTGTGGGGGGGGGCGGCAGGAGGAGGGTGGTGGTGCGGGGGGGGGGGGGGGGTGGTTGCGGGGCAGCTCCGGCGTGGGGGAGGCCGGCAGTAACATCTCACAGCGGCCCCGGCCCGGCGGCTTCCTTCTCCGCCTCAGCCCCGGCCCTGAGTCACCGCTTGTGGCGCATGTTGTCCCCGCACCCTCCCGCCCGCCATTGTTGCGCTGCAGCCGCCGGGTAGCCTCGGCCCGCGGAGCCGGGGCTTGGTCAGTGCGGGGGCCCGGGCCCAGGAGCAGCAACACGTGGCGGCGGCGGCGGAGGGGGATGGAGAGGGTACGGAGGAACGGGAGAGGGTGTGGGGGGGTGAGAGCTGGGGGGGGGGGGAGTAATGGGTTCCTGTACAGATCCATCAGTGATGCAGCGTGCATGCTGCTGATTCTTGCATTGAGTGCTGTGTATTTTCTACACCCTGCAAGCGCTAAATGGTCTGATTAGAATCTTGTCACTTGCAATAAAGCAATATAAACCTGGCTAATTATAATGGTCAACAGCTCAGTATGTGAGTTGGGTGTAGAGGTACTGATATTCTGTCTGCAGCATGAGGGTTATTTGATTTGGACAATGTTTTTTGACAAATGATGGTGGAAGGAAGATTTTTTTTGCCGGTGTCTCTACTTTTATTACCGGAGTTGAAATTATATCATCTCGTAATGAGATTGTCTTGGTGTGTTTTGACTTTTAATCAAATGGGAATGATTTATAAGCATTTCTAGAAACATAATTGCTAAATAATGAAGGATCAGCTTGATTTTCTAATAGAAATTATGTTGCGAACATGAATAAAAAGTTGAGCCTTGTGTATGTCCTACAACTATCCTACATCTACTTAAGATTGAGTATGTAAACAAACATGCAATTATTGCAATGCTGATGGTTAGGCTGCCAGTTGGTTCCTCCATATAACAACGAGTAGTAGCACAGCTGCCTTTTTGGTGGCTGAAGTGTCTGTGGCATTGTGAAGGATAGAAAATTCTGGCATCGTGGTCAACATACCTTGCCCAACTAATTGTTAGGGACAAGCTAAGCAGTGGTTCATTGCATTAATGATTTGGAACGAATGCATTTTGAAATATTTATTTGAAACTTGAGTTTCTTGCTCAGTTGGAGTCTCCCATGTACTACCTTGATCTAATTGGTGTAGGTTAGCACCTCTTCCGAAAGTCAACTGTTCAGGTGGATGAGCAGCCCAAAATGCCTTTCTACCTGAAAAGTATCAGGTTGTTTGACAACTTCCTCTGGGTAGCAGAGAGAGTGATACTTTTTCCCTTAAGACTAAGTACCTTAGGTGGGACTAAAAATTGCTTTGTCGGGTGGCTAGCCCACAATTGGCTTTGTGAACGTTTATTTTGGCTGATAGGTGCCAAATGCTCATTGGGATTTGAGATGAGTGATGGTGGTGTCTGGGTCAGGAGCCTACTTTATGCAAAAATTAGTGCTTCAGTGAAGTAAGCATCGCAAGTCCTTTGAGCTATGCATCCCTGGTGAACTTGTATCTAAGGTTGAAAGATCTCCAGTGACATGAAGCCACCTGGGAACTTGTATATCTGATGTGATTTTTGAGGAATTGGGGACAATAGGTTTGGGTAAAATAAGAAAAAAAATGCGAATGCTGGAAATCTGTTCTGCGTTTTTGTAGAAGAATCCTATGGACTCAAAACATGAACTGTGTTTCTCTCCATAGAGTTGAAATAAAGTAAAAAAAAATAGAAACCTTACAGTGCAGAAAGAGGACATTTGGCTCATTGAATCTGCACTGACCGCAATCCCACCCAGGCCCTACCCTGATATTCTTACATATTTACCTGCTAATCCCTCTAAGCTACACATCTTGGGACTCGAAGGGGCAATTTTTAGCATGGCCGATCAACCTAACCCCCACATCTTTGGACTGTACAGGAAACTGGAGCACTTGGAGGAAACCAACGCAGACATGAGGAGAACGTGCATAGTCTACATGGACAGTGAGCCAAGCCGGGAATCGAACCCAGGTCCCTGCAGCTATGAAGTGGCAGTGCTAACCACTGTGCTACCCAAAATATTGTATAAAGCTGCTTGGGTAGCATGGTAGCACAGTGGTTAGCACTGCTACTTCACAGTGCCAGTGATCTGGGTTGGATTCCTGGCTTGGGTTACTGTGTGGAGTTTGCATGTTCTCCCTGTGTCTGTGTGGGTTTCCTCTCATTCTGAAAGACGTGTTGGTTGGTGCATTAACAGCAAGAAGTCTCTCAACACCAGGTCAATGCAACAAGTTTATTTGGTAGCAAACGCCACTAGCTTTTGGGGCTTTGCCTCTTAGTCAGGTGAGTGGGGAATTCTGATCACAGGGTATATAAAGGCACACACTCAGTTTACAGAATACTGATTAGAGTGCGAATCTTTACAGCTAATCAGTCTTAAAAGGTGCACACAATGTGAGTGGGGATAGCATTAAGTTTAGAGTAATGTAGACAAGTGTGAGGTGTTGCACTTTGGAAGGACAAACCAAGGTAGAACATACAAGGTAAATGGTAGAACACTGAAGGGCGTAGTAGAACAGAGGGATTTGGGAATACAGATACATAATTCCCTTAAAGTGGCGTCACAGGTAGATAGGGTCGTAAAGAGTGCTTTTGGAACATTGGCCTTTATAAATCAAAGTATTGAGTATAAGAGTTGGAATGTTATGGTAAGGTTGTATAAGACATTGAGGCCAAATTTAGAGTATTGTGTGCAGTTTTGGTCACCTAATTACAGGAAAGATGTTAAGGTTGAAAGAGTGCAGAGAAGATTTACAAAGATGTTGCCGGGACTTGAGAAACTGAGGTACAGAGAAAGGTTGAATAGGTTAGGACTCTATTCCCTGGAGCGTGGAAAAATGAGGGGAGATTTGATAGAGGTGTATAAAATTGATGTGTATAGATAGAACGAACGCAAGGAGGCTTCTTTTCACTGAGGCCAGGGGAGAAAAAAACTAGAGGACATGGGTTAAAGGTGAAGGGAGAAAAATTTAAAGGGGATATTGAGGGGGGGGGGGGGGGGGGTTCTTCACACAGTGGTAGGAGTGTGAACATAAGTAGTAGGAGTAGGCCGTCTAGCCTTTCGAGCCTGCCCTGCCATTCAATAATATCATGGCTGATCTGAAGTGGATTGGTTCTACTTTCCTGCTTTCTCCCCATAACCCTTAATTCCCTTGTTTATCATAGAACACTACAGCACAAACAGGCCTTTCGGCCCACAAGTTACCTATCAGAAACCTACCTACCTGTGACTTAATATATTGAGCGAGGTAGCTTCCACCATTTCAATGGGCAGAGAATTCCAGAGACTCGCCACCCTTTGAGTGAAGAAGTTCCTCCTCAACTCCAATCTAAACTGCCCCCCCACTGCCTTATTTTGAGGCTGTTATTTGTCCAGTTCTGCTATCCTTTCTAAGCAGGAAGAATCTCTCTACCTCTACCCTATCTAGCCCCTTCATTATCTTATATGTCTCTATAAGATCCCCCCTCAGCCTTCTAAACTCTGAGTACAGTCCCACTCTATTCAATCTCTCCTCATAGGCTAACCCCCTCATTTCCAGTATCAACCTAGTGAACTTTCTCTGCACTCCCTCCAAGGCCAGTATATCCTTTCGTAAATGCGGCGACCAAAACTGCACACAGTACTCCAGTTGTGGCCTCACCAGTGCCCTGTACAATTGCAGCAAGACCTCCTTGTTTTTATATTCTATCCCTCTTGCTATAAAGGCCAACATTCCATTTGCCTTCTTGATCACCTGCAGACTGGGTTTTTGCTATTCGTGTACTAGGACCCCCAGGTCCCTCTGCACTGTAGCGTGCTGTAGTTTTTCACCCTTTAAATAATAATCCCTCCTATTATTTCTACCAAAGTGGAGAACCTCACGCTTGCTAACATTATACTCCATCTGCCAGGTCCTTGCCCACTCACTCAGCCTATCCATATCTCTCTGCAGACTTTCCGCGCCTTCCACACGATTTGCTTTTACACAAGAACATAAGAAATAGGAGCAGGAGTAGGCCAACTAGCCCTTCGGGCCTGCCCCGCCATTCAATAAGATCATGGCTGATCTGTCGTGGCTCAGTTCCACATTCCCGCCCTCTCCCCATAACCCTTAATCCCCCCTCTTATCAAAAACCCATCAACCCGCGTCTTAAAAATATTTAGCGAGGCAGCCTCCACCACTTCAACGGGCAGAGAATTCCAGAGATTCACCACCCTTTGAGTGAAGAAGTTCCTCTTCAACTCCGTTCTAAAACCCCCCCCCCAATCTTGAGGCTGTGCCCCCTAGACCTACTATCCTTTCTGAGCGGGAAGAGCCTCTCCACCTCTATCCTATCCATCCCATTCATCATCTTATACGTCTCAATGAGATCTCCCCTCATTCTTCTAAACTCTAACGAGTACAAGCCTAATTTATTCAGCCTCTCCTCATAGCTCAACCCCCTCAACTCCAGCATCAGCCTAGTAAACCTCCTCTGCACTCCCTCCAAGGCTTTGTGTCATCAGCAAATTTTGTTACCCTACACTCAGCCCCCTCCTCCAGATCATCTATGTAAATGGTAAACAGTTGAGGCCCCAGCACTGATCCCTGCGGCACTCCACTAGTCACCAACTGCCAACCAGAGTAGCACCCTTTGACTCCAACTCTCTGCTTCCTATTAGACAACCAATCCTCTATCCACACCAACACCTTACCCCCAACTCTGTGCGCCCTAACTTTTTGCAGCGACCTTTTGTGAGGCGCCTTATCAGCTGCCTTCTGGAAATCTGAAAACACCACGTCCACAGGTTCCTGTCTGTCCACTGCACTAGTCACATCCTCAGAAATCCAATAAATTCGTTAAACATGACTTCCCCTTCATGAATCTGTGTTGCGTCTGCTTGATCAAACCGTTCTTTCCTAGGTGCTTTGCTATTTCTTCTTTGACGGATTCAGTGTGAAACGAGCTGCCAGACGAAGTGGTAAGTGCAGGCTCGCTTTTAATATTTAAGAAAAACGTGGACAGGTACGTGGATGAGGGGTGTGGAGGGATGTGGTCCAGGTGCAGGTCAGTGGGACTAGGCAGAAAAGTGGTTTGGTGCAGCCAAGAAAGGCCAGAAGCTCTACTTCTGTGCTGTAATGTTCTATGGTTAAAGAATGTGTATTGTCTCCAGACAGGACAGTAAGAAAGATGTTGCAAGCCCAGGCAAGTCATGGGAGTTACAAGTAGTGTGACATGAGCCCAAGATTGCATTGACCCAGACTGGCGACAAGGGAAATTTCACAGTAACAACATTTGCAGTATTAATGTAAGCCCTACTTATGATTAATAAATAAACTTATTTAACTTAGCTTTTCTTGCTCACCCACTGAAATGATTGCTCTATCAGGTGCTTCAATGTTTTTTTATCTGGCAATCAGGGAAATAATTTTTCCTAAGTTCCCAGAGTATGATGGTGAGTACGAAAAAGTGATATCCTGATTTTTGATATGGCTAGTTTACATTTAATTGCAAACTGATTTTTGTAAATATTTTGTTCCAGAATTCATGTATTTCAAAGGTATAACTTATAGTTTTAGGAAGATAACTTGCTTCTTGATATTTTCCATTTAACAATGCAAATCAAATGAGCTTAAGTTGTTTAGGAAAGCAGCAGAGTTGATTGGAAAAACATTTATGGCAAGGGGTATGAGGGGAGTGTGGTATGGCATTAAGATAGAGGATCAATTGCTGTCTCCTGCACTGTAGGAATTCTATGATTCTATCATTATTGAAATGCAGAGCAGACTTGAAATTTTTTTTTGTTCTACGCGTGGTTAAGATTTGGGATTCACTACCAGATTGTGTGCTGGAAGCAGATTCCATTGAGGCATTCAAGAGGGATTTGGGTTTTTATCTAAAAAGGAAGAATGTGCAGAGCTATGGATGTGATATTGGGTAAATTGGTTCTACAGAGAGCTTGCGCAGGCTGAATGGCCTCCTCTGCTGTTACAAATCTGATTCTAGGTCACAAAGTCAATGCTGGTGTTAATTTAACATTTCTGTTTCAAGCATGGCATGGTGACAGGCGGTCGGGATTAGAAATTTCTTTTGTTGAATTGATCTATGTGTTTGCTCATAGAAACAAGCAGTCAGCGGTTTAGTTTAGGATCAGACAGATAACTGCAGCTAACAGAGTCAGGGAAGCCAACAATTGAATGTTACCCAGGTCTGCAGCTTAAACAGGGAGAATACTAACCTTATTGAGTTTTTTGAAAAAGTGATCAAAGAGGTGGATGGGGGTAAGGCAGTTGACGTGGTATATATGGATTTTAGTAAGGCGTTTGATAAGGTTCACCATGGTGGGCTTCTGCAGAAAATGCAGATGTATGGGACTGAGGGTAATCTAGGAAATTGGATCAGGAATTGGCTAGCAGATAGGAGACAGAGGGTGGTGGTTGATGGTAAATATTCGTCATGGAGTTCGGTTACAAGTGGTGTGCCTCAGGGATCTGTTTTGGGGCCACTGCTGTTTGTAATTTTTATTAATGATCTGGATGAGGGTATAGTTGGGTGGATTAGTAAATTTGCTGATGACACCAAAGTCGGAGGTGTGGTAGATAGTGAGGAAGGGTGTCATAGTTTGCAGGGAGACTTAGACAGGTTGCAGAGCTGGGCCGAGAGGTGGCGGATGGAGTTTAATGCGGAGAAGTGTGAGGTAATTCACTTTGGTAGGAATAACAGATGTGTTGAGTATAGGGCTAACGGGAGGACTTTGAATAGTGTGGATGAACAGAGGGATCTAGGTATATGTGTACATAGATCCCTGAAAGTTGGGAATCAAGTAGATAAGGTGGTTAAGAAGGCATACGGTGTCTTGGTGTTTATTGGTAGGGGGATTGAATTTAGGAGTCGCAGCGTCATGTTGCAACTGTACACAACTCTGGTGCGGCCGCACTTGGAGTACTGTGTGCAGTTCTGGTCCCCACATTACAGGAAGGATGTGGAGGCTTTGGAGAGGTTGCAGTGGAGGTTTACCAGGATGTTGCCTGGTATGGAGGGGAGGTCCTATGAGGAGAGACTGAGGGATTTGGGGTTGTTTTCGCTGGAAAGAAGGCGGCTAAGAGGGGATCTTATTGAAACATATAAGATGATTAGAGGTTTAGATAGGGTGGACAGTGATAGCCTTTTTCCTCGGATGGAGAAAGCTAGCACGAGGGGGCATGGCTATAAATTAAGGGGTGGTAGTTATAGGACGGATGTCAGGGGTAGGTTCTTTACCCAGAGGGTGGTGAGGGATTGGAATGCCCTGCCTGCTGCGGTTGTAAATGCGCCTAGTTTGGGGGCGTTTAAGAGATCCGTGGATAGGTTTATGGACGAGAAGGGATTGGTTTAGGTTAGTGGGTCATTGTTTTTTTTTAACTGGTCGGCACAACATCGTGGGCCGAAGGGCCTGTTCTGCGCTCTAATGTTCAATGTTCTAATGTTCTATGTTCTAATAGTAATTTTATCATTGGCTGTGCCGGATGCAGGTAAAACTTGTGCTTGGATTAAAATTCATGAGGGAAAAGAGGCTGGAAGATTCTTCTAGCTTGGAGCAAGAGGAAAACTGTACAGTAGTCCACAACTGAAAGACAGCTAGCCTTACTGTAGTTACAGTTTTGAGTGGTGAGCTTGGAGAATGCAGAATTCTGAAGTTTGAGCTGCAATGTCCGCAGATTTCATGTCGATTGCCAGGCTGGATAGACTGGGACTCTTTTTCTCTAGAACGTTGAAGGCTGAGAGGTGATCTCAGAGATCTATAAAATAATGAGGGACATAGATCAGCTAGATAGTCAACATCTTTTCCAAAAGTTAGGGGAGTCTAAAATTAGAGGGCATAGGTTTAAGATGAGGGGAGAGATACAAAAGGGTCCAGAGCGGCACTTCATCCACACAGTGTCTGGAACAAGCTGCCAGAGGGAGTAGTAAAGGTGGGTACAATTTTGTCTTTTAAAAAGCATTTAGTTACATGGGTATAGAGGGATATAGGCCAAACACGGGCAATTGGGACTAGGTTAGGGGCTTAATAAAGGAGTGGCATGAACAAGTTGGGCTGAAGGGCCTGTTTCCATGCTGTAATCCTCTATGGCTCTATATGGAAGGATCCCCATGAAACTTTATAGTAAAATAGATGGGTCACAGAGCAGAATTCTGGAGGGCCGTTGCATTCTTGGATTGGACCCGGAAAATAAGGGAACACTTTGCAGGGGGTTGGAAAAGTAAATCTGGACATATGGCATTGTAAACTGTCATGTTTGTTAGTAAGTGCTTGGTCTCTTTATTTCAAGTGTACAATAAAGTTTATTTTAGTTTAAAAACACACAATCTTATGGCCTAGTTCTTCCAGTTAATTGCTGGATGTTCAGATTTCTCTAAGTATTAACTGTCCGTAACAGGATCATAACTTTCTGAATTACAGTCCCTTGTTTTTATTATCTCATTTGATATCACCTCTTATTGCTTTCTTTACTCTAGTTCTTTGACTTTACTATCTTGAAGCGAGCAAGCTAAACATTTTCTTTCCCTTCTTTTGCCATTCTAGAAAAAATGATATGTTTATCATCAAATCATTTAGCTTTCTAAAAAATATTTTCTGATTTGACTTCTTATATGTCCTGATAAACAGCGAAAAGTATTGTTTCTTGTGTACAATGTGTGCAATTCATAGAGTAGGGGAGAAGAAGATGATGCAGAATGTAGTGCTACAGACGTAGCTAGGGTGTTGAGAAAGATCAAAGGGTTTATTCAAAGGTCTGATGACAGCAGGGAAGGAGCTGTTCTGGAGTCAGTTGGTACGTCATCTCAGACATGTCCCCTTCCAGACGTCGCTGGATTCCGGGGAAGTGCCGGAAGATTGGAAAGCGGCTAATGTTACGCCGTTGTTTAAGAAGGGTGCCAGGCAAAAGGCAGGGAATTATAGGCCGGTTAGTTTAATGTCTGTTGTAGGTAAAATGTTAGAATCTGTCACCAAGGAGGAAATAGCGAGGCATCTTGAGAGGAATTGCTTGATAGAGCAGACGCAGCACGGTTTCGTTAAAGGGAAGTCGTGTCTGACAAATTTACTGGAGTTCTATGAGGATGTGTCTAGGGCGGTGGATAGAGGAGAGCCGGTGGATGTGGTCTTTCTGGATTTTCAGAAGGCATTTGACAAGGTACCTCACAAGAGGTTATTGCAGAAAGTCAGGGGACATGGAGTTGGGGGTAGGGTGTTAGCGTGGATAGAGGATTGGTTGTCAAATAGGAGGCAGAGAGTGGGGGTCAATGGGTGCTATTCGGATTGGCGGATGGTGACTAGTGGAATGCCTCGGGTTGGTGCTGGGGCCTCAGCTATTTACCATTTATATAAATGATCTGGAGGAGGGAACCCAGTGTATGGTGTCGAAATTTGCTGATGACACCAAGATTGGAGGAAAGGCAAATTGTGTGGAGGGTGTGGAGAGTCTACAGAAGGATCTAGATAGGCTGGGCGAATGGGCCAGGAAATGGCAAATGGAATTTAATGTTGGCAAGTGCGAGGTGGTCCACTTTGGTAGGAATAATGGTAGGAAGGATTATTACTTGCGTGGCGAAAAACTGCAGCAGGCGACGATGCAGAGGGACCTTGGGGTCCTTGTGCATGAGTCGCAAAAACCCAGCTTGCAGGTGCAGCAGGTGGTCAGGAAGGTGAATGGGATGCTGGCCTTCATAGCGAGGGGGATTGAATATAAAAGTAGGGAGGTCTTGCTGCGGCTGTATAGGGCATTGGTGAGGCCGCAGCTGGAGTACTGTGTGCAGTTTTGGGCGCCGTACTTACGCAAGGATATTTTGGCCTTGGAGGGAGTGCAGAGGAGGTTTACTAGGCTGATGCCGGAGTTGAGGGGGTTGAGCTATGAGGAGAAGCTGAATAAACTAGGCTTGTACTTGTTAGAGTTTAGAAGAATGAGGGGAGATCTCATTGAGACGTATAAGATGATGAATGGGATGGATAGGATAGAGGTGGAGAGACTCTTCCTGCTCAGAAAGGATAGTAGGACTCGGGGGCACAGCCTCAAGATAAAGGGGGGGCGGTTTAGAACAGCATTGAGGAGGAACTTCTTTACTCAAAGGGTGGTGAATCTCTGGAATTCTCTGCCTGTTGAAGTGGTGGAGGCTACCTCGCTAAATATTTTTAAGATGCGGGTTGATGGGTTTTTGATGAGAGGGGATTAAGGGTTATGGGGAGAGGGCGGGAATGTGGAACTGAGCCACGACAGATCAGCCATGATCTTATTGAATGGCGGGGCAGGCTCGAAGGGCTAGATGGCCTACTCCTGCTCCTATTTCTTAGGTTCTTATGTATTTTTTCCCTGGCGGAAGTGCGCATGTCTGGGGTGCGTGGTGTCTTTGATTATGCTGGCTGCTGGCAGTGGAGAATGTAGATGGAGTCTAGTTGGGAGGCTGGTTTGAGTGATGGACTGGGCTGCATTCACAACCCTTTGCAGTTTCTTGTGGTCTTACCAAGGAGCCAGATCAAACTGTGATAAATTGGAAAGGATGCTTTCTGTGATGCATCTGTAAAAATTGGTGAGAGTTGTAGCAGGCATGCCAGCCATTTGCATTTCCACTTCATCCTGATGTAGACCAGCATGTCCTCCTTTACGCTTCCTGAAGTCTCTCCTTTGTTTTACTGGCACTGAGAGAAAGATTATTGCCAATGCACGAATTCATCAGACTTCTATCTCTTTCTTGTATTCAGAGGTCTACAGCATGAAAACAGGCCTTTTGGCTCAACTTGTCCATGCTGCCCTTTTTTAATCACTAAGCTCATCCTAATTGCCCACATTTTGGCCATATTCCTATATTCTATATAATTATTCTATATTATATCCTATATAATATTCCATATTCCATGTCGAGGGACATGGAGTTGGGGGTAGGGTGTTAGCGTGGATAGAGGATTGGTTGTCAAATAGGAGGCAGAGAGTGGGGGTCAACGGGTGCTATTCGGATTGGCGGATGGTGACTAGTGGAGTGCCCCAGGGGTCGGTGCTGGGGCCTCAGCTTTTTACCATTTATATAGATGATTTGGAGGAGGGAACCGAGTGTAGGGTGTCGAAATTTGCTGATGACACCAAGATTGGGGGAACGGCAAATTGTGCGGAGGGTGTGGAGAGTCTGCAGAAGGATCTAGATAGGCTGGGCGAATGGGCCAGGAAATGGCAAATGGAATTTAATGTTGGCAAGTGTGAGGTGGTCCACTTTGGTAGGAAGAATGGTAGGAAGGACTATTACTTACGGGGCGAAAAACTGCAGCAGGCGACAGTGCAGAGGGACCTTGGGGTCCTTGTGCATGAGTCGCAAAAACCCAGCTTGCAGGTGCAACAGGTGGTCAGGAAGGCGAATGGGATGCTGGCCTTCATAGCAAGGGGGATTGAATATAAAAGTAGGGAGGTCTTGCTGCAGCTGTATAGGGCATTGGTGAGGCCGCAACTGGAGTACTGTGCATTTTTGGGCGCCGCACCTGCGCAAAGATATTTTGGCCTTGGAGGGAGTGCAGAGGAGGTTTACTAGGCTGATACCGGAGTTGAGGGGGTTGAGCTATGAGGAGAGGCTGAATAAACTGGGCTTGTACTCGTTAGAGTTTAGAAGAATGAGAGGAGATCTCATTGAGACGTATAAGATGATGAATGGGATGGATAGGATAGAGGTGGAAAGACTCTTCCCGCTCAAAAAAGACAGTAGGACTAGGGGGCACAGCCTCAAGATAAAGGCGGGGGGGCGGTTTAGAACGGAGTTGAGGAGGAACTTCTTCACTCAAAGGGTGGTGAATCTCTGGAATTCTCTGCCCGTTGAAGTGGTGGAGGCTGCCTCGCTAAATATTTTTAAGATGCGGGTTGATGGGTTTTTGATAGGAGAGGGGATTAAGGGTTATGGGGAGAGGGCGGGAAAGTGGAACTGAGCCACGACAGATCAGCCATGATCTTATTGAATGGTGGGGTGGGCTCGAGGGGCTGGATGGCCTACTCCTCCTATTTCTTATGTTCTTATGTTCCTCTATACCCATCTTAGAGTCATAGAAACCCTACAGTACAGAAAGACCTCATTTGGCCCTTCGAGTCTGCACTGACCGCAATCCCACCCAGGCCCTACCTCCATATCTCAACATTTTTACCCACTAATCCCTCTACCCTACGCATCTCAGGACACTGAGGGCAATATTAGCATGGCCAATCAACCTAACCCATACATCTTTGGACTGTGGGAGGAAACCCATGCAGACATGAAGAGAATGTGCAAACTTCACACAGACAGTGACCCAAACTGGGAATTGAACCCAGGTCCCTGGCACTGAGAGGCAGTAGTTCTAACTACTGTGCCACCTTATCGTACCCATGTAACTGTCTAAACGCTTTTAAAAAGACAAATTTGTACCTGCCCTATGACTACTTCTGGCAGCTTGTTCCAGGCACTCACCACCCTCTGGAAAAACTGCCTCCCCAATAAACCTACGCCGTCTAGTTTTAGACTCCCCTACCTTTGGGAAAAGATATTGACTATCGGGCTGATCTATGCCCTTCATTATTTTATAGACCTCTATAAGATCACCCCATGCCTCTGCTCCAGGGGAAAAAGCCCCAGTCTATCCAGCCTTCCTTATAATTCGAACTGTCAAGTCCTGGTGGCATCATAATAAATCTTTTCTGCCTTCTTTCTAGTTTAATAATATTCTTTCTATAATAGTGACCAGAGCTGTACCCTGTCTCATCATTATTTGAGATCTGATGTGCAACTGTGGTGTCATCAGTGAACTCTGGACTGATTTGTGTAGCTGACTTTTTTGCTTGCATCCTTTTTGATAACTTTCTGCCTATTTCAAGATGAATGTTCCACAGGAAAAGCATTCATTAATGTTCTTGCTAATATTTCAGTTTGTAACATGGTTGCACGATATCTTTTGGTTTCCCAAGTTATTGCATTAGTGGTGGAATAATTAGGGTGACAGTGATTAGCACTGCCGCATCAGTGCCAGGGCCTCTGGGTTTAATTTCAGCTTTGAGGCATTGT
The DNA here is from genome assembly GCF_965287045.1 of Carcharhinus amblyrhynchos. Taxonomy (NCBI): domain Eukaryota; kingdom Metazoa; phylum Chordata; class Chondrichthyes; order Carcharhiniformes; family Carcharhinidae; genus Carcharhinus; species Carcharhinus amblyrhynchos. The sequence goes on from NC_137329.1 coordinate 128,116,511, forward strand.
CTTTGTGGAGTATGCACGTTCTCCCTGTGTCTGCATGGACCTCTGGGTGCTCTGGTTTCCTCCCACAGACCAAATATATGCAGGTTAGGTTGATTGGCCATGCTAAATTGATCCTAGTGGCAGGGATATTAGCAGTGTAAATATGTGCAGTTATGGGAATAGGGCCTGGGTTGGATTGTGATCGATGTAGACTTGATAGGTGGAATGCCTGCCTTCTGCACTGTAGGAATTCTGTAACGTAGATCAGGAAGGCCCAGTTCAATTCTTCATCTGCATTACATTCAGTATTATCAGCTGATCCTTTACCATCAATTTGGCTTCACGGTTCCCTAGTGAAATTGAGGGCTTGGGAGAATATTGGTCAGTCTTTTTACTCTTGCATTCAAGCATAGCTGCTGTTAAGGAGTATGTATGTTCATGTTTGAGAGCACCAACCAAATCTGATGTTTGCCCAGGTGGACACATAATTAACTGAATAAATGAACTGACAAGGAACCTGTGAAACTTTCCTTCTGCAAGGACTGTTAGTGTGCTTTGAATCAGTTGTATGTTTGAAAGGTACGAGGGAGATGGCAGTGTAGTGGTAATATACTATTGTAATATATAGTACCACTCTACTAACAATCTAGAGGCCCACACTAATGCAGTGGGGATGAGGGTTCCAATCTCAACGTAGTAGCTGGTGGAATTTGAATTCAATTGATGAATTTTGATTATAGTTTTAAAATATAGTGAGTCTGTGTGGCAGCTGTCATTAATTGTAAAAACGCATCTGGTTCACAAATGTGGAGAAAATCTGCACCCTAATACAGTACGCCATTTTGCCCATTTGCAATGTAATGCCGTTCATAAGCTGGAATGTGTCGATTTAGCTCTTGCTTGCATTCATGTGAGCTTGGTGTGGTCCTTGCTTCCTCGTGTTGGTGTTGAATGCTGGAATCTGAAATCTTTTCTGGTAATCCAGCACAAGACTAGTTCCAGTTATGAGTCAGTACTTTGAGAAGGGGAGAAAATTGGTGAAGAGAGAAAAGGCTTGAGGAAATCTTGCAGTATGCTTCTGATTTGATCACTCTTGCTTGGATTTGAAGAGTATTGATGCAGTGAAGGAGTGTGTGTGTGTGTGTGTTTTATGTATATATTATGCTGAAGAATATTTCTCAAATGGTGAAAGATTTGAAAATGTACCAAGGGACCTGGATGTCGTCCTCAATAAGTCACAAAGTTAACAAGCAGATATTTAGGAAAGCTAATGGTGTGCGAAGCTTTAATGCAAGAGGATTTAAGTACAGGAGTAACAGTCTTCCTTCAATTTGTAGAATCTGGTTAGATTGCACTTGGTGTACAGTGCTTAGCTTTGACCTCCTTAGGATGATATTGTTACCATAAAGGGACTACAGCAAAGGTTCAGCAACTTTGTTCTCAGTGGCGGAACAATCCTTTGAAAAGAGATTGGGCAAACAGCCTGTAGAGTTTCAAAGAATGAGCAGTACCTCATTGAAATCTATAAAATACTCAAAAGGAGAGACAGGTAGTAGATGCACGCAAGATGTTTCCTCTGGTTGGAGAGTCTAGAACCAGGGGATATGATTTCAAATTTAAGATAAGAGGTGATTTTTTTTTTAAAACTGAGTGACGAATCTTCGGAATTCTCTAACCCAAAGGGCTGTGGAAACTCAAGTCATATTTAAAAAAGAGATTGACGGATTTCTAAATGTCAGTGACATAATAGAATACAGTGTAATGGGGGGAGCCATTATGGTGGATGATCAGCCGTGATATCGAATGGTGGAGCATGATTGAAGGGCTGAATGGCCTATTGCCCCTCTGTCCTGATGTCTTATTCCAGTGCATGTACATATCCAGTGCAGTGCTTGTGCATTTTAACACTTCATTCTGTGACATGTTGCTCGTTGACCAAATCTCATCCTCTCCATTTAGAACAAATTTAATTTTCTTTTCTATTGAATTTTGGAACCATAAAGGGCTATTTTATTCAGAACAAAATAAATAGCCATTTTCGCCTAGTGTGATTGCGTGCCCTTTTAAGGGGTGAATTGGGCCAGAGCGTGGGTTTTCCTTGCAGTTGAGTCTGGAGTCACAGCGTACAGTAACCTTTTATATCACCCTGAATAGTTACTTACCTTAAGCCATTCATTTGTTAATTTACTTCACTGTCTGTGTTTGAAAAATTCTACATTTAGCAATGAGGGTCAATTGCCAGTAGAGTGTACCTCTCTACTGCTGCAGAAGCCAGGAGAGCAGACCACGTGTGGAAGCCTTTTGAAGCAAATTTGTTCAGCAGCCTGACTGTCAAAATGCCCCTTTTTGGAAAATGGTCCCATTTGACTCTAACACTGAGCAGTGAGTGCAATATGCCAAATGCCTGTGTTTAATTTTAAATGATGTTGAGATGCCGGCGTTGGACTGGGGTAAACACAGCAAGAAGTCTCGCAACACCAGGTTGAAGTCCAGCAGGTTTATTTGACAGTAAACACAACAAGCTTTCGGAGTGCTGTTCCTTTGTTAGGTGAGTGGAGAGTTCTGTTCAGAAACAGGGCATATAAAGGCACACAGAGTTTACAGAATACTGATTAGAATGCGAATCTTTACAGCTAATCTGCTATTCAACTCTTAAAGGTGCAGGCAATGCGATTGGAGATAGGATTAAGCATAGGTTACAGAGATGTGTATTGTCTCCAGACAGGACAGTGAGATGTTGTAAGTTCAGGCAAGTCATGGGGGTTACAGATAGTGTGACGTGAATGCAAGATCCCGGTTGAGGCCGTCCTCGTGTGCAGAACTTGGATTGTGACGTGACGGGCATTCGGCCTCTGATCTTTGGGCAAAAATTCTCCAGGACGGCCTTCACGACACATGACAGCGCAGAGTCGCTGAGCAGAAGCTGAAAACCAAGTTCCACAAGCGTGAGGACGGCCTCGACCAGGATCTTGGATTCATGTCGCACTACCGGCAACCCCAGGGTTGTGTGGGGTCCTTAATTATGTTGGGACATTGGCTGGCTTGTTTATGGGTATGTGATCTAGTCTATGCTGTCTGCTTGCACATTCAATTAATGTGCCCAAGTTATGAACATACAAAATCTTCACTTTTTTAAAAATTCAGTGAGAATATTTATATCACAGGGACTGTAGTAGTTCAAGAAAGCAGTTCACCACCACCTTCTTGAGGGCAATTAGGGATGGACAATAAATGCTGGCCCAACCAGCAACATTTGCATCCCATTAATTGAAAGATCTTTTATCTAACGTCAAAATCTGAACGGCAATCTTAATTTGTACATCTGTTTTCCATTGTCGACAAGATTCAGGTTTTAGTTCTCTGCAAGTGCAGATGGGTATTAGTGGCCACTTTATGTTGGCAGACGGTGATGAAAAGTAAATTGGTTGGGTGTGTCCACCAAAATTCATTTTTAAAGATCTATTTAGCAATTGACAGTGTGAACCCTTGGAACACGCCATAAAGATCTTTTAGTGGAAAGCAAAATAATGCAGATATTGGAAATCGGGTGCAAAAAATGCTTGATAGGTGGGGCAACATCTATGTAGAGAAAGATTTGCAAAATATTTCTGATTTTCAGATCCCTTTAAACTTAAATACTTATCACTAAACGATTGGATTGGAAAAATCTCTAACTCTAAATTGAGGTAGAGGATTTATTAGATCTGTTGCAGGCACAATTACTATAGATCAGAACTGATCCAACATTCCAAAATGCATTTCTAGGCATATACTCAGTCCAGCGTTTCCAATTTGTTTCAACTGATAAATGTGCATTTTGGGGCTATACTTTTGCTAGGAATCATTCATTTGGATCAAGGAAGCAAAATAGGCTATGATGCCAGGAAGATTTGGGGCAGTTTAAATCGTACTCGCAGACAAACAAGTGGATCCTGCAGAAAGAATGGATTATTGAATTAGTTTCGAGCTAAAAGCCGTGTTAACTTGTTAAATAACAGCTACAAGAGAATTTGATAGTGTGAAACTGAGAATGGAAGAAGGAATGTGCCCTAAAGTAATGCCCAAGACCAAATGCACCATGAGAACAGACACCAGCAAGTGGCCTCATTGAGAAGAATGTATTCAAATGGATCCTCAAAAACTGTGTTTACTGCAGCAGAAAACCAAGATCTCTTTGGACTGCCAAAAATATCAATTTTCAACAATTCATTAGCAAAAGCACAAGTGCTTATTATATCACCAGCAGCATGGATGAAATGCCCATGAATTTTGAAATGTCCAGCAATCAAACACTCCAGTGGAAAGATGTGATAAGAACATACCACTAGAAATGCACTGTGTATACATGGGGAGAAATCATAATGTCACCTGGACTAGTAATCTGCTCTACTGCTCTGAGGGGATATGTTCAAATCCCATTTACAGTAGTTGCTGGAATTTTGTTTCTGACAACTTTTGTCCACTTGTTTGTCTGACAACGATACGAAGGTTGGTGGTGTTGTGGATGGCCTGGAGGGATGTCAGAAGTTGCAGCGTGACATAGATAGGATGCAAGACTGGGCGGAGAAGTGGCAAATGGACTTCAACGCAGATAAATGTGTAGTGGTCCATTTTGGCGGGACCAGTGGGATGAAGGAGTACAATATCAAGGGTAGGAGTCTTAGCTGTGTTGTAGAGCAGAGGGATCTTGGGGTCTGGGCCCATAGGACTCTTAAATTGGCCTCGCAGGTGGAGGATGTGGTCAAGAAGGCATACGGTGTACTGGCCTTCATTAATCGAGGGATTGAGTTTAGGAGTTGGGAGGTAATGCTGCAACTTTATAAGACCCTTGTCAGACCCCACTTGGAGTACTGTGTGCAGTTCTGGTCACCTCACTATAGGAAGGATGTGGAAGCTATTGAAAGGATGCAGATGAGATTTACAAGGATGTTGCCTGGATTGGGAGGCATGCCTTATGAAGATAGGTTGAGGGAGCTGGGACTGTTGTCCTTGGAGAGACAAAGGTTGAGAGGCGACCTGATAGAGGTTTATAAGATGTTGAGAGGAATAGGGTGGATTCTCAGAGGCTATTTCCTAGGGCTGAAATGGTTGCTATGAGAGGACACGGATTTAAGGTGCGGGGAGGCAAGTACAGAGGAGATGTCGGGTAAGTTTTTCACTCGGTGAGTGAATGGAATCGGCTGCCGTTGGTGGTGGTGGAGGCGAACTCGCTGGGGTCTTTTAAAAGACTTCTGGATGAGTATGTGGGATTGGGGGTTATAGATAGGTCTATGGCTTAGTAGGTATAGAAATGATTGGTGCAACATGTGGGCCGAAGAGCCTGTTTGTGCTGTAGTGTTCTATGTTCTAACTGCCATTGGCTTATTATTTGAAACAAAATCCATCAGTTTTCTAACGTCTTTGCTAGTGACATCCACATCTCATGAAAAAAAAGTGAAGACAAGATTCATAGTGGCTCTAGTCTGCATTGTTAACCAGAATTAAATTGTCTTTGCCCCTTGGAAGAAATGTTACAAATCTGAAGCCGCTGGAAAAGAGAACTCATGTTCATCTAGTACCTTTTAGGATCTGTTAATGTAAACCTGCTTGTGACATAATGAATAAATTGTTCATCCATTGTCATCGATGAGAACCTCGACACCATTAGTCATTTTGAGGCTGGTTGCGGTGTGTCTGACCATAAGAACATAAGAAATAGGAGCAGGAGTAGGCCATCTAGCCCCTTGAGCCTGTCCCGCCGTTCAGTACGATCATGGCTGATCTGTTGTGTCTCAGTTCCACTTTCCCGCCATCTCCCCATAATCCTTAATCCCCTTGCCTATCAAAAACCTATCAACCCACGTCTTAAATATATTTAGCGAGGCAGTCTCCACCACTTCAACGGGCAGAGAATTCCAGAGATTCACCACCCTTTGAGTGAAGAAGTTCCTCCTTAACTCCGTTCTAAACCGCACCCCCCTTTATCTTGAGGCTGTGCCCTCTAGTCCTACTGTCCTTTCTGAGCGGGAAGAGCCTCTCCACCTCTATCCTATCCATCCCATTCATCATCTCATATGTCTCAATGAGATCTCCCCTCATTCTTCTAAACTCTAACGAGTACAAGCCTAGTTTATTCAGCCTCTCCTCATAGTTCAACCCCCTCAACTCTGGTATCAGCCTAGTAAACCTCCTCTGCACTCCCTCCAAGGCCAGAATATCCTTGCATAAGTGCGGCGACCAAAACTGCACACGGTACTCCAGCTGCGGCCTCACCAGGTGCCCTATACAGCTGCAGCAAGACCTCCCTACTTTTATATTCAATCCCCCTCGCTATGAAGGCCAGCATCCCATTTGCCTTCCTGCCCCCTGCTGCACCTGCAAGCTGGGTTTTTGCAACTCATGCACAAGGACCCCGAGGTCCCGCTGCACCGTCGCATGCTGCAGTTTTTTTGCCATGTAAGTAGTAGTCCTTCCTACCAAAGTGGACAACCTCACATTTGCCAACATTAAATTCCATTTGTCAGTTCCTGGCCCATTCACCCAGCCTATCTAGATCCTTCTGCAGACTCTCCACACCCTCCGCACAATTTGCCGTTCCCCCAATCTTGGTGTCATCAGCAAATTTTGACACCATACACTCGGTTCTCTCCTCCAGATCATCTATATAAATGGTAAATAGCTGAGGCCCCAGCACCGACCCCTGGGGCATTCCACTAGTCACCAACCGCCAATCCGAATAGCACCCATTGACCCCCACTCTCTGCCTCCTATTTGACAGCCAATCCTCTATCCACGCTAACACCCTACCCCCAACTCCATGCCCCCTGACCTTCCGTAATAACCTTCTGAAGAGACTGATCAGGTCAATTCGGGCACTGAATGTCCTGGCACATATTGGACAGACTTGTGTCGACACTGTAGCTGTTGTGCTGGTGGCTGTGGACTTGCGCAGCTCACGCTTAAGTTGTGCTTCAGCAGTACACCTTGCTTTGTGAGCTTGACAGCCTTTGTGGATGAGGCAGCACCAGGTAGGGCAGTTTTGTGCCAGTGTTTCCCAGGTGGTCGTGTCAGTGTCAAGCGACTTCAGGGAGGCTTTGAGTGTGTCTTTGGAACGTTTCTTCTGCCCTCTGTGCGAGCGTCTTCTATCAGAGTGTTCCCTAAAAGGGGCTGATACTGGAGTTGAGGGGGTTGAACTATGAGGAGAGGCTGAATAAATTAGGCTTGTTAGTTTAGAAGAATGAGGGGAGATCTCATTGAGACATACAAGATGATGAATGGGATGGATAGGATAAGAACATAAGAAATAGGAGCAGGAGTAGGCCATCTAGCCCCTTGAGCCTGCCCTGCCATTCAATAAGATCATGGCTGATCTGTCGTGTCTCAGTTCCACATTCCCGCCCTCTCCCCATAACCCTTAATCCCCTTGCCTATCAAAAACCTATCAACCCGCGTCTTAAAAATATTTAGCGAGGCAGCCTCCACCACTTCAACGGGCAGAGAATTCCAGAGATTCACCACCCTTTGAGTGAAGAAGTTCCTCCTCAACTCCGTTCTAAACCGACCCCCCCTTTATCTTGAGGCTGTGCCGTCTAGTCCTACTGTCCTTTGAGCGGGAAGAGCCTCTCCACCTCTAGGAAGTGGTGGAGGCTGCCTCGTGAAATATATTTAAGATGTGGGTTGATAGGTTTTTGATAGGCAAGGGGATTAAGGGTTATGGGGAGAGGGCGGGAATGTGGAACTGAGACACGACAGATCAGCCATGATCTTATTGAATGGCGGGGCAGGCTCGAGGGGCTAGATGCCTACTCCTGCTCCTATTTCTTATGTTCTTAGCTGCTTGGGTATGCGCTTGTCTGACATTTGGATGATGTGACCTGCCCACCGGGTCTGTGCTGTCATCAGCAGTGTGTGGACTGATGGTAGACTCGCTCTAGAGGGAACTTCAGTGTCTGGTACTTTGTCTTGCCATCAGTTGTGTAATATTCTGCGAAGACAAGTCATGTGGAAATGATTGAGCTGTCTTGCATGCCTTCGATACACAGTCCACGTTTCATAGGCATCCAGGAGGGTAGTGAGTACTGCGGCACTGTAGACTTTGTTTTGTTGCTGGGCTGATTCCTCGACGTTCCCATATAATGGAGCGCAGTCTACTGAAAGCAGAACTTGCCTTTGCTGTTCTGCAGTTAGCTTCTATGTCAATAGCCACTGCTTGGGAGAGGGTGCTGCCAAGATAAGTGAACTGATCCACTGCCTGTAGTTCATAAGAACATAAGAAATAGGAGCAGGAGTAGGCCATCTAGCCCTTCGAGCCTGCCCCGCCATTCAATAAGATCATGGCTGATCTGTCGTGGCTCAGTTCCACTTTCCCGCCCTCTCCCCATAACCCTTAATCCCCTCTCTTATCAAGACCCCATCAACCCGCTTCTTAAAAATATTTAGCGAGGCAGCCTCCACCACTTCAACGGGCAGAGAATTCCAGAGATTCACCACCCTTTGAGTGAAGAAGTTCCTCCTCAACTCCATTCTAAACCGCCTCCCCTTTATCTTGAGGCTGTGCCCCCTAGTCCTACTGTCTTTTTTTGAGCGGGAAGAGTCTCTCCACCTCTATCCTATCCATCCCATTCATCATCTTATACGTCTCAATGAGATCTCCCCTCATTCTTCTAAACTCTAACGAGTACAAGTCTAGTTTATTCAGCCTCTCCTCATAGCTCAACCCCCTCAACTCCGGTATCAGCCTAGTAAACCTCCTCTGCACTCCCTCCAAGGCCAAAATATCCTTGCGCAGGTGCAGCGCCCAAAACTGCACACACTACTCCAGCTGCGGCCTCACCAATGCCCTATACAGCTGCAGCAAGACCTCCCTACTTTTATATTCAATCCCCCTCGCTATGAAGGCCAGCATCCCATTCGCCTTCCTGACCACCTGCTGCACCTGCAAGCTGGGTTTTTGCGACTCATGCACAAGGACCCCAAGGTCCCTCTGCACCGTCGCCTGCTGCAGTTTTACGCCCCGTAAGTAATAGTCCTTCCTACCATTCTTCCTACCAAAGTGGACCACCTCACACTTGCCAACATTAAATTCCATTTGCCATTTCCTGGCCCATTCGCCCAGCCTATCTAGATCCTTCTGCAGACTCTCCACACCCTCCGCACAATTTGCCTTTCCCCCAATCTTGGTGTCATCAGCAAATTTTGACACCCTACACTCGGTTCCCTCCTCCAGATCATCTATATAAATGGTAAATAGCTGAGGCCCCAGCACCGACCCCTGGGGCACCCCGCTAGTCACCAACCGCCAATCCGAACAGCACCCATTGACCCCCACTCTCTGCCTCCTATTTGACAACCAATCATCTATCCACGCTAACACCCTACCCCGAACTCCATGTCCCCTGACCTTCTGCAATAACCTCTTGTGAGGTACTTTGTCAAACGCCTTCTGAAAATCCAGAAAGACCACATCCACCGGCTCTCCTCTATCCACTGCCCTAGACACATCCTCATAGAACTCCAGTAAATTTGTCAGACACGACTTCCCTTTAATGAAACCGTGTTGCGTCTGCCCTATCAAGCAATTCCCTTCAAGATGCCTCGCAATTTCCTCCTTAATGACGGATTCTAACATTTTACCTACCACAGATGTTAAACTAACCAGCCTATAATTCCCTGCCTTTTGCCTGGCACCCTTCTTAAACAACGGCGTAACATTAGCCGTTTTCCAATCTTCCGGCACTTCCCCGGAATCCAGCGACGTCTGGAAAATAACCACCAAGACATCCACTATAACCTCTGCCATTTCTGCCCTTTGTGATTATGGGTTCTGTGTACAGTGCCTGAGGAGCAGGCTGGTGCATGACTTAATGATGGTGTCGAAACTAGCTCTTGATTTGGATTAAAGTGTGGGAGAGTTGCGCAGTGTCAGCCTCTCTTCCCAATTCCCACCTAGATCCAGTGGCAAGACGAGAGTCAAGATGGCTGGAGGTGGGACTAGGCGCAGTGGATGACGGGGACGTCTTCCGTGTCTTGTCCTGCTCTTCGCGTTCCACGATGCTTGCAGAGACCGCCTTCTTGACTGCTGGACCTTCCATTGGTCTCGCCCGCTCACTCTGCCAGACTCTCTTCACGTGCTGGAATAGACAACTCCCTATCTCATCGAGGGATGAGACCTGTCGGCCACCCTCGCCTGGTTTAGCCAGCTTGTCGAGGCTGTTGTGCGGGGTGTGGCTGCTGTTGCGTGCACCCACCAAAGGTACTACCCCATTCACGCCAATGAATAAATAAAACACATAAGGAAATATTTTTGAAGTGAATCAGTTGGGAAACACAGCAAGATTCCACAGTGATCTGAGTAATCAGATCCCTTTTTGATGAAGGAGGAAATGGCAGCCAAAACATCAGAAGAGTGAACTACCGCTCTTCAAATAGCTGTTAGATCTTTGTTCTATCCTAGAGAGGACAACCAAAGGCAGCATCACCAATGCATATGATATAGCAGACAAGGCAGTGTCCAAACTTAATTAAGTAATCTTTTGCAACATACTGTTCAGACGTGCTTTGCTCATTTCTTCATTTGTAGATTGCAACTGTTAGTTTCCAATTTTGGAGAATTGGAAGTTGAAGACAAACAATTTGTAAAGAACAAAATTTATATCTGGATCTTGACTTGATGAAAACTTCTTAGTGATTTACTGGAGGATGGAGTTGAGAAAATTATCAGAAGGTTTTGTTCTCTTCTGCAAGAAGAACATTTTGAATTCAAGGAGTATTCAGGACTTGTGTGTTTGACAGTTGAGTTAGAACAAGTTTTGGGCACTGAATTCTGAGCATGCTTCAGTAGTGCAGGGTTTCATTTGATACCAATGATGGATAGAATGACGGTATCAATGATACACGAACTGTTGACTTGCAGAAATTGTTGCATTGCTAGAATTTTTACTGTCCTTTTGAATGGCACTGGGAGAGATTGAGGTTTTAAGTTTAGGTTCAAGGTCATATGTTCAAAAGTGTGATGGCAGGCCCTATTTGTCATGCTAGAGGCCTTTGAGCTGTGCAAATGATGGTTCACGGTGCTCAAAGGGAAAATTCCAGAGCTGGTGATCACTGGGTAATGAAGTCACCTTGGTTATCCAGTGATCACCAGTGAGCTGTCTATTCAAAGAGCTTGGATTAGGCAGAACTTTCTAGGTGGTACATATTTTTAAAGAAGCTTCTTCAACCTTTATAGGGAAGTTGTGATCCCAGGGATTTGAGGTTGTAATTAGATTCGGAACAAATGCTAATTGAAATATGGCAGCACAGGGGTTACACTGCTGCTTCACAGTGCCAGGGACCTGGGTTCGATTCCCAGCTTGGGTCACTGTGGAGTTTGCACGTTCTGTGTCTGCACGTGTTTCCTCCAGGTGCTCCAGTTTCTTCCGTGTTCTGAAAGACGTGCTGGTTAGGTGCTTTGATCTGAACAGGTGCTAGACTGTGGCGACTAGGGGAATTTCACAGTAACTTCATTGCAGTGTTAATATAAGCCTACTTGTAACTAATAAATTAACTTTATAAGAAATCTGGATATCTGGAAACCTGCTCATGAGAGCATTGCATTTTTGGAATTTACTGAAAGCTGTAATTTTTTGGAAGACAGTAAACCATTAATATCTTTGATCTTTGTTGTCAAGCTTGAGTGTGAATATGGAGCTAATATTTAGGGTCATGGACAAACAAGCTGCAATTTAGCTATGTATAATTTTGACCCAGTGACAGTTTTTCAGGATGGTGTTATGATCCTGTTTGGTCCTCCAGGGCAGTTGGGCCTCAATGAGGAACGCAGTAGAACCAAGATGTGGATGAACAGAGTCACAAGACTGCCAATTAACTTTTAACAAAATAATTAAAAACCCTTCTTCACCCCACTTATCGTGATACAGATATTCATGGGGAGGCCTCGTGGTATTATCACTTCCTATTAATCCAGAAATCTAATGTTCTGGGGGCCCAAGTTCAAATCCCTCCACAGCAGGTGATTGAATTTCAATTCTGTTTTTAAAAAAAAATCTCATCACGAAACCATTGTTCGTTGGAAAAACCCATCTGGTTTATTAATGGCTCTTTTAGGGAACGGAATCTACCACCCTTACCCGGTCTGGTCTACCTGTGACTCGAGCCGCGGCAATGTGCTTGACTCTTAACTCCTCTGAAATGGCTTAGCAAGTCACTCAGTTCAAAGGTAACTAGGGATGGACAACAAATGCTAGTCAGCCAGCAACCCCTGTGTCCTACAATGAATGAAAAATGCAAGGGGTTGGTTTAGCTCAGTTGGCTGAAGAGCTGATTAGTGATGCCAATTCCTCTGACTGAAACTTCTCACCACCTTGCCTAAGGTGGGTGATCCTTGGGTTAAATCACCATTAGTCAGCTGCCCTCTCAAAGGGGAGAGTAACCTATGGTCATCCAGTGACTTTACCTTTACACAGATTTTTTAACAACCAAAGCAAAATACTGTGGCTGCTGGAAATCTGATACAACAACACATGATGCTGGGGAGAAGATCTGTTCACAAAACCATTGTTTGTTGGAAAAACCCACCTGGTTTACTAATGGCTCTTTTAGGGAGCTTGCTGGGGGAAAAAAAGCTCAAGTCTGGCAGCTTCTGTAATGAGAAAAACAGCTAATGGTTGGGGTTTTCCATCTGCTCTTGCATGGTTTGTGTCCTGTCCACTACCTGTCTCGTGGCAGACAGGAAGAAAATGGGAAAATTCTGCCTAATATTTCAAGTTGCGGCACAGTGGTTAGCACTGCTGTCTCTCAGCACCAGGGACCCGGGTTCAATTCCTGGCTTGGGTCACTATCTGTGTGGATTTTGCACATTCTCCCCATATTGACGTGGGTTTCCTTTGGGTGCTCTGATTTCCTCCACAGCCAAAAGATGTGTGGGTTAGCTGGATTGGCCATGCTGAGTTGCCCCTCATGTCAGAGGATTAGCCAGGGTATGGGAATGGGGCCTGTGTGGGATTGCACTCAGTACAGACTCGATGGGCTGAATGGCCTCCTGCACTGTAAGGATTCTATGATTCTAATCATTTCCAAAAAAAATCTGACGTGGTGGTCATCCATTGGTGTGTCACCTTGCAGTGAGACTTGAACCTGGAACCTTGTGGTTTAGGTGAGGTCACTGCCAACACTGGTATGGTTGATATTTTAGTAGACTGCTAGCAGTTGGTTGGAGGTGGTGTAAAATCCCCCTGTATTGAAGAATTTGAATTTGTTGCCTTTGCTAATTGCCTCCATTATTTTTCCCCTTCCAGCTCCACTTTAATTGCATCAGTTTGGAATGTCCCTGCATGTGAAGGTGTAGCTGAAGATTTAGAAATGAGTGTTTTGACATATTTATCTTGACTTAGTTTATTCATTGTACAGTCTGTTTATATGAAGTCACTTTCACAATGATTTACCATCAGTCCTTTGAAAAGTTGTAGGGATTTTGGCATCTTTCAGCTTTTTTGGCACTTGAATGGTAATAGTTTAGCTTTGGTATCATTTCTGGTGCTAAGGGCACATTCCAAAAGAGTGTAATAGTATTGCCCTCCAGTTGTGGAAAACAGTACTGCACCAGTTATGATTTTAACTAATTGGTGAGTGTCTTCATGCTTGTCAAGACATTATTATCTTCATGCCTTCCTTGTACTGGAGCCATTTATGGTGGTGTTTTGCACAATAACCTTAATTGGGATGTACCTAACTTCATGCTGTAACTGTATAAAACCAGAATAATAGATTGCAGCACTTTTTTTTTGCTTTAAGACGCATTTGATGGTTGGTAAATATCCTGATTGAAAATCTTGGTGTCTGTTGAAGCTGATAGAAGGGCAGTAATTTAATTTCCTGTTGAGCATAATGGAAGATTTTTCAGAAAGCACAATTATATTTTTTAAAACTACATTAAAACTTTTTTTGCCTCCCCAGGTTTATCTCATCTGTGGAAACAATGGCAGACCTTAACAAGTAAGTGCCTAACAACAGAATGCATCGGAGAATAATTTGTTATCCATGATGGGTTTTTTGGCTTTGATCATTAATGTATGTACTAAACTAAATTGGAAAGTGTTTGGTGGCACAAACTTTACATTGACAGGTGCATTAAAGCATGCGTGCCTGATGAAATGGCCATGTGCTGGGAAAGATCAATAGGAGCAGCTTTACAGACACTGAAGTCCTTTGAAAGACAATTAATGAAATAGAATTTTCTGAGTTCTGTTGGTAAACAGCTGTAAGCAGAAAGTCATTCATTCTTGAATTCTTCCTCTGTATGGATTTAAAGGATCCGGGAACTATTTGAAACAAAGTTTAAATTGTCAACAACTGAAGAGCTAACTTTAGCAGATATTTAGACCTGATGCAGACATTCATCAATCAGAATGCAAACTGAGCAAGGGGAAACATTCTGTGATGTTCAGCTCAAGTGAAGAGACAATCAGATAAAGCATGGAATTATTCAGAATTCAGGAAAGAAATTACGAGTTGCAAGAAAGAAGTAGAGATGCCAGGTTTGTTCTAGAGAGCTGATGTGGAATCTATTCCCAAGGGCTTCCTTCTGTGCCACTATGGCTCTGATTCAATATACTTGCTGTTGTTTCAGCTGATCCTAGAATTAAGAAAGCAGCAATATTTGGAATTCTAGTACATGGGAGACATTGGCAAGGCTGCATCTTTTCAATCTTTAGTTACCTTGAACACTTCACTTACCACTTGTCTTGTTAATGTATCATTCCTATGATTGAGGTAGAGAATTCCAGCTTTTGGCATGGTTTTATATGGCCAACTCAGAAATTGGAAGGCTGACTGTTCTGTGAACATTGGATAATAGAAGTGAGCAGTTCAGTTCCTCGAGCCACTCCAATTATCTAAATCAGTTTATTCGTTCTTGGGATTTGGGTGTGGTGGTGAACTGTTGCCTTGAACTATGATAGTGAAGGGATGGCAGTATATTTCCGAGTCAGGATCAAGAGTGAGTTGGAGCGGAACTTCCAGGTAATTGGTTTCTGGTACAATTCTTGGCACAATTTAAGATTCACAGTTGGGCTCACAATGTGAGTCACTTTAACATGTTGAAGGCATACATTCTGACACATGCAACCCTGTCCTTTTGCAGATAGAATGAATATGCCTGTGCATTGTGTGTTTTCCAATGCAACAAAGTTTGGGATACGTCCATTCCTGATTCATTCCTATGGCAATTCCTTGATCGGGATAAACCTGCCTAGTTTGAATTTGAACAGGAGCTTGGAGGTTAACTGTTCTGTGCTGCAATCTTTATGGCAACACCTGAGTCCAATTGGCACACTCTTATGCATTACAAATTGTTCCCTTTCTCTGTTGAAAGAGGCTATTTGGCCCATTGAATCTGCACTGACTTTCCAACAGAGCATCCCATCCAAGGCCTCCATTCCACCCTGTCACTATAACCCTGAGAGTTACCGTGGCTAATCCACCTAACCAATACATCTTTGCGCTGTGGGAGGAAACTGGAGTACCTGGAGGAAACCCACGCAGGCACTGTGCAACAAACTCATCACCCAGGGTCTGAATTGAACCTTATTCTTTGGCACCAAGGGGCAGCAGTACCAACCTCTGTGCCACCTTACCACCCAAATTTCATTATTGCGTCTTCATCAGGACCACTCAAAATGCTTTTGATAGGTTGTCTATTTTACTCTAGTTCTGTATTACTAAGTCACTAGTTTTGTTTTCACAAAATAGCACCCTAGAAATTAAATTGCTCCTGTCCTGTGAACACAGCCAAGAGGAGGCACTAGTTTCAAAATAATTTTGGAAATGATAGCATGCCTCCACCTGTCTTCCCTTGTGATTCTGTTGCATATGAGAGGTACTTGCTCTGTCAGAAGTCTGGAGGAATTAAGCTTTTGAAACAATGCTTTGATTATTGCAATGTGAAGCAACTTAAACATCTTAACCGTGCTTAACTTTTCTTCCATCTTTTATGAAGCACGAATTGACAAGGGTAGATTGGGGAACCTTAGTAGTGGGGTTGACCTGTGGATAGGAAATGGGTTATATGTAAGAACATGAATGTGAATTACAAGAATTATTCTTTTCTCACTGGTGCAGAAATAAAGGAAGAAAGATGGCTCAGGCATGGCTTACGAAAGGAATTGGGGATAAAAAATACAAAGAGGAGGCATATAAAATTGCAAGGAAAAGCAGCAAGTCTAGGGACTGGAAGCATTTTAAAATTTGGCAAAAGACAATTTTTTCAAAAGGGGGAAATGAGTAACTGACTAAAAGCTTCTAAGATTAGTAAAGAAAAATATAGGTTCTTTACAGACAGAAGCTGGTGGCGTTATGGGGAACAAGAATGGCAGAAAAGTATATTTTGGTTCTATCTTCACAAAGAGGGGACAGAAACCTAGAAATCTTGGGAAACTAAGAGCTTAGTGAGAAGATGGAATTGAAGGGAATCAGTATTAGTAATAGAAAGTGCTTGGGGCCCCAACTGTTTGCAATACGTGACCTGGATAAGGGAATCATATGTACCATTTCCAAATTTGCTGACGACGCAAAACTGGGTCGATTCAAGGTGATTTAGACACATGGAGTGGTTTTTCTTTTTCAAAAATTTGTTTATGGGACAATGGCTGATCAGCATTTATCCCTAGATGCCCTTGAACTGAGTGGCTTGCTAGGCCATTTCAGAGGGCAGATGCAAGCCTGCTGTGGCTCTGGAGTTGCATGTAGGCCAGGCAAGGTAAGGGTGGCAGATTTCATTCCCTTAAGGATATTAGTGAACCAGATGGATTTTTCCAACAATCGACAGTGGTTTTGTAGTCATCAGTAGATATGTAATTCCAGGTCTTTTTGTATCGAATTCAAATTCCGTCATCTACTGTAGTGGGCTTTGAACCCAGGTCCCCGGAACATTAGCTGAGTTTGTGTTAATAGCCTAGCGATTAATACCACTAGGCCATCACCAGCTCTGTACGATGCAGATGCAGTACATCATGGCTAAGTTAATGTCAGTGTGGAAAAATAGAAAGGAAGTATGTTTAAATGGTATATTGGAAAGTGGATATATAAAGATCTAGATGACTTCGTACACCAGTCAATGAAAATGGAGAGGCAGATGCAGCAAGCAGTTAGGAATGCAAATTGTATGTTGGCCTTCATTGCAAGAGGATTTGAATTCAGAAATGGAGATATCTTTCTGCAATTACACACAGCCTTGGTGAGACCCTGCCTGGAGCAGTTTTGGCCTCCCTACCAAGAAAGGATACACCTGCCACAGAGAGAGTCCAGTGGTGGTTCACCAGGCTGATATTGTGTTGGCGGAGGAGCCCTATGAGAAGAGATTGGTTTGATTGGGCCTGTATTCACTGGCGTTTAGAAGGATGAGAGGGGATCTGATTGAAACGTATAAAATTCTAGCAAGGCTGGACAGACGAAATGCAGGGAGAATAGTTGGGGAATCGAGCTGGGGTGAGGCAGTCTCTGGATATGGGATAGACCGGTTAGGAATAAGAGAAGATAACACTTCCCCATTCAAAGGGTACTGAACCTCTGGAATTCTCTACCGCAGAAGATTGTGGAGATTAAAACATGAACATATTGGAGAAAGGATTTTAATGGCATCAGAGTATGGGGATAAAGCGGGCACATGGCATTGAGATCGATCATGATCATATTGAATGACAGAGCAGGTTCAAGAGGTCTGCTTCTGTTCCTAGTTTCTAGGTTGGTTTCTTTTAAAATGAGTTTTTTGTATATTTTCTAAATGCAAGTATCTGGACTTCCTGAAGCATATATTGATGTGCATCTGATTGGGTTTTTAATAAACTGGAAAGTATAATAGGAATGTGTGATTAGGAAAGCATTCAATAACAATTAATTATACTTTTCAATGTTTGAAACTTCATCTCTTCCAGCAAAGAGCAGACTGAATGTGATCAGAAAGAAGATATGGAGGATGTTGAAGATATTGAGGAGGATGAAGCATCTGAAGATGCAGATAACAAAGGTAAATTCATGCAAAAATCTCATTCACCAAAGCTATCACCAACCCAATCCTGGAAGTGGATCAGTCAGTATTAAGAGAAATGACAACTAGTCTGCTTATGTGAAGATTTTAGTAAGTATATAATTGAGAGGGTATAAACATAAGCTAAAGCAATAGTGGGTTAAATGGATTGAATGTGGACAGGAAAGAAGGTCAGTGAGAAATAAAAAGATAC
Source organism: Carcharhinus amblyrhynchos (assembly GCF_965287045.1). Taxonomy (NCBI): domain Eukaryota; kingdom Metazoa; phylum Chordata; class Chondrichthyes; order Carcharhiniformes; family Carcharhinidae; genus Carcharhinus; species Carcharhinus amblyrhynchos. The sequence continues at coordinate 128,134,702 of NC_137329.1, forward strand.
CAATTGTGTAAATAGTGAAAGGACAGCAATCTTAATGTTGAGTTTGAAAATTGGGTGAAGAAACACTTGCTGCTAGTGTCTCTCAAATAGAAACTGTTGTTTGAATTTGCAACTCATCGCTGCCATGGGGAATGGTTGAGATAGGTGTAGGGCATTGGTGAGGCCGCAGCTGGAGTACTGTGTGCAGTTTTGGGCGCCGCACCTGCGCAAGGATATTTTGGCCCTGGAGGGAGTGCAGAGGAGGTTTACTAGGCTGATACCGGAGTTGAGGGGATTGAGCTATGAGGAGAGGCTGAATAAACTAGGCTTGTACTCGTTAGAGTTTAGAAGAATGAGGGGAGATCTCATTGAGACGTATAAGATGATGAATGGGATGGATAGGATAGAGGTGGAGAGACTCTTCCCGCTCAAAAAAGACAGTAGGACTAGGGGGCACAGCCTCAAGATAAAGGGGAGGCGGTTTAGAACGGAGTTGAGGAGGAACTTCTTCACTCAAAGGGTGGTGAATCTCTGGAATTCTCTGCCCGTTGAAGTGGTGGAGGCTGCCTCGCTAAATATTTTTAAGAAGCGGGTTGATGGGTTTTTGATAAGAGAAGGGATTAAGGGTTATGGGGAGAGGGCGGGAAAGTGGAACTGAGCCACGACAGATCAGCCATGATCTTATTGAATGGCGGGGCAGGCTCGAAGGGCTAGATGGCCTACTCCTGCTCCTATTTCTTATGTTCTTATGTTATGTTCTTAGATACAATTACCAAGCTTTCCCTTAAATGTTTGAGGGAGGAGGATGTAAGATTTGCTAATGAAGTTCTAGGAGACTTGTTTGGAGTGTTAATCTGTCATGGACCAATTGGCTCAAATGGCATTTCTCTACTCTGCATGCAGTATATTTAAAATGGGGTAGGGAAGCTGTATTTAAAAAAAAAAGCCCTGAGAAGAGTGCATGGAGATAAAGGAACAGTACAGCCAACCAGGGAGTAGGCTAATCATTGTACTGTGGAAAAACCCTTGCAAAAGTCCTGCTAAATCGCCTGGTCACTCATCTGGAGCTCGGCCCCGCTTCCAGTGTGGCTTCCGCAAAGGTCGTGGAACTATTGATGTGATTTTTGCTGCGTGCCAACTTGCAGAACTGTCAGGAGCAGAATCGTGAGCGCTACACAATCTTTGACCTCGTGAAAGCCTTTGATACTGTAAGCTGACAAGGCCTGTGGAGGATCATGTCAAAGTTTGGCTGCTGCTGAGTGTGTGCGCGTGGACGCAGACGCAGACACACACACACACACACACACACACACACACACACACACACACACACCTTCCTCTCCCATTTCATTCAGATGGTATGCCAGTTCAATGATGGCAGAGTACTGGATGGTGGAGAATCCTCTGAGGCATTCCCAGTTATCAATGGCGTCAAACAGGGCTGTGTGCTCGCACCCAGAGTGTTTGGCATGATGTTTACTGCCATGTTGAATGATGCCTTCCAGGACAGTGGTGCTGGAATCAGCCTCAGTGCAGAGTGGATGGGAAGCTTTTCAAGCTATTACCAAAGTGAAAGAGACTGATCTGAAAGATTCCCTGTTTGCTGATGACTGTGCCCTGTTTGCTGGCTCAGAGCCAGAGATGCAAGTCAGTATGGACAAATTTTGTGACAACTTTGGACTCACCATCAAATTAAAAAGACAGAAGTCATGCACCAGCCTGCTCCTCATGCACTGTACACAGAACCCATAATCACAATCAAAGGGCAGAAACTACAGGCAGTGGACCAGTTCACTTATCTTGGCAGCACCCTCTCCCAAGCAGTGACTATATTGATGCAGAAGTTAACTGCAGAATAGCAAAGGCAAATTCTGCTTTTGATAGACTGCGCTCCACTGTATGGGAACGTCGAGGGATCAGCCCAGCAACAAAACTGAAGGTCTACAGCATTGTGGTACTCACTACCCTCCTGTATGCCTGTGAAACGTGGACTGTGTATTGAAGGCATGCAGGACAGCTCAATCGTTTCCACATGATTGATCATCATCGCAAAATATTACACATTCGATGGCAAGATAAAGTACCAGACACTGAAGTTCTCCCTAGAGCAAGTCTACCATCAGTCCACACGCTGCTGATGAGAGCGCGGACCTGGTGGGCAGGTCATGTCATCCATGTCAGACGAGTGCATACCCAAGCAGCTCCTTTTAGGGAACAGTCTGATGGAAGACGCTCACGTGGAGGGCAGAAGAAACGTTTCAAAGACACACACTCAAAGCCTCCCTGAAGTCGCTTGACATTGACACGACCACCTGGGAAACACTGGCACAAAAAAGAAGGTAGAGAGGTGGACTGGTGGTGTTGAGATGGTGGCGCGGGCTCGTTGGGCTGAAGGGTCTGTTTCCCGGGCTGATTTTGTTCTTTTTGTTCTAAAACCGCCCTACCTGGTGCTGCCTCATCCACAAAGGCTGTCAAACTCACAAAGCAAGGTGTATTGCTGAAGCACAACTCAAGCGTGGGCTATGCAAGTCCAGAGCCACCAGCACAACAGCTAGTGTCTACACAAGTCTGTCCAATATGTGCCAGGACATTCAGTGCCCGAATTGGCCTGATCAGTCACCTTTGGACAAACCGCAACCAGCCTCAAAATGACTAATGGTGTTGAGGTTCTCATCGATGGACGAACAACAACAATTTATTCATTATGTCACAAGCAGGTTTACATTAACAGATCCTGAAAGGTACTAGATGAACACGAGTTCTCTTTTCTAGCTGCTTCAGATTTGTAACATTTCTTCCAAGGGGCAAAGACAATTTAATTCTGGTTAACGATGCAGACTAGAGCCACTACGAATCTTGTCTTCTCACTTTTTTTCATGATGTGGATGTCACTAGTAAAGATGTTAGAAAGCCCCTAGATGGCGGTGATCATAATGATTGAAGTTCACGTTCAGTTTGAGGGAGAAGAGTTTTCAACTTGAATAAGGGCAATTATGAGGGCATGAAAGCGTAACTAGCAATTTAGGTGAAGGGATGGGTTAGTAGAGATGCAGTGGCAAGCAGAGGGGATATTCCAGAATATACAGAATAGATGCATTCCAATGAGAAAGTTCCAAAGGGAGGAGACATCATCCGTGGTTAACTAAAAAAAGTTATAGATAGTATCAAATACAGAGAAAAGGCATACAATTGTGGAAAGTGGGTGGCAGATCAGAAGATTGGGCTGAATATAAAATCAGCAAAGATTAATAACGGAGAAGTTGAGTACAAGCAGAAGCTGCCTAGAAATATAATGATAGAGTTCCTACAGCTACTTTAAAAATAATAGTTGGCAAGTGAGCACCGGTCTTATGGAAAGCTAGTCTGTGGAAGTAATAATGGAAAATGGAGATGAACAGGTATTTTGGACTGGTCTTTAGTATAGTGAATACAAGTAATATTCGACAAATGGCTGCAATCTGGGAATTGGGAGGCAGGAACCCCAGAAAATTACAATCACCAGGAAAGTGGAATTGCAAGTTGCAGGACTTCATCCTAGGGTCCTAAAACAAAAAGCCAGTTAGATAGTTAATGTGATGGTTTCAATTTGCCAGAATTCACTATTCAGGAAAGGTTCCATTAGATTGGAAAATAGCTAACATAACTCATTTATTCAGCAAGAAACTGTAAGATTGTTAATCTTTTCTTGCAATAGATGCTAAGCTTATTAAATGTTATGGCAATTTTGTAAAGGGGGAATTGGTATCCAACCTATTTATTGGAGTTCTTTGAAGAAATAATGGGCTGTTGATTGAGGGGAACTGGTAGATGTACTGTGTTTTAATTTCCAGAAGGCATTTGATAAGGTGCCACAATGATTGTAAAATAAAAGCCTGTGATGTAGGGGGTAACACTGTCATGGGTAGAAGATTGGCTTGCTGACAAAAAACAGAAGGCATAAATGGGTCATTTTCTGGGTTAACAATTTATATAAATAATTTGGATGAAGGGACTATGGTAATTTTCCGATGAGACAAAGATGGGTAGGAAATTGAAGTTGTGAAGAAGATAAGGAGACTACAAAAGGATATAGGTTAGGTGAGTGAACAAAGAAGAACAAAGAAAATTACAGCATTGGAACAGGCCCTTCAGCCCTCCAAGCCTGCACCAACCATGCTGCCCGACTGAACTAAAGCCCCCTATCCTTCCAGGGACCATGTTCCTCTCTTTCTTCCTATTCATGTGTTTGTCAAGACGCCCCTTAAAACTTGCTATCATATCATAGAACATAGAACATTACAGTGCAGAACGGGCCTTTCGGCCCACGATGTTGCACCGACCAATTAAAAAGCAATGACCCTGTAACCTAAACCAATCCCTTTCCATCCATAAACCTATCCACGGATCTCTTAAACGCCCCCAAACTAGGTGCATTTACAACTGCAGCAGGCAGGGCATTCCAATCCCTCACTACCCTCTGGGTAAAGAACCTACCTCTGACATCCGTCCTATAAGTACCACCCCTTAATTTAAAGCTATGCCCCCTCGTGCTAGCTTTCTCCATCCGAGGAAAAAGGCTATCACTGTCCACCCTATCTAAACCTCTAATCATCTTATATGTTTCAATAAGGTCCCCTCTTAGCTGCCTTCTTTCTAACAAAAACAACCTCAAATCCCTCAGTCTCTCCTCATAGGACCTCCCCTCCATACCAGGCAACATCCTGGTAAACCTCCTCTGCACCCTCTCCAATACCTCCACATCCTTCCCATAATGTGGGGACCAGAACTGCACACAATACTCCAAGTGCGGCCGCACCAGAGTTGTGTACAGTTGCAACATGACGCTGCGGCTCCTAAATTCAATCCCCCTACCAATAAACGCCAAGACACCGTATGCCTTCCTAACAACCTTACCTACTTGATTCCCAACTTTCAGGGATCTATGTACACATACACCTAGATCCCTCTGTTCATCAACACTATTCAGAGTCTGACCATTAGCCCTATACTCTACACATCTGTTATTCCTGCCAAAGTGAATTACCTCACTTTTCCACATTAAACTGCATCCGCCACCTCTCGGCCCAGCTCTGCAACTTGTCCAAGTCTCTCTGTAAACTATGACACCCCTCCTCACTATACCACACCTCCGACTTTGGTGTCATCAGCAAATTTACTAATCCACCCAGCTATACCCTCACCCAGATCATTTATAAAAATTACAAACAGCAGTGGCCCCAAAACAGATCCCTGAGGCACACCACTGGCAACCGAACTCCGTGATGAATACTTACCATCAACCACCACCCTCTGTCTCCTATCTGCTAGCCAATTCCTGATCCAATTAACTAAATCACCCTCAATCCCATACATCTGCATTTTCTGCAGAAGCCTTCCATGGTGAACCTTATCAAACGCCTTACTAAAGTCCATCTGCTGCCATTACCACCCCAGGTAGCAAGTTCCAGGCACCCATCACCCACCTCGTTTAAACTTAGCACCTTAAACCTGCAGCCCCCAGTAATTGACTCTTCTACCCTGGGGGAAAATCTTTTGACTATCTACTCTGTCCATGCCCCTCATAATTTTGTAGACTTCTATCAGGTTGCCCCTCAACCTCCATTCCAGTGAGAACAAACCAAGTTTTTCCAAACTCTCCTCGTAGCTAATGCCCTCCATACCTGGCAACATCCTGGTAAATCTTTTCTGTACCCTCTCCAACGCCTCCCCGTCCTTCTGGTAGTGTGATGACCAGAATTGAACACTATTCCAAATGCAGCCTAACTGAGGTACTATGAAGTAAATTCAATGCCCCAGCTGACAAAGGCAAGCATTCTGTATGCCTTCTTGACTACCTTGTTCACCGGATGCCACTTTGTGACCTGTATACTTATACACCCAGATCCCTCTATCTATCAATACTCTTTAGGGCTCTGCTGTTATTGTATATTTCCTATCTGTATTAGACCTTCCAAAATGCATTACCTCACATCTGTCTGAATTAAACTCCATCTGCCATCTCTCTAACTGATTATATATGCTGCTGTATCCCCGGCCCTCATCGTATCCGCAAATCCACCAAGCTTTGGGTCAAACTTACTAATCAAACCATTACATTTTCCTCCAAATCGTGCAAAGGTCCCAGCACTGATCCCTGAGGAGCACCACTTGTCACAGCCCTCCATTCAGAAACATACCTTTCTACTGCTACCCTCTGTCTTCTTTGACTGAGCCAGTTTTGTATCCACCTTGCCAGCTCACCTCTGATCCCATGCGACTTTACCTTCTGCACCAGTCTGCCATGAGAGTCCTTCCGTAAGGCCTTATGAAGTCCACGTCGACAATATCCGCTACCCTACCCTCATCAATCATCTTCGTCACTTCCTTGAAAAACTAGATCAAGTTAGTGAGTCACAACTTCCCCTTAAAGTCATGTTGCTGCTCACAATACGACAGAAATTGGGAAAATATGAGAATGTGGGAAAGTGTGATGTGATCTATTTTGGCAGGGTGAATGAAACTTTAAATTAGTGAGAAATCAAAATGTAGAGGAATCTGGATGTCCTCCTGCATGAATCACAAAAGGTTAGTATGTAGGTGCAACTAATAGTTAGAATAGCAGGAGAAGGCCATTTGGCCTGTCATGTATGCGCTAGTTCTCCAAACCAGCATTATGGCTCATGTGCCATTTCCTTGCCTTTTCCCCATACCCCTACATATCGTTTCTATTCCAGTATGTTGATATCCTTTCTATAACGTGGTGCTCAGTGCTCCAGCTGAGGTCTGACTTGTGTCTCAGCATAACCTTGCTCTTGTACTCTTAAGCCCCTATTAATAAGTCCAGGATGCTATATGTTTTATAAACCTCTCTGCCTGTCCTGCCACCTTCGATGATCTCTGCAAGTATACACCCAGCTCTCTCTGCTCCTTCACCCCTTTTTAAGAATTTTATCCATTGGAGGGGTACGGACAGGGTGAGTAGCGGACAGCTGTTCCCTTTGGTTGAGGGGGCACTCTCTCTAAGAGACACAATTTTACAGTAAAGGCAACATTAATCTGCCTGATTTAAATTTAAAATAATGCTTTGGCAGTTAGCTTTAATCATCAACTGGTGCACTTATTCATAGCATTGCCTCTTCCAGAGTCACAGAATCCCTACAATGCACAGGGAGGCCATTCAGCCCATCAAGTCTGCACCATCTTCAATCCCTTGATTCTGGTCAAGGTATTGCCTTGTGGAATGAACCAACATATGGCTATCACTCACTTTTTGATACTTCCTGGTGAGAGGGGTGGTGGGGGAGGGGAGCACACATGATTGAGGGGCATGGACAGGGTGAGTAGCAAACAGCCCTGTGGTTGGGGGGTCACTCCCCTTTACGGTAAGGGGCAGAAGATTTGATGTGGATTTGAGAAAAAGAAATTGCACTGAGTTTGGGAGCCTGGAATTCACTGCCTGGGAAGTAGTGGAGTTGGAAACCTTAACCTTTTCCCAAAAAAATTTGGATGCATGCTTGAAATAATAATATAACATTTAAGGATGTGGGCAAGTGCAGGAAAATGGGAGTTATTGTTGGTGCAGGTTTGATAGGCTGAATGGCCTTTCTGACTCTGTATGACTAACTTTTGCAGCCACAATATTTATGGCTGCACACATTGATAAATTGCTTTTAGATTTGACCCTTTCCCCAATTTTCCCTGATGATACCTTATCACTATTACCCTATATTACATGTCTTGCTCTCTTGCTGCCCCTTGACCCTTTCTGCTTACATAAGAACATAAGAAATAGGAGCAGGAGTAGGCCATCTAGCCCCTCGAGCCTGCCCCACCATTCAATAAGATCATGGCTGATCTGTCGTGGCTCAGTTCCACATTCCCGCCCTCTCCCCATAACCCTTAATCCCCTTGCCTATCAGAAACCTGTCAACCCGCGTCTTAAAAATATTGAGCGAGGCAGCCCCTACCACTTCAACAGGCAGAGAATTCCAGAGATTCACCACCCTTTGAGTGAAGAAGTTCCTCCTCGACTCTGTTCTAAACCGTCCCCCCTTACTTGCCTCTTTGAACACTGTGGGAGTTAAATTTCATTTTGCAAATGTGTTTTCTTGCCTTGTGGATCGCGTGTCATTAGCTTGAATTTTCTTGATGGGAAAATATCTCTGCATAAAGCTCACCAATATATCTTCAACACGTTCCCTTATTGTTGCATGTGTGCATGTTTCTGATTTTTGCATCATCTGATCTTCCTATTAAACACCATGCAGGTCAGTTAACCAAGACCCACAGCAGGATCTCTTGGCCTTCCTGTAATTCTGATATCCTTTGATCAGTGATTTACATGCTCAAAATGAAGGTGGATTTTAATACAGTAAATAAAACAGAGCAGTTTCTAGTGACAGAAGGGTCTGTAACCTGGGGAACAATTTAAGGTAATCAGCGAAAAAATAATAAAGATTTGATTCACCTTTGAGGAGTTGGAACTTCAATCTTTTGAAGAGACAGCACAGGTACAATGGGCTGAATGGCCTCCAGTGCTGTATCATTCTGCTGTATGATCCAAAGATGTTTAGGCTCAAACCAATCTCGTAACTTTTCAAGTTCGCAAAATGTACCTGTATTGAGCTTTTGTAGATTTGGCAGTTTATTTGGAACAAGTTTGATTCACATTTAAAACTTGAAGAGTCAAAGGTATTGGGGATGATTCTCCCCCAAAAATTCCAAATGTTGAATTTGAGTGAAAACTGGAGTAATTTGCGTGGTTTATTTCAGTGGAAGAATCTCCCACAATGTGCATTATAGACTGCCCTAACATGAATCACGCACAAAATTGGGGGTGCATTGGCCCCCCCCCCCCCCACTGATCCTGACTGCAAGATGGCAACAGGAGCCCCCACCCCCTTGGCAGTGTCCCATGTCCAGTGAGTAGTGCCAAGGTGCCCCTGGGTATTGGGACTTAGTCCCTTGGGCAGTGCTGGGGGCCAGGCTGGCACTGCCAAGGTGCCAATGCCCAGGTGATATCCTCCCTGCTGACCCCCCGCCACACACACACACACACACACACACACACACACACAAAATTGTCTCTCCCTTCACTCCAGCAGGGTCAAGGCTGCCAGCTTCCTACAAGTGGTGAACTACTGTAAACCACGCTGGAGTGAAATACTTCTGGAGGGGAGGAGAGGCTGGGGGGCTAGAGACTTCAATCCTGAGCCTACTAATTGCATTTAAGTTGGCAGCTGCGTATAAAATGCAGCTCTGTGCTGGAAGTCTGGTGCTGATAGACATGTTCAGGGGCCTATTGCGTTCATCCAGCCTCAATTAAATCTCCCAGTCCATTTTGCTAAATAATCGGTGCAGTGGGATGGGAGAATCCCCTCCGCCCTATTGTCTTAGCTCTCTAGTACCAAAGAGATCAGACAGAAGCAAGACAGAGAGCAAAGGAAGTCCAGATTAAACTGCATTTATTTCAATGCAAGAGGCCTGACAGGCAAGGCAGATGAACTCAGGGCATTGATGGGTATGTGGGACTGGGATATTATAGCAGTTACTGAAACATGGCTAAGGGAGGGACAAGATTGGCAGCTTAATGTTCCAGAGTACATATGCTGTAGGAAAGATAGAACAGGAGGTGAGAGGAGGGGGGAGTTACTTTTGATTAGGGAAAGCTTCATGGCCGTACTGAGAGGAGATATATCCGAGGGTTTGGCCACTGAGTCTATAAGGGTGGAAGTGAGAAATAAGAAGGGGAAAATCACTGATAGGGTTGTAGTATAGGCCTCCAAATAGTCAGTGGGAAATTGAGGAGCAAATATGTAAGGAAATTACAGACAGCTCCAAGAAAAAATAGGGTGGTAATAGTCAAAGATTAAGTTTCTCACCATTGACTGGGACAGCCATAGTATTAGAGGGTTGGATGGAGAGAAATTTGAGTGTATTCAGGAGGAATTTCTATGTCCATATGTGGATTGTCTGACGAGAGAGGGAGCAAAACTTGACCTCCTCTTGGGATATAAGGAAGGGCAGTGACAGATGTGTTAGTTGAGGGACTGCTTTGGGACCAGCGACCATAATTCTATTAGTTTTAAGGTAGCTGTGGAGAATGATAGGTCTGTCTCAACTTAATATTCTAAATTGGGACAAGGCCAATTTTAATGGTATCGGGCGGTAACTTTCAAGAGTTAGTTGGGGGAGTATGTGGGAAGGAAAAGAGATGTCTGGTAAGTGGCATGCTTTCAAAAGTGTTAACCAGTATTCAGGGTAAACGCATTCCACTGGGAGTGAAGGGCAAGGCTGGCAGAAATCAGGAATCCTGGATGACTCTGGATATTGAGGCCCTGGTCAAGAAGAAGAAAGAGGCACATGATGTACATAGGCAGCTGGGATAAAATGTATCTCTCGAAGAGTATAGGAGTAGAGTTATAAGAGAAATCAGGAGGGCAAAAAAGGATACAAAATTGTTTTGGCAGATAAGGCAAAGGGGATCCCAAAGAGCTTCTACAAATACGTAAAGGGGCAAAAGAGTAACAAGGGAGAGAGTAGGGCCTCTTAAGGATCAACGAGGTCATCTATGTGCGGATCCACAAGAGATGGGTGAGATCCTGAATGACCGTTTCTCATCAGTATTTACTGTTGAGAAAAGCATGGATGTTAGGGAACTTGGGGAATTAAGTACTGATGTCTTGAGGAGTGTACATATTGCAGGGAAGGTGGTGCTGGAAGTCTTAAAGCACATCAAGGTAGATAAATCTGTGGGTCCTGATGAGGTATGCCCCACGACATTGTGGGAGGCTAGGGAGGAAATTGCAGCTGCTCTAGCAGAGATATTTGAATCATCGATAGTCATGGGTGAGGTGCCTGAAGATTGGAGAGCGGCAAATATGTCTTTGTTTAAAAAGGGCTGCAGGGTAAAGCCTGGGAACTACAGGCCAGTGAGCCTCACGTCTATGGTGGGTAAATTGTTGGAAGGTATTTGACAGACAGGATCTACAGGCATTTAGAGATTCAAGGACTGATTTAGGGATGGTCAGCATGGCTTTGAGACTGGAAAATCATGTCTCTCAAATTTGATTTTTTTGAAGGGGTAACCAAGAGGGTAGATGAGGGTAATGCAGTTGATGTTGTCTACGTGGACTTTAGCAAGGCCTTTGACAAGGTACTGCATGGCCGGTTGTTGCATAAAGTTAAATCTCACGGTATTCAGGGTGAGGTATGTAAATGGATACAAAATTGTCGTCCTGACAGGAGCCAGAGGTGGTTGTAGAGAGTTGTTTTCCAAACTGGAGGCCTGTGACCAGCAATGTTCCTCAGGGATCATGTTGGGCCCGCTGTTATTTGTTATTTTTATATTAATGATTTGGATGAGAATATAGGGGGCATGGTTAGTAAGTTTGCAGATGACACCAAGATTGGTGTAGTAGACAGTGAAGAAAGTTATCTCCAATTGCAGCAGGATCTTGATCAATTGGGCCAGTGGGCTGATGAATGGCAGATGGCGTTTAGACAAATGTGAAGTAATGCATTTTGGTAGATTGAACCAGAGGAGTTAATGGTAGGGTGTTGGGGAGAGTTGCACAACAAAGGTCTAGAGGTACATGTTCATAGCTCCTTGAAAGTGGAGTCACAGGTGGACAGAGTGGTCAAGGTGGCATTTGGCATGCTTGGTTTCATTGGTTGGGACATTGAATACAGGAGTTGGATGTCTTGAAGTTGTGCAAGACATTGGTAAGACCACACTCGGAATACTGTATGCAATTAGAACACAGAACCCTACAGTGCAGAAACAGGCCCTTTGGCCCATCAAGTCTGCACCAACCACAATCCCACCCAGGCCCTATCCCTATATCCCTACACATTTACCTGCTATCTCTCTGGCCATGCTAAAATTGCCCCTTAGTGTCCTGGGATGTGCAGGTTAATCAACCTAACTCCCACATCTTTGGACTGTGGGAGGAAACTGGAGCACCTGGAGGAAACCCACACAGACACGAGGAGAATGTGTGGAGTTTGCACAGACAGTAACCTGAGCCGGGAATTAAACCTAGGTCCCTGGGGCTGTGAAGCAGCAGTGCTAGCCACTGTGCTACCGTGCTGCCCAATTCTGGTCACCCTATTATAGAAAAGATGATATTATTAAACTAGAAAGAATGCAGAAAAGATTTATTAGGATGCTACCAGACTTGATAGATTGAGTTATAAGGAGAGGTCGAATAGACTGGCCCTTTTTTCTTTGGAGCATAGGAGGCTGAGGGGTGACCGTATAGAGGTCTAAAATAATGAGGGCCATAGAGAAGGTAGATAGTCAATATCTTTTCCCAAAGCTAGGGGAGTCTAAAACTAGAGGGCATAGGTTTAAGGTGAGAAGGGAGAGATACAAAAGTGTCCAGAGGGGCAATTTTTTCTCACACAGGGTGGTAAGTGTGGAACAAGCTGCCAGAGGTAGTAATAAAGGTGGATACAATTTTATCTTTTGAAAAGCATTTAGATAGTTACACAGGTATGCTGGGTATAGAGGGATATGGGCCAAATGCGGGCAATTGAGATTAGTTTAGGGCTTTTAGCCCCAGGGACCTAGGTTTAATTCCCGGCTCAGGTTACTGTCTGTGCAAACTCCACACATTCTCCTCGTGTCTGTGTGGGTTTCCTCCAGGTGCTCCAGTTTCCTGGAGGAAACTGACAAGTTGGGCCGAAGGGTCTGTTTCCATGCTGTAAACCTCTGACTCATTTCTTCTTGAGAAGGTGAGAGGGCATGGGATCCAGGGGGCTTTGGCCTTGTGGATCCAGAACTGGCTTGCCTGCAGAAGGCAGTGTGTGGTTGTGGATGGGTCTTTTTCTGCATGGAGGTCAGTCACCAGTAGAGTGCCCCAGGGATCTGTTCTAGAACCCTTGCTGTTTGTCATTTTCATAAATGACCTGGATGAGGAAGTGGAGGGATGGGTTAGTAAGCTTGCCGACGATACGAAGGTTGGTGGTGTAGATGGTCTGGAGGGATGTCAGAAGTTGCAGCGTGACACAGATAGGATGCAAGACTGGGCGGAGAAGTGGCAGATGGACTTCAATGCGGAAAAATGTGTAGTGGTCCATTTTGGCAGGACCAATGGGATGAAGGAATACAATATCAAGGGTAGGAGTCTTAGCTGTGTTGAAGAGCAGAAGTATCTTGGAGTCTGGGTCTACAGGACTCTTAAATCGGCCTCGCAGGTGGAGGATGTGGCCAAGAAGGCGTATGGTATACTGGCCTTCATTAATCGAGGGATTGAGTTTAGGAGTTGGGAGGTAATGCTGCAACTTTATAAGACCCTTGTCAGACCCCACTTGGAGTACTGTGTGCCGTTCTGGTCACCTCACTACAGGAAGGACATGGAAGCTATTGAAAGGGTGCAGAGGAGATTTACAAGGATGTTGCCTGGATTGGGAGGCATGCCTTATGAAGATAGGTTGAGGGAGCTGGGACTCTTCTCCCTGGAGAGACGAAGGTTGAGAGGTGACCTGATAGAGGTTTATAAGATGTTGAGAGGAATAGATAGGGTGGATTCTCGGAGGCTATTTCCCTGGGCTGAAATGGTTGCCATGAGAGGACACAGATTTAAGGTGCAGGGAAGCAAGTACAGAAGAGATGTTAAAGGTAAGTTTTTTCACTCAAAGGGTGGTGAGTGAATGGAATCGGCTGCTGTCAGTGGTGGCGGAGGCGAACTCGCTGGGGTCTTTTAAAAGACTTCTGGATGAGAATATGGGATCTAATGGGATTGGGGGTTATAGGTCTATGGCTTAGTAGGTATAGAAGTGATCGGTGCAACTTGTGGGCCGAAGGGCCTGTTTGTGCTGTAGTGTTCTACGTTCTATTATTTGTCATGAGCTTACTTTTTGACTATTTTCACCCTATCCTTGATACAGCACGGCAGCTTACAGTTCAGATGATGCAGAATCCACGGATTTTGGCAGCACTGCAGGAGCGACTTGATGGGCTTGTAGGAAACCCATCTGGTTATATAGAAAGGTAAGGAATATTAACTTTGCACCTCACTGTCATGGTTCTGTTGTTCCAAATTGCTGCACATTCATTGTGACCTTCTGCACAACTTGTCCATGCCGCCCAGTTTTTAACCACTAAGCTAGTCGCAATTGCCTGTGTTTGGCCCATATTCCTCTATACCCATCTTACCCATGTAACAGTTTAATTGCTTTTTTTAAAGGACAAAATTGTACCTGCCTTTACTGCTATGCCTGGCAGCTTGTTGCAGACACTCATTGCCCTCTGTGTGGAAAAAAAATTGCCCTTCTGGACTCTTGGATTTCTCCCCTCTTGCCTTAAACCTATCCCATCAACTTATGTATGCCTCTCATTTTTAGACTTCTGCAAGAGATCGAAACTTTCTACACTCCAGTGGAAAAAGTCCCAATCTTTCCAGCCTCTCCTTATAACTCAAACCATCAAGTCTGGTAGCATCTTATTAAATTGTTTCTGCACTCTTTCTAGTTTAGTAATATCCTTTCTATAACAGTGACCAGAACTGTACACGGTAAGACCACACTTGGCATACTAATGTCTTGTACAACTTCAAGGCATCCCACCTCCTATAGTCAATGTTTTGACCAATGAAATCAAGCATGCCGAATGCTGCATTCACCACCCTGACTCCCCTTTCATGATGCTGCAAACCTGTGGAAGCTGCCAGGTAAACAGTTGGGTCTGCAGTCTTCACTCTGTTTTGATTTGATTTATTATTGTCACATGCATTGGCATTCAGTGACAAGTATTGTTTCTTGCATACAGACAAAGCATATTGTACAGAGAAGCAAAGGCGAAAGTGCAGAGTGTAGTGTTACAGTCATAGTTAGGTGTAGAGAAAGATCAACTTAATGTAAGGTAAGTCCATTCAAAAGCCTGATGGCAGCAGGGAAGGAGCTGTTTTTGAGTTGGTTGGTATGTAATCTCAAACTTTTGTATTTTTTTTCTCACTGAAGAATGTGGAAGAGAGTATGTCCAGGGTGTGCGGTCCTTGAATATGCTGGCTGCTTTTCTGAGGACGTGGGAAGTGTAGACAGTGTCAATGGATGGGAGGCTGGTTTGAGTGATGGACTGGGCTTCGTGTACTTTCAAACAGCTATGAACTTGTATCCCAAGATCTTTGTTCTAGAACTTTCGCCAATACCCTACCATCAACTAAGGTCCTGTCCTGAATCGACCTATGAAAATACATCACCTCACATTTATCTAAAGTAAACTCCACCTGCCATTCATCAACCCACCGGCCCAATTGATCAAGATCCTGTTGCAACCCTAGATAACTTCCTTTACTGTCCACTATGTCCCCAATCTTGGTGTTATCTGTAAACTTAGCAACCATGTCTTCTAAATTCTCATCATTAATATAAATGCCAAATAACAATGGTTCCAGCACCAATCCCTCAGGCACACCACTGGTCACAGGTGTTCAGTTTGAAAAACAGCCCTCTACAACCACCCTCTGTCTTCTGTCATCAAGTAAAAAGTCTGACAACACCAGGTTTTAGTCCAACCAATTTATTTGATAGTAAACTCACAAGCTTTCGAGGGGACTCCCTCTTCGTCAGGTGAATGGAGAGTTCTGGCCTTGGACAGAGCATATAAAGCACAGACAGTTTAGAGATTACTGATTAGAATGTGAATCTTTACACCTAACCTGCTGTTCAAGTCCTAAAGTAGCTGACAATATGTGAGGAAGGAGCACTGATCACAGGTTAAAGAGATGTGTATTGTCTCCAGACAGCGCAGTGAGTGAGGTTTTGCAAACCCAGGCAAGTCACGGGGGTTACAGATATTGCGACATGAACCCAAGATCCCCGTTGAGACCGTCCTCGTGTGTGGAACTTGGCTATCAGCCTCTGATGTGGATGTGCCGGTGTTGGACTGGGGTGTAAACAGTAAAAAGTCTGACAACAAAACCTGGTGTTGTCAGACTTTTCACTGTATCAGTCTCTGCTCAGCGACTCTGCGCTGTCGTGTGTCGTGAAGGCTTACCCGAAGGTCGGAGGCTGAATGCCCGTGACCACAAGTGTTCGCCAACAGGAAGATGAACATCGCTCGACAATCACCAGGCAAGACTGTTCCCTTCCTGTTGGCGAACACTTCAGTGGTCACGGGCATTCAGCCTCTGACCTTCAGGTAAGCGTTCTCCAAGGCGGCCTTCATGACAGACGACAGCGCAGAGTCTCTGAGCAGAGACTGATAGCCAAGTTCCCCCCACGTGAGGACGGTCTCAACAGCGATCTTGGGTTCATGTCGCACTATCTGTAACCCCCGTGACTTGCCTGGGTTTGCAAAACCTCACTCACTGTGCTGTCTGGAGACAATACACATCTCTTTAACCTGTGATCAGTGCTCCTTCCACATACATTGTCAGCCACTTTAGGACTTGAACAGCAGGTTAGGTGTAAAGATTTCGCATTCTAATCAGTAATCTCTAAATTGTCTGTGCTTTATATGCTCTGTTCGAGGCCAGAACTCTCCATTCACCTGACGAAGAGGGAGTCCCCTCGAAAGCTTGAGTTTACTGTCAAATAAATCGGTTGGACTAAAACCTGGTGTTGTCAGACTTTTTAACTGTGTTTACCCCAGTCCAATGCCGGCACATCCACATTCTGTCATCAAGCCAATTTTATATCCAATTGGCTTCCAAGCTCTGGATCCCTTGAGATTTAACCTTTTGCAACAACTTACCATGTGGTATCTTAACAAAGGCTTTGCTAAAGTCCATGTAGATAATGTCCACTGCACTGCCCTCATCGACCTTCTTGATTAGCTCTTCAAAAAAAACTCAATCAAATTTGTGAGATGTGATTTTTTTTTTCCACTCAAAGCCATGCTGATTGTCCTAATAGTCCATGCCCCTCTAATTGCCTTTAGATCCTATCTCAGAATACCTTTTAACAACTTACCCACGACATGCGTCAGGCTCACTGGTCTGTAGTTCTCCAACTTTTCACTTTAGCCCTTCTTAAAAGGACAACATTTGCCACCCTCCAACCTTCAGGTGCCCCACCTGTGGTTGATTCAAATATCTCTGCTCGGAGACCAGCAATTTTCTCCGTAGCCTTCCATTAATGCCCTGGGATACGTTTTATGCGGTCTTGGGGATTTGATACGCTTTAAGCCTTTTGGCACCTCCCTCTTTGTAATATGGACAGTCTTCGACATTTCGCCAGGTTCCCTAACATCCACGTTGCAAGCTGCAATGCAGAATCAGGCCACGGTGATTCGAAATACGAAATTACACCCCATATAGGGTATTGAGACCGAGTGAGAATACACCGCTGGCTTGTGTTTCTTAAAACTGTGGGGGAAGACTAGATGGAGATAAATTTGTGTTTAGTGGCTGTTGACTGAATACCAGGAGAATGTTAATTCTGAATTTGTTCTGGTTTTCAGCTTGCCTAAAATTGTGAAGAAGCGTGTAAATGCTTTGAAGAATCTCCAGGTGAAATGTGCTCATATAGAAGCTAAGTTCTATGCAGAAGTACATGAATTGCAACGAAAGTACGCTGCTCTTTATCAGCCCCTTTTTGACAAGGTGAGAAACCATCTTGTGTCTTTTGAGGAATTTTGTACAAGCCACCCTCCGCTTTTGGGATTTGCTGCAGTAGCATCTAATACGAAATTTTGTAGCACGTCTGACTACAGAAACATAACAAAACAACTTTGACTTTGGGCATATTTCATGCTGATGCCTTGTAGATTCCACAAACGCTTTTTGATTTCTGATCAGGTATTTCACAAGGTACAGAAACTTGTAAGCTAACAGATATCCTGTGACAATACTTACTGACTCAATATTCTGACAGAAACAAGTTTTAGTGAGGAGCTGAAGGAAATCGGCATTTTTAAGGTGGATAAATCTCCAGGGCCTGATGATCTTCATCCCAAAGTACTTAAGGAAAAGGCCCTGGAAATAGATCCATTGGTGGTTACTTTGAAAAATTCTGTGCACTCTGGACTGCTTCCTATAGATTGGAGGGTAGCTAATGTAAGCCCAGTATTCAAAAAGGGAGATGGAGAGAAAACGGAATTGTAGACCGGTGAACCTAATGTTTATACTGGGGAAGTTGCTGGAGTCCATTTCATAACTCAACATTTGGAAGGCAGTGGCATAATCAGACAAAGTCACCATGGATTTACTAAAGGGAAATCATGCTTGACTAATCTATTGGAATTCTTTGAGGATCTAACTAGTAGAGTTGACTGAGAAGAACCAGTGGATGTGGATTATTTAGACTTTGAGAAGGCTTTCGACAAGATCTGTCATAAGAAACGTAAGAAATAGGAGCAGGAGTAGGCCATCTAGCCCTTCAAGCCTGCCCCGCCATTCAATAAGATCATGGCTGATCTGAAGTGGGTCAGTTCCACTTTCCCACTTTCTCCCCATAACCCTTAATTCCCCTGTCTGTCAAAAACCTGTCTACCCGTGACTTAAATATATTTAGCGAGGTAGCCTCCACCACTTCAACAGGCAGAGAATTTGAGATTCACCACCCTTTGAGTGAAGAAGTTCCTCCTTAACTCTGTTCTAAACTGCGCCCCCCCCCCTGCCCCCAAACTCTTATCTTGAGGCTGTGCCCTCTAGTCCTGCTGTCCTTTCTGTGTGGGAAGAATCTCTACCTCTACCCTATCCATCCCCTTCATTATCTTATACGTCTCTATAAGATCCCCCCTCATCCTTCTAAACTCCAAGTACAGACCCAGTCTATTTAATCTCTCTTCTTAGTCTAACCCCCTCATCTCCGGTATCAGCCTAATGAACCTACTCTGCACTCCCTCCAAGGCCAAAATATCCTTGCGCAAGAGTGGTGACCAAAACTGCACACGGTACTCCAGCTGCAGTCTCACCAGTGCCCTGTACGGTTGCAGCAAGACCTCCCTGCTTTTATATCCAACTCCCTCGTTATAAAGGCCAGCATCCCATTCTCTTTCTTGATCACCTGCTGCACCTGCAGACTGGGTTTTTGCAACTCATGCACAAGGACTCCCAGGTCCCTCTGCACGGTAGCATGCTGCAGCTTTTCGCCCTTTAAATAGTAATCCCTCCTGCTATTATTTCTGCCAAAGTGGATAACCTCACACTTGCTAACATTGTACTCCATCTGCCAGGTCCTCACCCACTCAGCCTATCCAGATCTGTCTGCAGACTTTCCACACCCTCCACACAATTTGCTTTTCCATTCATCTTTGTGTCATCAGCAAATTTCATCACCCTACACTCAGCCCCCTCCTCCAGATCATCTATATAAATGGTAAATAGCTGAGGCCCCAGCACCGAACCCTGCGGCACTCCACTAGTCACCAACCGCCAACCAGAATAGCACCCATTGATACCAACTCTCTGCCTCCTATGAGACAACCAATCCTCTATCCACACTAACATCTTACCCCAACTCCCTAATCTTCTGAAGCAACCTTTTGTGCGGCATCTTATCAAACGCCTTTTGAAAATCGAGAAACACCAAATCCACCGGTTCCCCTCTGTCTACTGCACTAGTCACCTCCTCATAGAAATCCAATAAATTCGTCAAACAGACGAATAACAGACTACTGTAGTAAAGAGGAGCATGTCGAGAGGGCTAGGATACATGAGGTGGGGTGTACTTCTGAAGCTGTATAAGGCTCTGGTCAGACCCCATTTGAAGTATTTTGAGCAATTTTAGTTCTGGATCTAAGGAAGGATGTGCTGGCCTTGGAAACAGTCCTGAAGTGGTTCACAAGAATGATCCCTGGAATGAAGAGCTTGTATGAGGAACAGTTGAGGACTCTGGGTCTGTACTCATTAGAGTTTAGGTGGATGAGGGGGAAGAGGTCTCATTGAAACTTATAGGATACTGCAAGGCCTGGACAAAGTGGACATGGAAAGGAGATTTCCACTTGTAGGATAAACAAGATCCAGAGGGTACAACCTCAGGCTAAAGGGACGATCCTTTAAAACATGATGAGGAGATGAGGCATTTCTTCAGCCAGAGTAGTGAATCTGTGGAACTCTGCCGCAGAAGGCTGTGGAGGCCAGGTCATTGAGTGTCTTAAATCAAGAGCCTATCTCTGTCTTAAATAAGGGGATTAGGGGTTTTGGGGTAAAAGCAGGAGAATGGGGATGAAAAATATTGGATGGCTGAGCAACCTAATTCCGCTCCATGTCTTATGGTCTTATAGATTGCTGGTAATGTCTTGATGGATAGAAAGCTGATTAGCATATAGGAAGCAAAGAGTTGCCATAAATGGGTCTTTTGTGATTGGCAGTCAGTGACTAGTGGGATACGTCAGGGATCTGTGCTAAGAGCCAAACTATTTACTTTGTCTCTAAATTTGTTGATCGTACAAAGTTGGACAGGAGGATGAGCTGAGGAGAATGCAGAGATGTTCCAGCATAATTTGGACAGGCTGTGTTATGGTTGTGTGTGTGGCAGATGTAATACAGTGAGGATAAATGTGAGAATATCCACTTTGGTAGCAATAATAAGACGACAGATTATTACTTGAATGGGTGTAAATTTGGAGATGATGACACTCGGTGTGATCTTGGTATCCTTGTACGCTGAAAGTAATTGTGCAGTAGAATCGCACTGGTATATCATTTATACTATAGCAACATCTAGTGATCATTTTGGATTTAAATACCTAGATATTGGTCCCAAGGGCCTGATGGGCTATACCACAGAATATTGAGAGGCAAGGGAGGAAATTGCTGGGGCCTTGAAAGAAATCTTTGTACCCTCACTGGCTACAGGGGAGGTGATGTGGGTATGCTGGCGTTGGATTGGCGTAAGCACAGTAAAAAGTCTGACAACACCAGGTTTTAGTCCAACCGATTTATTTGATAGACTCTCAAGCTTTCGGGTTAGTCCCTTCGTCAGGTGACGAAGGGACTAACCCGAAAGCTTGAGAGTCTATCATCAAATAAATCGGTTGGACTAAAACCTGGTGTTGTCAGACTTTTTACAGGGGAGGTCCCAGAGGATTGGAGAATAGCCAATGTTATTCCTTTTTCTTTAAGAAGGGTAGCAAGAATAATCCAGGGAATTACAGGCCGGTGAACCTGACATCAGTGGTAGTGAAATTATTGGAGAGGATTCTTTGAGACAGGATTTATTCCCACTTGGAAATAAGTGGACGCATTAGTGAGAGACAGCATGACTTTGTCTCACTACCTGGATCGAGATTTTCGAGGAAGTGACAAAGATGATTAAGGATAGGGCAGTGGATGTTCTCTACTTGGACTTCAGTAAAGCCTTTGACAAGAATCCTCATGGCAGACTGGTGCAGAACATGATGTCGCATGGGATCAGAGGTGAGCTGGCAAGGTGGATACAGAACTGGCTCGAAGAATCAGTGGAAGGGTGCGCTTCTGAATGGAGGGCTGTGACAGGTGGTGTTGTTTGGGGATCAGTTCTGGGACTGTTGCTGTTTATAATAATATAGATATAAATGACTTGGAGGAAAGTATAACTGGTTTGATGAGTAAGTTTGTGGATGACATAAAGGTTGGTGGATTTGCAGATAGCGATGAGGACCATCAGAGGATACTGCAGGATATAGATCAGTTGGAGACTTGGGCAGAGAGATGTCAGATGGAGTTTAATCCAGACAAATTAGACGTAAAGTCTAATACAGATAGGAAATATACAGCAAATGGCAGAACCCTTAAGAGTATTGATAGGCAGAGGGATCTGGGTGTACCGGTACGCAGGTCACAAAGTGGCAATGCAGGTGGAGAAGGTAGCTGAGAAGGCATATGGCATGCTTGCCTTCGTCCAGGGCATTGAGTTTAAAAATTGGCAGCTTTATAGAACCTTAGTTAGGCTGCACTTGGAATGTAGTATTCAATACTGGTCGTTACTCTACCAGAAGGGCGTGGAGGCTTTGAAGAGGCGACAGAAAAGATTTATTAGGATGTTGCCTAGTATGGAGGGCATTAACTATGAGGAGAGGTTGGAGAAACGTAGTTTCTTGGAATGACAGAGGTTGAGGGCGTGACCTGATAGAAGTTTACAAGATTGAGGGGCATGGACAGAGTGGATAGTCAGAAGCTTTTTCCCAGGGTAGAAAAGTCAGTTACTTGGGGGTGTAAGTTTAAGGTGTGAGGGGCAAGGTTTAAAGATGATGTACAAGGCAAGTTTTATTTTACACAGAGGGTGGTGGGTGACTGGAACTTGCTGCCAGAGAACATAGTGGAAACAGATACGATAGTGACTTTTAAGGGCACCTTGACAAATACATGAATAAGATGGGAACAGAGGGCTATGGTCCCTGGAAGGTAGGGGGTTTTAGTGCATTTGGGCAGCATGGTGGGTGCAGACTTGCAGGGCAGAAGGATCTGTTTCTGTGCTGTAATTTTCTTTGTTCTGATTTATTCTCACGAATTAGGCTGCACAGCCCATCGATTCTGCTCTGCCATCCAATATTTTCCATCCCCATTTTCCTGCCTTTACCCCAAAACCCCTGATCCCTTTATTAATCAAGAACCTATCTTCGTTTGCTTTAATTGAAATTGTTACTTGCAAAACTGTTTAAAAACCCAATGCATCATGTTTGGAGTGAATGCGATTAATTATTGCTGAAAGACTCCCCAGTATTTTTGGTCATTGCTCTTAAAATTTCTACAAAAGCTTTTGGAGGTGCCACCTGGATGTTGATTATGGAACAGAATGAAGCTCAACATCCCCTGTGCTTTTAAGTGTGTTAATTTGTTGTTTCTTCCTACTTGCTATTGCACAGAAACTTGGAATAACAGGCAGACATTTGATAACTGACTGTTGGGGGAAAACAAGTAGGTTTTGTTTAAGTGAATGGACTGGTTTAAAGCCCTCAATTGCAAGATTTGCGATTGCTACCAAGGGCTTGGAAACAAATAGATAATCTCTCCAGTGGAGAGCAATTAACTGCTAAAGAATTTTCATATTGTCCAAGATGAGAATTGCACCCTTTTGACTTATTTTCCATATTTAAATATGCTCAAGTTATTTGAATATCATGCTTTTAAAACTTTTAAATTGAATAATGGAGTGTACCTATTCAATTTAAAAGTTTTAAAACACTCCATTGAATAATGGAGTGGAATAATTAGGAACACAGCATTGAATAATGTCACACAGCTCAGTGAGAGTTTATTGTGCCCTCTTGTTAACTGTTTAAATTATTGGAAAATAATTTGCAAGGTACTGTCTTATTTAAAACAAACAATTTTGAGTATACTGTGTTTTGGTATCATTATTCTCTTTGAAAGGGACTTGAATTGAAGAATTCCTAATAAGTAACACATGCCTGTCTTTCCCTCAGAGGAGTGATATTATCAATGCTATCTTTGAGCCAACAGAGGATGAATGCAAATGGCAAGGAGATGAGGAGGAGGAGTTATCAGTAAGTATCCAGAGTTCAGACGCCGAGAGCTTTTTTGCTGATGGTAGGATCAGTGTTAGAATTTAACCTGGGCTCCGTCGTTCATAGGTGTCTGTAATGTAAATTAATTCAGAAAACTTGCCAAAATTGATGAGATCTTTTGAATTAATGTACGTAGTTAACGTGAGTAACACCACTGTTTAAACTTGCTTTGTGGCTTTAGTCGGGATTCATGGGGTCACTGTAGATTTCGATTAATGAGATCCAATATTTTTTCGAACTTTTTAAAATTCCTTTTTGTTTCTGCTATCTTGTACTTTTAAAATATAGGATTTTTGATTATTTTAAATGGTATTTGAATGAAGAACTTTCCAGAAAGTATAAAATCAAAAGGCATCCTATTATAGGAGAGTGAGAGGTTCCATTGGGAAGTTGTCCAGGGATGCTGCCTGTTTAGTAAATGAATACAGTATTGATTTGTCATTTGTTAATTTCAGATTTCTGGTATTCTGCTTTTGTTACACTTATTTGTTTGTTCTCTTCCATCTGACCACTTTTTCAAATATGTTGAGCCAAATTAGCTTTTCCCAGGGTCACTGATTTTGGATCTTTACTAGCAACCATCTCAACGCTTCCAACGTAGGGAGGCAGTGGTATTGTCATTGGACTGGTAATCCAGAGAACCAGAGCAAGATCTAGAGATCCAGGTTCAATTCCATTACAGCAGATGAAGTTTGTATTCAATTTAAAAAAAAATCTAGAATTATGACCATAAAACTGTTGTTACAACCCTATCTGGTTCACTGATTTCCGTTAGGGAAGGAAATCTGCTGTCCTTACCTGGGTCTGGACTACATGTGACCCCAGAGCCTCAGCAATGTGGGTGACTTTCAAATACCCTAGGAAACGAAGGGCAATTAGGGATGGGCAATAAATGCTGGTCCAGCCAACGATGCCCACATCCCTTAAAATGAATAAAAAAACTTGCATTGTTGGGCACTTTTGAGAAGTGTGATGCCCACATCTGGTCATGAGCCTCTCCGTATCATGTTAACATAAGAACATGTGAAATAGGAACAGGAGTAGGCCATCTAGCCCTTCAAGCCTGCCCCGCCATTCAATAAGATCATGGCTGATCTGAAGTGGATCAGTTCCTCTTTCCCGCTTTCCCTCCATAACCCTTAATTCCCCTGTCTATCAAAAACCTATCTACCTGTGACTTAAATATATTTAGCGAGGTAGCCTCCACCGCTTCAACGGGCAGAGAATTCCAGAGATTCACCACCCTTTTGAGTGAAGAAGTTCCTCCTCAACTCTGATCTAATCTGCGCCTGCCCCCCCCCTCCATTTTGAGGCTGTGTCCTCTAGTCCTGCTATCCTTTCTAAGCGGGAAGAATCTCTCTACCTCCACCCTATCCATCCCCTTCATTATCTTATACATCTCTAAGATTCCCCCCTCATCCTTCTAAACTCCAAGTACAGACCTAGCCTATTTAGTCTCTCTTCATAGTCCAACCCCCTCATCTCTGGTATCAGCCTGGTCATCATCCTCTGCACTCCTTCCAAGGCCAGTATATCCTTTTGCATGTTTGCTGGGAGGTGACTAATAAATGTAACATTGGAAGATCTTTGGACATCTTTGGGGAAGGTATAGCAGTAAAATTTGCTAGTGACCCAAAGATAGGTGGGGAAGGAAATTAAGGAGAGCATGAGGCTGCAAAGGGATGGACAAAGATCTACCAACTGTGGTATAACATGGGCAAATGTGAAATGGTCCGATTTGGCTGGAAGAATAAGGAAGCTTTTCTGAGTTTGCAGAACTGAGATTTAGTGGGATCTGTCCTAGTGCATGAGTCACAAGGCAGGAAACTCGAAAGGATCTGAGGAAAGTGAATAGAATGTTGTATTTATTTAGGAGATTTGATCATCAGATAGAGAGGTTCTTATCAATTTTCACAGATGTAGCATAGCATCTACAAAGGGTTGTGAATGTAGCCCAGTCCATTGCACAAACCAGCCTTCCATCCTACAATTCCTGCTGCCTCAGAAAAGTAGCTGGCGTAATCAAGGACCCCATACATTCTCTTCTGTTGGGAAAAGACACACAGGTTTGAATCATGTATCAACTGACTCAAGAACAACATCTTCCCTGCTGCCATCAGACTTTTGAATGGACCTACCTAATATTGACTTGGTATTCCTCTGCACCGTGGCTATGACTGTAGCACTATATTCTGCATCCTTCCCTTCTCCCCTTTTGTATCCTATGAATGGTATGCTTTCTATAGTGTGCAAGAAACGTTGCTCTCCACTGTATTCTAATACATGTGATGAATCAAATCAAAAGATTATGCTTCAGCTATACAGATGTAAGATCTCATCTCGAGTACTATGTGCTGCATTGGTCTCAATTTTAAAAAAAACATATAAATGCATTAGAAACAATTCACAGGAGGTTTAGAACATAGAACACTACAGCACAAACAGGCCCTTCGGCTCACGAGTTGTGCCGATCACATCAACACCTACCAATCAATAGACCTATCTATAACCCCCAATCCCATTAAATTCCATATACTCATCCAGAAGTCTTTTAAAAGACCCCAGCGAGTTCGCCTCCACCACCACTGACGGCAACCAATTCCATTCACTCACCACCCTCTGAATGAAAAACTTACCCCTAACATCACTTCTGTACTTGCCTTCCCGCACCTTAAATCTGTGTCCTCTCGTAGTTTATTAGACCAATACCAGAAATGGGTGGATTGTCTGAGGAAAGATTGGACAGGTTAGATAAATTGGAGCAAGAGGCAACTTGATGGAAACCAGAGATCCTGAGGAGTCTTGACAGGGTAAATGTGGAGAAGGTATTTCTGTCGTGCGGTAGAATCTTTTTTAATAGATTCACGGGCTAGATCAAAATTATTGCCCTTGAAATAGTGCAGTCCCTGTGGTGTAATTACATCCGTAGTGCTGTTGTAGAGGGAGTTCCTGGGTTTTGATCTAGTGACAGTCAAGGAACAGTGATGTATTCCCAACTCAAGATGGGGGTCACACTACCAGAAAAATGTGGAAACTTTGGAGAACGTGTAAAGAAGGTTTATCAGGATGTTGCCTTATCTCAAGGACTTTGACGATGAGGTGAGGTTAAGTAAACTCAAGACAGAGGCTGAGGGGGCGACCTAATAGAGATCCACAAAATAATGAGAGGCATAGATGGGATGGTTAGGACTTTTTCCCAGGGTGGAAGTGTCGATTACAAGGAGGCACAGATTCCCTTTGAGAGGGGAAAAGTTTAAGGGAGATGTGCAGGGGAGGTTTTTCATGCAGAGTGGTGGGTGCCTGGGATGTGCTGCCACAGGAGGTGGTGGAAGCAAGCATGTTAGCAAGAGGATCTGGATGGGAACATGAATAGGGGAGGAACAGAGGGATATGATCCCAGTAAATGCAAAAGGTTTTTTAGTTCAGTTAGGGCATGATCAGCATGGGCTTGGATGGCTGAAGGGCTTGTTCATGTGCTGTGCTTTTCTTTGTTCTTTGTCCTTCTGGTAGTGTGGCAACCAGAACTGCACGTGGTACTCCAATGTGGCCTAACCAAGAATTTATATAGCTGCAATATGGTTTGTCAGCACTTGTACTCAATGCCCCTTCTAATGAAGGCAAGCATGCCATATGTTGCCTTAATCACCTTGGCCACCTGTGTTGCCATTTTTAGGGGAACTATGGATTTGCATGCCTGTTATTCCCTCTGTTATTCCTAAGGACTCTGCCATTTACAGTAAAATTCACACCTAAATTTGATCCTACAAAATGCATTGCCTCACATCTGCAAGGCACAAGTCAGAAGTGTGATGGAATACTCCCCACTTGTCTCTTATCATCTAGCTCCAAAAACACTCAAAAAGCTTGACACCATGCAGGACAGAGCAGCCCACATGATTGGCGTCACATCTGCAAACATTCAGTCTCCTCCACCAACAATTGGTTCCAGCAATGTATACTACCTACAAGCTACTCTTCAGCAACGCACCAAAGATCCTTCGACATCTTCTTCCAAACCCATGACCGCTTTCATCTAGAAGGACAAGGGCAGCAGTTACATGGGAACACCACATACAAGTTCCCCTCCAAGCCACTGATCACTCTGACGTGGAAATGTTTGTATGCCGGCGTTGGACTGGCGTAACCACAGTAAAAAGTCTGACAACACCAGGTTTTAGTCCAACCGATTTATTTGATAATAGACTCACAAGCTTTCAGGGTTAGCCCCTTCATCAGGTGAATGGAGAGTTCTGGCCTCAGACAGAGCATATAAAGCACAGACAGTTTAGAGATTACTGATTAGAATGCGAATCCTTACACTTAACCTGATAGCCAAGTTCCCCACACGTGAGGACAGTCTCAACAGGGATCTTGGGTTCATGTCGCACTATCTGTAACCCCCTGACTTGCCTGGGTTTGCAAAACCTCACTTACTGTACTGTCTGGAGACAATACACATCTCTTTAACCTGTGATCAGTGCTCCTTCCACTCACATTATCAGCCTCTTCAGGTCTTGAACAGCAGGTTAGGTGTAAGGATTCGCATTCTAATCAGTAATCTCTAAACTGTCTGTGCTTTGTATGCTCTGTCTGAGGCCAGAACTCTCCATTCACCTGACGAAGGGACTAACCCCGAAAGCTTGTGAGTCTATTATCAAATAAATCGGTTGGACTAAAACCTGGTGTTGTCAGACTTTTTACTGTGGAAATGTTTCGCAGTGGCTGGGTTAAAATCCTGGAATTTCCTCCTTAATGGCATTGTGGATCAACCAACAGCATGTGGACTACAGCAATTCAAGAAGGCAGTTCACTACCACCACCTCAAAGGCAAACAGGGATGGGCAATAAAATGTTGGCCAGTCAGTGATACCCATGTGCTACGAATGAATTAAAAAAAATGTCTGGATTAAACTCCATCTGCCACTTCTGTGCCCAAGTCTCCAATCTATTTATATACTATTGTATCCTCTGACAATCCCCAGCACTGCAGCAACTCCACCAATCTTTGTGACATCTGCAAACTTATTTATCAGACCACCCACATTTTCCTCCAGATCACTTTATATATACTATTAACAACAGAGGTGTCAGCACTATTCCCTGCACAATACCACGGGCTACAGACCTCCATTCTGAAAAACGCCCTTCCGCCATTACTTTTGTCTGCTATGACTAAGCCAGTTCTTTATCCATCTAGCCAGCCCACCCCATATCCCATGTGATTTTTGTTTTTGTGCCAATCTGCCATGCAAGACCTTGTCAAAAGCCTTGTTGAAGTCTGTATATGCTACACCTGCAACCCTTCCCTCATCAATTGTCTTTGTCATTACTTCCAGAAAACTCAAGTTAGTGAGACATGATCTTCCCTGTACAAAATCATGATGCCTGTCACGCTGGTCCATTTTCTTCCCAATGTGCATATATCCTGTCCCCCAGTGTCTTATCCAAAAGCTTCTCCATTACTGACATCAGACTCACCAGCCTGTAATTTCCTGGGTTATCCCTGCCACCTTTCTTAAACAAGGAAACAACATCAGCTTTTGTCTAGTCCTCTAGAACTTCCCTATGGTCAAAGAGGATGTGAAGATATCTGTTAAGGCCCCAGCTATTTCTTCCCTTGCCTCCCGCAATAACCTGGTAGAAATCTCGTCCAGCCCCAGGGACTTGTTGACCTTAATGCAAGTTAGGATACCCAACACTTCCTGCTTTGATTATATTGACATTTTCTACAGCGTTCACACACCCATCCCTAACCTTGTATAGTTTTTGAATGTTTTTAATAGATTCTTGACACTAGGGGTGACTACTTCCCAAATGGTTTATCAATTTGCGTGCTGAGTAAATGTCAGTGGAATTTGATTCAAATCAAGAACTGAAGTACTGTATTTCCATCCTCATTAATGGAGAAACAATGACCTATTTGTTTTTCTATATCCTTCTGGAGATCAGCACTTTGGATTGAATCAGAGGCTTGCTGCTTTTCCCTATTGTGTTGGGCAAGTTTTGTCTTGATGTGCTTTCTAGCGTTTGATTGATTAACAGTTTTATTCTGTACAGGATGAAATGAAAGAAAAAGTTAAAGTGGAGGAAGAGAAAAAAGATGAAGAAAAGGAGGAACCAAAGGGAATTCCAGAATTTTGGTTGACAGTCTTCAAGAATGTTGATTTGCTCAGTGACATGATACAAGTAAGCTTATCTTTTTTACAAATGAAAAGTGAAATGTCTGTTGGCAAACTTTTTGGAGATTGTTGGGTCAAACTCAACCAGATTTAGTGGGAATGATACCATGGAGAAGAGGGCAGGAGTAGCGGCAGTGGTTCCTTGTTTGCGTTTTAAGAACGTAAGAACTAGGAGCAGGAATAGGCCACCTGGCCCCTTGAGTCTGTTTTGCCATTCAATAAAATCATGGCTATCTTTTCGTGGACTCGGCTTCACTTACCCAGCCAATCATCATTAACTCTTAATTCCTTAACCGGACAAAAATTTACCGATCCTTGTCATAAAAACATTCCATGAGAGAGCCTCAACTGCTTCACTGGGCAGGAAATCCCACAGATTCACACCCCTTTGGGTGAAGAAGTTCCCCCTCAACTCTGTCCTAAATCTGCTCCCCCTTATTTTGAGGCCATGCCCCTAAGTTCCTAGTTTCACCTGCCAGTGGAAATAACCTCCCTGTTTGAATCTTATTTATTCTCTTCATAATCCTTGTAAGTTTATCTCCCCTCGTTCTTCTAAATGCCAATGAGTATGGTCCCAGTCTACTCAGTCTGTCCCATAAGCTAGCCCTCTCAACTCTGGAATCAACCTAATGAATCTTCTCTGCACCCCTTCCAGCGCCAGTGTATCCTTCCTCAAATAAGGAGACCAGAACTATACACAGTACTTCAGTGTGACCTCACTTGTACAGCTGCAACATAACCTCACTATTTTTAAGCTCTATCCCCCTTGCAATGAAGGACAATATTCCATTTACCACCTTAATTACCTGCTGCACCCGCAAACCAACTTTTTGAGATTCATGCACAAAGACACCAAGGTCCATCTGTACAGCAGCACGATGCAATTTTTTTTACCATTTAAGTAATAGTCCATTTTGCTGTTATTCCTAACCAGATGGATGACCTCACATTTACCAACATTGTGCTCCATAGTTTTGAGGGTAGCGTTGCAGAAACTGCCTCTTTTTTTTCCATTTATGGGATCTGGGTGTCGCTGGCTAGACCAGCTTTTATTGCCTCACCCTAGCTGCCTTTGAGCAGGTGGTTGTGAGTTGCCAGAGTCGTGAGATTTATAGCATGGAAACAGGCCCTTCAGCCCAACTTGTTCATGCCGTCCTTTCTTAATCACTGAGCTGGTCCCAATTACCTGCTTTTGGCCCATAGAGCCATATCCTTCTTATCCATGTAACTGTCTAAATGTTTTTTAAAAGACAAAATTGCACCTGCCTCTGCTACTACCTCTGGCAACTCATTCCAGGGACTCTCCACTCTGTGTGTGTGTGTGTGTGTGTGTGTGTGTGTGTGTGTGTGTGTGTGTGTGTGTGTGGGGGGGGGGGGGGGGGGGGAGAATTGCCCCTCTGGACCCTTTTTGTGTATCTCATCTTAAACCTATGCCCTCTAGTTTTAGATTCCCCTACCTTTGGGAAAATATGTTTATTATCTACCTTATCTATGCCCCTCGTTATTTTATACACCTCTACAAGATCACCTAAGCTTTCCATGTTCCATGGAAAAATGTCCCAATCTATTAGCCTCTCCTTATAACTCAAATCATGATCTGGTAACATCCTGGTAAATCTTTTTTAGGAGGAGAGGCTGAATAAACTGGGCTTGTACTCGTTAGAGTTTAGAAGAATGAGGGGAGATCTCATTGAGACGTATAAGATGATGAATGGGATGGATAGGATAGAGGTGGAGAGACTCTTCCTGCTCAAAGGATAGTAGGACTAGGGGGCACAGCCTCAAGATAAAGGGGGGGCAGTTTAGAACGGAGTTGAGGAGGAACTTCTTCACTCAAAGGGTGGTGAATCTCTGGAATTCTCTGCCTGTTGAAGTGGTGGAGGCTACCTCGCTAAATATTTTTAAGATGCGGGTTGATGGGTTTTTGATGAGAGGGGATTAAGGGTTATGGGGAGAGGGCGGGAATGTGGAACTGAGCCACGACAGATCAGCCATGATCTTATTGAATGGCGGGGCAGGCTCGAAGGGCTAGATGGCCTACTCCTGCTCCTAGTTCTTATGTTCTGCACTCTTTCTAGTTTAATAATATCCTTTCTATAATAGTGACCGGAATTGTACACAGTATTCCAAGTGTGGCCTTACGAATGTCTTGTACAACTTCAAGATGTCTCAACTCATGTATGCAATGTTCTGACCAATGAAACTAAAGCATGCCAAATGCTGCCTTCACCATCCTATCCGCCTGTGACTCCACTTTCAAGGAGCTAAGTATCCTGAAATCTCTTTTGTTCAATAACTCTCCTAAACACTCTACCATTAACTAAGTCCTGCTCTGGTTCAATTACCTCGCATTTATCTAAATTAAATTCCATCTGCCATTTATCAGCCCACTGGATCTGGTTGCAATCCCAGATAACCACCTTCACTGTCCACTAAGCCACCAATCTTAGTGTCATCAGAAGACTTGCTAATTGGGCCTCCTAAATTCTCATCCAAATCATTAATGTAAATGCCAAATAACAGTGGACTCAGCACCGATCCCTGGGGCACACCACTTGTCACAGGCTTCCAGTTTGAAAAGCAACCCTGTACAACCACTGCCTTCTGTCATCAAGCAAATTTTGTTTCCAATTGGCTATGGCGTCTTGGTCCTGTGGAATTTAACTTGATGCAGCAACCTACCATGCGGTACTTTGTCAAAGGCCTTGCTAAAGTCCATATAGACAACATCAGCTGCACTGCCCTCATTTCCCACCTTGGTTACCCCTTCAAAAAGCTCAATCAAATTTGAGAGATATAATTTTCCATTCACAAAGCCATGCTGACTGTCCCTAAAGTCTTTGCTGCTCTAAATGCCTGTAGGTCCTGTCACTCAACCACTTACCCACTACAGATTTTGGGCTCAACGGCCTGTAGTTTCCTGCAGTTGCCTTGAACCATTGCAGTCTAGGTGGTGTAAGTTCACCCACAGTGCTATTAGGGAGGGAATTCCAGTATTTTGACCCAGTGACTGAAAGAACAATGATATATTTCCAAGTCGTGATGGTGAATGACTTGGAGGGGAACTTCCAGATAGTGTTCTTGGGGATCTGCTGCCCTTGTCCTTGTAGTTGGCAATGGCCTTGAGTTTGGAGATGTGTTCAGTGATTGCCAATGTTAAACTTGTAAACCTTTTAAAATCTCTCTTGCAGGAGCATGATGAGCCTATCTTAAAGCATTTAAAAGATTTGAAGGTGAAATTTTCAGATCCTGGGCAGCCAATGGTAAGAACTGTTTTTGTAAATATTGCAACCCAGTTTTTAATATTTTGTCTTGATTTGTGCTTCGTTGGCAGTTGAAGAGTTTGGTGAAAGGAGCGATCTAAATGCAGATCTTCCTATTGCTTGTCCTTAATGTTCTGTGATAGAGAGATGGAGTTGTAAATCAAGTAATTGCAGTGTCTGAAATTTGCTGAGTCATTTGCTCTTTAAAATAGGAGAGTTAAGGAATTAAGGGTTATGGTGCGTGGGTGGGTAAGTGGAACTGAATCCACGAAAAGATCAGCCGTGATCTTATTGAGTTCATCCATCTGAGCTAGCTGAGCCATACAAATCAGGAAACTCCTAGGTATAATCTCCAGTATATAATGTCAGCCAAGTCATCAGTATAACTAACTGTTCGTTACTGTGAACCCTGCTCTAATTGTACATGTTGCATGTCTAGTAAAAGCAACTTTGGGTAGCAGAAATGTTCATGTTGATTCTTTGCTGCTTGGTGCATTAAAGTTGGGCTCTGTTTA
Organism: Carcharhinus amblyrhynchos; assembly: GCF_965287045.1. NCBI lineage: Eukaryota > Metazoa > Chordata > Chondrichthyes > Carcharhiniformes > Carcharhinidae > Carcharhinus > Carcharhinus amblyrhynchos. The sequence continues at coordinate 128,168,015 of NC_137329.1, forward strand.
TTAGTTTTCAGGATGCCAGCCTAGGATCTGCCCATCAAAGCTCGATTTCCATTTTGAGGTGGATCTACACTTGGTTTTTACAACTCGGCTCAATAAAATTATTCATCAATAGCTATCACACCTAAACCCTGAAATGAATGAATCCTATCTTTGACAGTAAGGATTAATGGCCCAGAGCTGCTTAAGGGGGATTGAATATAAAAGTAGGGAGGTCTTGCTGCAGCTGTATAGGGCATTGGTGAGGCCGCAGCTGGAGTACTGTGTGCAGTTTTGGGCGCCGCACCTGCACAAGGATATTTTGGCCTTGGAGGGAATGCAGAGGAGGTTTACTAGGCTGATACCGGAGTTGAGGGGGTTGAGCTATGAGGAGAGGCTGAATAAACTAGGCTTGTACTCGTTAGAGTTTAGAAGAATGAGGGGAGATCTCATTGAGACGTATAAGATGATGAATGGGATGGATAGGATAGAGGTGGAGAGACTCTTCCCGCTCAAAAAAGACAGTAGGACTAGGGGGCACAGCCTCAAGATAAAGGGGGGGCAGTTCAGAACGGAGTTGAGGAGGAACTTCTTCACTCAAAGGGTGGTGAATCTCTGGAATTCTCTGCCCGTTGAAGTGGTGGAGGCTGCCTCGCTAAATATTTTTAAGAAGCGGGTTGATGGGTTTTTGATAAGAGAGGGGATTAAGGGTTATGGGGAGAGGGCGGGAAAGTGGAACTGAGCCACGACAGATCAGCCATGATCTTATTGAATGGCGGGGCAGGCTCGAAGGGCCAGATGGCCTACTCCTGCTCCTATTTCTTATGTTCTTATGTTCTTATTAATTGGTGCTCAGAATATGTAGAACAAAAGACCTTTTTTTGAAACAAAGCCTGTTTGCTCTTCCAAGAAAGTTGTATTCAAGAGGTGACTGTAAACCTCCATTTCTGTTAGTGGGCTAGAAGTTTTTTCAGGAGATTCATCGGACCCCAGTTGTACATGGGAGAATTGATGCTAGGAAGCACAGGGTTAAAAATAACCAATACAAGAAATAGAAGCAGGAGTAGCCACCAAGGCCCTTCAAGCCTGCCTGTCACTCAATAACTTAGTGGAGTTCTTTGAGGATATTACAAGCCTGGTGGACAACTGGGAACCTGTGGATGTGGTGCATCTGGATTTCCAGAAGGCATTCAACAAGGTGCCGCACAAAAGGCTGCTGCATAAGATAAAGGTGCATAGTGTTACGGGTAATGTATTAGCATGTATAGAACATAGAACATTACAGCACAGAACAGGCCCTTCGGCCCACGATGTTGCGCCGACCAGTTTTTCTAAAAAAAACACTGACCCACTAATCTAAACCAATCCCTTTTTGTCCATAAACCTATCCATAGATCTCTTAAACGCCCCCAATCTAGGCGCATTTACAACCGCAGCAGGCAGGGCATTCCAATCCCTCACCACCCTCTGGGTAAAGAACCTACCCCTGACATCCGTCCTATAACTACCACCCCTTAATTTAAAGCCATGTCCCCTCGTGCTAGCATTCTCCATCCGAGGAAAAAGGCTATCACTATCCACCCTATCTAAACCTCTAATCATCTTATGTTTCAATAAGATCCCCTCTTAGCCTCCTTCTTTCCAGCGAAAACAACCCCAAATCCCTCAGTCTCTCCTCATATGACCTCCCCTCCATACCAGGCAACATCCTGGTAAACCACCTCTGCACCCTCTCCAAAGCCTCCACGTCCTTCCTGTAATGTGGGGACCAGAACTGCACACAGTACTCCAAGTGCGGACGCACCAGAGTTGTGTACAGTTGCAACATGACGCTGCGACTCCTAAATTCAATCCCCCTACCAATAAACGCCATGACACCATATGCCTTCTTAACTACCTTATCTACTTGATTCCCAACCTTCAGGGATCTATGTACACATACACCTAGATCCCTCTGCTCCTCCACACTATTAGGTAAAATGTTAGAATCCGTCATTAAGGAGGAAATTGCGAGGCATCTTGAAGGGAATTGCTTGATAGGGCAGACGCAACACGGTTTCATTAAAGGGAAGTCGTGTCTGACAAATTTACTGGAGTTCTATGAGGATGTGTCTAGGGCGGTGGATAGAGGAGAGCTGGTGGATGTGGTCTTTCTGGATTTTCAGAAGGCGTTTGATAAGGTACCTCACAAGAGGTTACTGCAGAAGGTCAGAGGACATGGAGTTGGGGGTAGGGTGTTAGCGTGGATAGAGGATTGGTTGTCAAATAGGAGGCAGAGAGTGGGGGTCAATGGGTGCTATTCGGATTGGCGGTTGGTGACTAGTGGGGTGCCCCAGGGGTCGGTGCTGGGGCCTCAGCTATTTACCATTTATATAGATGATCTGGAGGAGGGAACCGAGTGTAGGGTGTCGAAATTTGCTGATGACACCAAGATTGGGGGAAAGGCAAATTGTGCGGAGGGTGTGGAGAGTCTGCAGAAGGATCTAGATAGGCTGGGCGAATGGGCCAGGAAATGGCAAATGGAATTTAATGTTGGCAAGTGTGAGGTGGTCCACTTTGGTAGGAAGAATGGTAGGAAGGACTATTACTTATGTGGCGAAAAACTGCAGCAGGCGACGGTGCAGAGGGACCTCGGGGTCCTTGTGCATGAGTCGCAAAAACCCAGCGTGCAGGTGCAGCAGGTGGTCAGGAAGGCGAATGGGATGCTGGCCTTCATAGCGAGGGGGATTGAATATAAAAGTAGGGAGGTCTTGCTGCAGCTGTATAGGGCATTGGTGAGGCCGCAGCTGGAGTACTGTGTGCAGTTTTGGGCGCCGCACCTGCGCAAGGATATTTTGGCCTTGGAGGGAGTGCAGAGGAGGTTTACTAGGCTGATACCGGAGTTGAGGGGGTTGAGCTATGAGGAGAGGCTGAATAAACTAGGCTTGTACTCGTTAGAGTTTAGAAGAATGAGGGGAGATCTCATTGAGACGTATAAGATGATGAATGGGATGGATAGGATAGAGGTGGAAAGACTCTTCCCGCTCAAAAAAGACAGTAGGACTAGGGGGCACAGCCTCAAGATAAAGGGGGGGCGGTTCAGAACGGAGTTGAGGAGGAACTTCTTCACTCAAAGGGTGGTGAATCTCTGGAATTCTCTGCCCGTTGAAGTGGTGGAGGCTGCCTCGCTAAATATTTTTAAGAAGCGGGTTGATGGGTTTTTGATAAGAGAAGGGATTAAGGGTTATGGGGAGAGGGCGGGAAAGTGGAGCTGAGCCACGACAGATCAGCCATGATCTTATTGAATGGCGGGGCAGGCTCGAAGGGCCAGATGGCCTACTTCTGCTCCTATTTCTTATGTTCTTATGTTCTTATTCAAAGTCCTCCCGTTAGCCCTATACTGAACACATCTGTTACTCCTACCGAAATGAATTACCTCACACTTCTCCACATTAAACTCCATCCGCCACCTCGCGGCCCAGCTCTGCAACCTAAGTCACCCTGCAAACTATGACACCCTTCCTCACAATCTACCACACCACTGACTTTGGTGTCATCAGCAAACTTACTAATCCACCCAACTATACCCTCATCCAGATCATTAATAAAAATTACAAACAGCGGTGGCCCTAAAACAGATCCCTGAGGCACACCGCTCGTAACCGAACTCCATGACGAATATTCACCATGAACCACCACCCTCTGTCTCCTATCTGCCAGCCAATTCCTGATCCAAGTACCTAGGTTACCCCCAATCCCATACATCTGCATTTTCTGCAGAAGCCCACCATGGTGAACCTTATCAAACGCCTTACTAAAATCCATATATACCACGTCAACTGCCTTACCCCTATCCACCTCTTCGGTCACTTTCTCAAAGAACTCAATAAGGTTAGTAAGGCACGACCTACCTGCTACAAAACCATGCTGACTGTCTCTAATCAATTCATTACTCTCCAGATAACTATAAATCCTATCCCTAATAATTCTTTCTAAAACCTTGCCCACAACAGAAGTAAGACTCACTGGTCTATAATTCCCGGGGAAGTCTCTGTTCCCCTTCTTAAACAATGGGACAACATTCGCTGTCCTCCAATCTTCCGGTACTATACCAGAGACCAACGATGACCTGAAGATCAGAGCCAGAGGCTCTGCAATCACCCCTCTAGCCTCCCAGAGAATCCTAGGGTAAATCCCATCCGGACCAGGGGACTTTTTTTTTAAAAAAAATATCAACTACGATAGTATAAAATATAGTTTAAAACAAAAATACAGCCGTTAATTCTCTGGTAAAGTTCACAATGTACATTTTACAAATAAAACCTTGTACCACCAAAGTTTTTCACATTCTAAAAAAAAGTGATACAGTATTTCATTGATTATAAAATTACTTAGAAAGTTGTGCAACTCAAATCATTTTTGCTTCTGTGAAAGCATTTGTAATATGTAAAGCACGAAGGTATAAATGAACAAGTTTGTATAGTTTGTGATCTAACAATGCAGGCGGAATATTTACTGTGTTAAATGTAAACATTGTGAAACGGAGCGCAGTCAAGAATCTACCTATAAAAAGAGAACATGCAACTGCTGTACCATTTCAGTTATGGAAACAAGTGAACACTGGGCATTATTGCAATAAATAATTCACAAATTCAAAAAGGCAGGCGTGTTAACAGTGCATGTAACATATACCAATTGTTAGAAAAATCAATTACAGCTGAAGAGTTTGTCCCAAATAATATATGTAATTGCCATTAGATAGGTGCTAAATCATATTTTAAAAATTTGGCTAGTTGGAAGGTTTTATGCATTTAAAACTGTAACATATACAGTGCAGGAAAGCAAAAGTCACTAGTGCAAAATAATTATGAAAGGCCACAATGAGTATGACATTTGAGTATAAATATTAAACCATTATCTTAAGACACTATCACGACTTATAACAGCAGGTAAAATTTTCTTTCAATGCCCCCAAGTTGTGTTACTTCTGTGAGAAATTTAAATATCAGCTTCCTTTCTGGTTACATGTTAATCAGCTAAATTCAATGTTGGTGTTTAGTTTCATGTGCTTTCAACCTTGGTATTGTTGCAATTTTAATTTCTTAAAAGCTGTTTCAAAGATATTCAGATGATAGGAAAAAAAAGAAATGAGTTATGATAAGGATGTACAAATGAAATATCAATCTTTTTATCTTCAGTTGCTGACCAACAATATTTCCAGCATTTTCTGTTTTCATTAGTTATACTGAATAGCTTTGAATATTGAGAAGTAACATCCTAGAAACCACAAAACCACCTCTCTTCAGTCCATTATATACCTAAATGTGGAAAGACACACATTGGGCAATCTTCAGGAAACTGATCAACAATCCATTTTAAACTGATCAAATGAGTTGTCAGTTTTGGTCAGAGTTTTTCTGATGCATAGGGCAGTACAGAGGATTGGTTAGCTATGACAAAGCAAAGAGTGGGGATAAATGGGTGTTTTTCTGGCTGGTGATCAATGACTAGTGGTATGCCTCAATCAGTGTTGGGACCACAATTGTTTACAATTTACACAGATGATTTGGAGTTGGGGGACCAAGTGTAGTGTGTCTGAAGTTTGCAAATGACAGTAAGATGAATGGCAGAGCAAAGTGTTCAGAGGACACTAAAGGGATATAGATAGTCAAAGTGAGTGGGTGAGGAGACCCTCAGTCACTCATTTAGATGGAGTACTATGTTGGTAATTGTGAGATCATCCATTTTGGTAGGAATAATAGCAAAATGGACTGTTTAAATGGTTAAAAAAGTTGTAGCATGCTGCTCTGCAAAGGGACCTGGATGTCCTTGTGCATGGTTTGCAGGAGCAGCAGGTAATTAAGGCAAATGGAATTTTGTCCTTCATTGCTAGAAGGATAGTTTAAAAACAGTGAGGTTATGTTGCAGCTGTATGAAGTGCTGGTGAGGCTGTACTTGGAGTTGTGTACAGTTTTGGTCTCCTTACTTGAGAAGATATGCTGTCACTGGAGGGGGTGCAGAGGAGATTCACTAGATTGCTGCTGGAGTTGAGAGGAGTGGTTTATGAGGAAAGACTGAGTAGATTGGGACTATATTCATTGGAATTTAGAATGAAGGGGAATCTCATCAAAACATAAAATTATGAAGGAATAGCAGGACTAGAGGGCACAGCCTCAAGATAAGTGGGGGGGGACTGTTTAGATCGGAGTTGAGGAGGAACTTCACTCAAAGGGTGGTGAATATCTGGAATTCTCTGCCCATTGAAGCAGTGGCGGCTACCTCACTAAATATATTTAAGTCATGGGTAGATAGGTTTTTGACAGACAAGAGAATTAAGGGTTATGGGGAGAAAGCGGGAAAGTGGAACTGACCCACTTCAGATCAGCCATGATCTCATTGAATGGCAGGCTCGAAGGGCTAGATGGCCTACTCCTGCTCCTATTTCTTATGTTCTAATAGATGAGGCAAGGAGGTTGTTTTCACTAATGGTTGAAACCAGAACTAGGGGGCATAACCTCAAAATAATATGGAGCAGACTTAAGATGGAGTTGAGGATCATCTTCACCTAATGGGTCGTAAATCTGTAAAGTGAAGCAGTCGAGACTATCCTTGTTGAATATTTTTAAGGCAAAGTTAGATTTTTGAACAGTAAAGGAATTAAGGATTATGGTGAACAGGCAGGTAGGTGGAGCTGAGTCCACGAAAAGATCAGCCATGATCTTATTGAATGGTGGAGCAGGCTCAAGGGGCCTGATGGCCTCCTCCTCCTCCTCCTCCTCCTCCTAGTTCTTATGTTCTTAATACGATCAGAGTTGATCTGTGCCCACCTTGACTCCTTTTCTGTGCACTTCCCCATAGGCATTATTCCTCGATCCATCAAATATTTATCCACGTCCACCATCCTTTTGGGATAGAGAATTCCAGAGATTCTTTACCCTCTGTGAGGAGGATTTTCTGCACACCTCAATTTTTAATGACTGGCCCTTTATCTTTTATATTATTCATGGGACATGAGTGTCACTGGCTGGCCAGCATTTATTGCCCATCTCTAGTCCTTCTTAAAGGGCAGTTGGGGGCTGGGTGGGGGAGGGGGGGTGGTGGTGGGGAAGCTGTGACTCTGGAGTCATGTAGGCCAGACTAGGTAAGGACAGCAGATTTCCTTCCCTAAAGGACATGAGTATGTTTCCTTGTTCAAAACCCTTCCATGAGAGAAAACATCTCCCCGTCTACCCTGTCAAGCCCCCTCGGGATACAGACCCAGACTATTGATGGTCTCATTTGATAGGACAATTATCTCATCCCAGGAACTAGCCTGGTGAATCTGGTTTGTTTCACTGGACATTCCAGATCTTTACCTAATCATGTTCTGTTCTATTAATTGTTCTGCTTTCATGACCCTTGGGTGCAATAACTATTTGACTCCAATCAGGTTAATGTGACAATAACTGAGGCTGCAGCTGAAGAGAACAAATGAGAACCCCACATTTGTGCAGATAGCTTGGATAACATGTGAATGCTTCAGTACGATGGCTGGTCATGATTCATTGCGGTTTTATTTCAATGGGTCAGCATAGATTATTCAGAAAACTTGAGCCCTATTTGGTAAAATAATATCAGTGGTAATTCCCTCCTTGTCAATGGAGTCCAATCTGTTAATTCTGTATTGATGCAAAACCACTTGAAGTCCCAGAATGTTAATTTTTTGAGCAATGCCAACAAATGAAAGAATTTTTGTGACTTTCTGGAGCTCTGAACAATTAAATATTGCACATCCAAGTTATGTTGGGGAATGTTTGCTTGGGGAATTCTTAAGCTGCTTGTTAAATGTACCTGTGCGAACTTTAATACTGCAAGCTATTTATTGCAGTGTATCTAATGAGTGCCATAAAGTTGCAAAATGGTAAACAAGGCATTTTTCAATTTATATTTTCGAGGGCAAGAGTTTGCCCTTTTGTCTTTGCATACAAAAGTAAAACTTTTCAGTTATTTAAAGAAAACAATTTCTATTTAATAGCTTATTGATGATTTTGCCTTATTGCTTGTGTATATTTTCTTTTAGAGTTTTACTCTGGAGTTTAAGTTTGAGCCAAATGAGTTTTTCACAAATGAAGTAGTGACAAAAACATACAAGATGAGGTCGCAGCCTGATGAGTCAGACCCTTTCTCGTTTGATGGGCCAGAAATTATGGGATGCACAGGGTAAGCAAGTTTCTTCAACTTATGTTGAACATTTTTTAAGTTTAACAGACAAAATTGAAAATGATTTAAACATTTTGCTATTGAATTTAAAACATTGAAGAATTGCAGCAATAGAAAGTGTACCGAGTTGTCAAATTTTGTGATCTTACCTCTGGGTGAGATATGTGAATACAGTTAGAGTTGAGTTGCACTGAATTTGTGTTGGAACTGCTGGTGGAAAATCAGCTTTTTATTGTTTAAAACAAGCTCAGCTTTTTGTATCACCTCTCCAACCATTTCCAGCCATCTGTTTGAATAGGATTTACGTAGTTTATTGCCAGCATAAGCTTCTCCAATCCACTGGTTACAGTTTTAGTCCATGATGCCTCTCTGTGGCCTACAGTGTCATTGTTGAAAATGTTGGTAAGATTGACAAGTGCCAATATTGGCCCCTTATAGTCAGAGAATTCACTTCTGGGGAATAAAGAAATGGCTGAGAAATTAAAATAGTATTTTATTTGTGTACTGAAAGTTCTGCCAAACAAGTTTTAACAAGGAGCTGAAAGGAATCAGTGTTAGTAGAGAAATGGTTTTGGAGAAATGGATGGGATTGAAAGTGGATGTGTCTCCAGGGCCTGATGATCTTTATCTTAATGAAGTGGCCCTGGAAATGGTAAATTCATTGGTTCCTAGGGTAGCTAATTTAAGCCTGCTATTCAAAAAGGGAGGAAGAGGGAAAACAAGAAAAGCTTGTTTAGCGTTAGTAATGGGAAAGTTGCTAAAGTCTGTTATCAAGGATTTCATAACTCGGCATTTGGAAGGCAGAGGTATAATCATGCTTGATGAATCTATTAGAATTCTTTGAGGATGTAAGTAGTAGAGTTGACTGAAGCGAGCCAGTGGATGTAGTTTGTTTAGACTTTCAAAAGACTTTTGACAAGGTCTTAGATAGCCAACCACTTTGTAAAGTTGGAGCATGTGGGATTGCAGGTAATGTCTTGAAATGGATAGAAAGCTGGTTAGCAGAGAGTAACAGAGATCTTTTTCTGGTCGGTAGTCAATGGTTAGTGAGATTCTGCAGGGGTCAGTACGAGGACTCCAACTGTTCACATGACATTAAATGATTTGGAAGAGGGAACTAAATGTATTATCTCCAGATTTGCAGGTGATACAAAGTTGGGAGGATGAACTGTGGAGGATGCAGAGATGCTCCAGTGTGATTGGGACAGGCTGAGCGTGTGGGCATGTGTATGGCAGCTGCAGCATAATGTAGATAAATGTGAGGTTATCCACTTTGGTAGCAGTAATAGGACAACAGATTATTACTTGAATGGGTGTAAATTGAGAGAGGTGGATACTCAGCGAGATCATGGTGTCCTCGTGCATCGGTCGCTGAAAGTAAGCATGCAGGCACGGCAGGCAGTAGAGAAGGCAAATGGTATGTTAGCCTTCATAAGGAGAGGATTTGCATGTAGGGATGCTTTGCTGCAGTTGTACAGGACACTGTTGAGGTCACCTGTCCTGGGTTGGCAGACCTGTCTGACATGTGATGAGACACGAGGTTGGTTGGGGTTATATTCATTGGAGTTTAGAAGAGTGAGGGGGGATCCTCATAGAAACTTAAAATTCCGACAGGAATAGACAGGATAGGTTCAAAAAGAATGTTCTGATGGTCGTGGTAGGCAGGAGCAGGATATCGTGGTGATCAGCCATGATCATCATGAATGGCGGAGTAGGCTCGAAGGGCCAAATGGTGTACTGCTTCTAGTTTCTGATTCTAAACCTGCGCACCATTTTCCAGGTGTGGCTTCATCAAGGTCCTGCATAATTGTATGCTCCTGTACTCAAATCCTCTCACTATGAAGGCCAGTATACCGTTTGCCTTTTGTTTTACTGCCTGCTGTACCGGCATACTTGCCTTCAGTGACTGGTGTACAAGGATAAAAGAACATTAAGCGGACAGCGGAGGCACAGGATAAAATGGTGTGAATATTTCAGATTAAAAATCTAAAAACCAATTGAATTTTAAAAAAACAAATCAAAAACTAATTAAAATAGGACGGCGGGCCAGGCATTGTATTGTATCTGCAGGATGTGGGAGCTGGTGGACCCCATTGTGGTTCCCAGTGAGCACATATAGTCCATGTTGTTCGCACATGTTGTGGCTCAGAGTTGATGAGCTGGAGTCTGAACTTTGGGCATTGCAACACATCAGGGAGGGTGTGAGGTACCTGGATGCTGCTGACCAGTGGTCAGGGACAGGAGGATATGATTTAGCGTAAGGCAGGTAGAGGGATCCAAGGGATAGCACTGCAGGAGCCTCGGCCCCTGGCCTGTCCAACAGGTTCGAGGTTCTTGCTCCTTGTGTGGTTGAGAGGGGATGCTAAGAATGATGAGTAAACTGACCATGGCACTGTGGTTGAGGGAGCCACTCAAGTTGGGGGAAGAAAAGACAAATTTAGTTGTCATTGGGGATGGTATAGTCAGGGAAATAGAAACTGTGCCTGAAGAGTGTGTCCTGAAGGCCTGCTTGATGCCAGGGTTCAGGACACTTGTTCTGGGCTGGAGAAGAACTTTCAGTGGGAGGAGGCAGATCCAGTGATCTTGGTCCGTGTAGGCATGAGTGACTTAGATAGGATAAGGAAAGGAGGTTCTGTGTACACAGTTTGAAGAATTAGGCATTAAATTGAAGAACAGAATCTTCAAGGTTAAAATCCCTGGATTGTTACTTGAGCCACATGCAAATTGGCAAAGGGTATGTTAAATTAGGGTGACAAATACATTGGCTAAAAGATTGATGTTAGTAAAGTGGAAGTGTTTTTTGTGAATACTATGTATTTAGTTGTAAATTCCTTTGTTTCTGACTGCAAGGTACTTACATTTGTCTTGTCTTTGCCAATTTTCTTTCTCTTCACGTACCTATCGAAGTCTTCTTTTGCTCCCTGCAAGTTTCTCCCATATTCTCTTTTCTTAATAAATCCCTTGATCCTCCTTTGCTGAATTCTAATCAACTCCCACTCAAAGGAACAAAACAATACCGCACAGGGACAGGCCCTTCGGCCCTCCTGCACCGATCATGTGTTCCTAACCAGACCATCCGTTTGTATCCCTCTATTCCCAGTCTGTTCACGTGACTATCTAGATAAGTCTTAAATGATCCTAGCATGTCTGTCTCAACCAGCTTGATAGTGGATTCCAGGCCCCCACCACCACCCTCTGTAAAATACGTCCCCCGCATATCTGTATTGAACCTTTGCCCCCCCCCCCCCCACTTGAACTTGTGACCCCTTGTGTTTGTCATTTCCGACCTGGGAAAAAGCTTCCAACTGTTCACCCTATCTAATTTATAAACTTCTATTAGGTTGCCTTTCACCCTCCGTCTTTCCTGGAAGAACAACCCTAGTTTACTCAATCTCACCTCCATACCAGGCAACATCCTAGTAAACCTTTTCTGTACTCTGTCCAAAGTCTCCATGTTTTTCTGGTAGTGCAGCAGGCAGAACTGGATGCAGTATTCCAGATGTGGCCTAACCAACGTTCTATATAACTGCAACAACATATGCCAACTTTTATACTCCATCCAATAAAGGCAAGCACGCCACCTGCCTCTTTCACCATCTTTTCCACCTGTGTTGCCACCTTTAAGGATCTGTGGACTTGCACACCCAGATCCCCCTCTGCGTCTATACTCCTGATGGTTCTGCCTTTTATTGTGTAGCTTCCCCCCCCCTCCCCCACTGCATGAGATCTACCAAAATTCAACACTTTGCATTTATCTGGATTAAATTCCAGCTGCCATTTCTATGCCCAATTTTCCAGCCTATCCATATCATGCTGTATTCTCTGACAGTGTTCATCACTATTTGCAACTCCAGCAATCTGTCATCCGCAAACTTAATCAGACCGGCTATATCATCCAAATCATTTATGTAAATCACAAACAGCAGAGATCCCAGTACAGAGCCCTGCGGAACACCACTAGTCACAGACCTCCAATCAAAACAAGGCCCCTCCGCTGCTATCCTCTGTCTTCTACGGCCAAGCCAGTTCTGTATCCATCTAACTAGGTCACCTTTGATCCTGTGATTTAACCTTTTGCACCAGCCTGTCATGAAGGACCTTGTCAAATGCTTCACTAAAATCCATGTAGATGACATCCACGACCCTTCCTTCGTCAATCATTTTTGTCACCTCAAAATGACCAAATTTTGTGAAGCATGACCTCCCTCGTACAAAACCATGTTGTCTATTGCTAATGAGACTCTTCTGTTCTAAATGTGTGTAGATCCTATTTCTAAGAATCTTCTCCAACAATTCCCCTACCACGGACATCAAGCTCACTGGCCTATAATTACCCGGTTTATCCTTGCTACCCTTAAATAACGGGACCACATTTGCTATCCTCCAACCCTCTGGGACCTCATCTGTGTCCAATGAAGAAACAAGGATTCCTGTTAAGACGCCCAGCAATTTCATCTCTTGTCTCCCTCAGTAATCTAGGCAGATGCCATATGGCCCTGGGGATTTGTCTACCTTAATGCTTCCTAAAACACCTAACACTTCCTCCCTTGTAATTGTGATTTGTTCTAACGGGTGTACACGTCCCTCTGAGACACTACTGATCAACATGTCCCTGTCCTTTGTGAATACTGATGCAAAGCATTCATTTAGGATCTTGCCTACTTCCTTGGGTTCTAAGCATAATTCCCCTCCTTTTGTTCTTGAGAGGTCTGATTCTTTCTCTGACAACCCTCATGCTCCTAACGTATGTATAAAATGCCTTGGGATTCTCCTGCCAAGGACATTTTGTGACCCCTTTTTGCCCTTCTAACTTCCTTTTGAGTTATTTTCTACTTTCTCTGTATTCCTCCAGTGCTTCATCTGTTTTTCAGCTGCCTGGACCTTGTGTATGGGTCTTTTTGATTAAACACTCCTTGGGTCGGTTGTTTTTTCCAACCAATCTGCCTGCCTCTTCCTTGGATCTAATTTCCCTTCTTAACCGTGGTTTGGCCACCTTTCCTATTTTTTGCGCGAGACAGGAATAAACAATTGTTACAATTCACCCATGCGCTCTTTGAATGTTTGCCTATCTACAGTCATCTTTTTGAAGTAACATTTCCCAATCTGTCATAGCCACCTCATACCATTGTAGTTTCCTTTTACTAAGATTCAGCACCTTACTCTCAGAATCAACTACATCACACTCCATCTTGGTGAAAAGTTGTACCATATTATGACCACTCATCCTTAAAGGGTCTAACACAACTAAATTGTCAGTTATTCATTTCTCATAGCACAACACACCATCTAGGATGGCCTGTTCTTTAGTTGGTTCCTCACATATTGGTACAGAAAACCATCCTGTATACACTCTAGGAATTTCTCCATTGTTGTATTGTGACCTAATCTGATTTGTCCAATTTATATACAGATTAAAGTGACCCATAATTACTCATGGAAACATACAAGATAGGAGCAGGAGGAGGCCATGTAGCCCTTATAGCCTGCTCCACCAAAAATTACAATCATGGCTGACCATCAACTCAAAAGCCTAATCCTGCTTTCTCTCCATGACCTTTGATTCCATTTGCCCCAAGTGCTATATCCAGCCGCCTCTTGAATACATTCAATGTTTTGGCATCAATTACTTCCCGTGGTAATGAATTCCACGGGCTCACCACTCTTTGGGTGAAGAAATATCTCCTCACCTCTGTCCTGAATGGTCTACCCTGAATCCTCACACTGTGACCCCTGGTTCTGGACTCCCCCACCATCAGGAATATCCTCCCTGCATCTACCCTGTCTAGCCCTGTAGGAATTTTATAAGCCTCTAAGACCCACACTTAGCCCTAGCACCACCCCAACCCTCATTTATCTGAGCTCCAATGAAAATAATCCTACCTGATCAATCTCTCCTCATACATCAGTCCTGCCATCCCAGAATCAGCCTGGTAAACCTTCACTGCACTCCCTTGAGAGCAAGAACATCCTTCCTCACAAAAGGAGACCAAAACTGCACACATTACTCTAGGTCTGACTTCACAAAGGCCCTGTATAATTGCAACAACACATCTCTGCTCCTGTGCTTGAAACCTCTCTCGATGAAGGCCAACATACCATTTGCCTCTTTTACCGCCTGCTGCACCTGCATGCTTACCTTGAGCGACTGGTGCACAAGGGCATCCAGGTCCTGCTGCACACTCCCTTCTCCTGATTGCTTCCAAAGTGAATAACCTTGCATTTATCCACCCACCCAACCTGTCCAAATCATTCTGAAGGATCCCCGCATCCGTGTCACAGTTCACCCTCGCACCCAACTTTGTATCATCTGCAAACTGACTTGTTACATTTTGTTCCCTCATCCAAATCATGAATATATATTGCCTATATAAGATGTTCCTTTATAGCATGCATCTCTGCCTGTTTAATGCCACCCCCAAGATCAATACTACAGTTTGGAGGTCTGTTTACAACCCCTATAACATTCTTTCCCCCTTAATGTTTCTCGACTCTATCACATTGCCAGAGTTAATATTTTTCCATGTGCTTGCATTAATTTTCCCTCTAACCTGCAATGCAATTCTGCCACCTTTTCCTTTCTGTCCTTCCTAGATACTACATAATGATTGATTTTCAGGTTGGAACTAAACTCTTTATTCCAGAAAGAACAGTGCAGCACAGGGAGAGGCCCTTTGGCCCACCAAGCCTGCACTGATTACATTACTACACCAATTGCCTGTATCCTTCCCTTCCCTACCTGTTCATGTGTCTATCCGGATAAGTCTTAAATGTGGCTAACGTGTCTGCCTCAACCACCTCGCTTGGCAATGCATTCCCAGCACCCCCCACCCTGTTTTTAAAAAAAACTTCTCCCGTGTTTCTCTCCTGAACCTTCATCCCCCAATTACCTTGAACTTGTGCCACCTTGTAATTGTTCATTTCTGCCCTGGGAAAAAAACTACCCACTGTTCACCTGATTTATGCCCCTCCTAGTTTTATAAACTTTAATCAAGTAGCCCCTCAGCCTCCTTTCCAGGGAAAACAATCCCAGTTTATTCAATTTCTCTTCGCTAATATCCTCCAATTCGAGCAACATTCTGATAAAACCTTTTCTGTACTCTCTCCAAAGCCTCCACCTCCTGGTGGGGTGGCAACTGGAATTGAACACCATATCCCAAATGTGGCGTACCCAGTGTTTTATATAACTAATGTAATCCAGAGATGTGTGGGCTAGGTTGATTGGCAAGAGTAAGTTGCCCCCTAGTGTCAGGAGGACTAGCAGGGTAAGTACATGGGGTTACATAGAAACCCCTCTGCACCGACCTCAATCCCCCCCCCCCCATTTACCCTCTAACCTACATATCTCAGGACACTAAGGGCAATTTTAGCATGGCCAATCAACCTAACCCCCACATCTTTGGACTGTGGGAGGAAACCAGAGCACCCGGAGGAAACCCACGCAGACACGAGAATGTGCAAACTCCACGCAGTGACCCAAGCTGGGAATCGAACCCAGGTCCCTGGAGCTGTGAAGCAGCAGTGCTAACCACTGTGCTACCGTGCCGCCCAGGGAGAGAACGTTGTGGGATTGTTGTTGGTGCAGGCTCATGGGTCGAAAGGCGTTTTGCACTGTAGTAATTCTATAACTTGCCAACTTTTATACTTGTCGCCCCAGCTGATGTAGGCAAGCATGCCATATATTTTCTTCACCACCTTCTCCACCTGTGCTGTCACTTTAAAGGATTTGTGGACCTGTGCTCCCAGATCAGAGTCTATGCTCCTGATGGTTCTGTCATTTATTTTATAGCTCCCATCTGAATTGAATCTACCAAAATGCAACACCTCTCATTTGTCCGGATTAAATTCCAACTGCCATTTCTCCATCCAATTTCCCAATTTATCTATTTCCTGCACAATCTTCTTCACTACCACAACTTCAACTAGCCTATTATTTCTACATCTGCCAAAATCTTAGATCTGTTCTTCAATTTCCTGTGGGCTGTTGGGAGACCTATAGTACTGTCCCCCTTTCTGTTTCTGAGCTCTACCCACAGTGTCTTGTTTCATGATTCTTCCAAGATGACTTTGTGTAGCTGTGATGTGCTCCCTAACCACCAGATCTATGGAAAGAACATAAGAAATAGGAGCAGGAGTAGGCCATCTAGCCCTTTGAGCCTGCGCCGCCATTCAATAAAGATCATGGCTGATCTGTCGTGGCTCAGTTCCACATTCCCGCTCTCTCCCCATAACCCTTAATCCCCTCTCTTATCAAAAACCCATCAACCCGCGTCTTTAAAATATTTAGCGAGGTAGCCCCCACCACTTCAACGGGCAGAGAATTCCAGAGATTCACCACCCTTTGAGTGAAGAAGTTCCTCCTCCAACTCCGTTCTAAACCGCACCCCCCTTTATCTTGAGGCTGTGCCCCCTAGTCCTACTATCCTTTCTGAGCGGGAAGAGCCTCTCCACCTCTATCCTATCCATCCCATTCATCATCTTGTACGTCTCAATGAGATCTCCCCTCATTCTTCTTAACTCTAACGAGTACAAGCGTAGTTTATTCAGCCTCTCCTCATAGCTCAACCCCCTCAACTCCGGCATCAGCCTAGTAAACCTCCTCTGCACTCCCTCCAAGGCCAAAATATCCTTGCGTAAGTACGGCGCCCAAAACTGCGCACAGTACTCCAGCTGCGGCCTCACCAATGCCCTATATAGACGCAGCAAGACCTCCTACTTTTATATTCGATCCCCCTCGCTATGAAGGCCAGCATCCCATTCACCTTCCTGACCACCTGCTGCACGTGCTGGAGCATTGTTTGCTGGAGCAGAGAGACAGATAAGAAATTACCTGTTTAAAAACCTGTTTAAATAAGTTTAAAGCACTTTGTAGTAAGAACACAGAAACAGGCCAGTTTAACTTGACACTTGTCATGAGGAGGATGTGTGGAAAAGATGAGTGGATGATGATGAGACGAAGATGAGTGGAAAAGCAAATCGCATGGAAGGCGCGGAAAGTCTGCAGAGAGATCTGGATAGGCTGAGTGAGTGGGCGAAGACCTGGCAGATAGAGTATAATGTAGCAAATGTGAGGTTATCCACTTTGGTAGAAATAATAGTAGGAGGGATTATTACTTAAAAGGCGAAAAGCTGCAGCATGCTACAGTGCAGAGGGACCTGGGGGTGCTTGTGCACGAATCACAAAAACTCAGTCTGCAGCTGCAGCAGGTGATCAAGAAGGTGAATGGGATGTTGGCCTTTGTAGCGAGAGGGATAGAATATAAAAGTAGGGAGGTCTTGCTGCAACTGTACAGGGTACTGGTGAGGCTGCAACTGGAGTACTGTGTGCAGTTTTGGTCGCCACATTTGCGAAATGATATATTGGCCTTGGAGGTAGTACAGAGAAGGTTCACTAGGCTGATACCGGAGATGAGGGGGTTAGCCTATGAGGAGAGATTGACTAGACTGGGTCTGTACTCATTGGAGTTTAGAAGGATGAGGGGGGATCTTATAGAGACGTATAAGATAATGAAGGAGCTAGATAGGGTCGAGGTAGAGAGATTCTTCCTGCTTAGAAAGGATAGCAGAACTGGAGGGCACAGCCTCAAAATAAGGGGTGGGCAGTTTAGAACAGAGTTGAGGGGGAACTTCTTCACTCAAAGGGTGGTGAATCTCTGGATTTCTCTGCCCGTTGAAGTGGTGGAGGCTACCTCGCTGAATATATTTAAGTCATGGGTCGATAGGTTTCTGATAGACAAGGGAATTAAAGGTTTTGGGGAGAAAGCGTGAAAGTGGAACTGATCCACTTCAGATCAGCCATGATCTTATTGAATGGCGGGGCAGGCTCGAAGGGCTAGATGGCCTACTCCTGCTCCTATTTCTTATGTTGCGTTAAAATTGGAGCTCGGTTTGAGAAGGGAAAATCATATTTAACCATTTTATTGGAATCCTTTGAAGGACTAACATGAGTAGTTGCTGAAGGGTATCCTTTGGACATACTGTACTTGGATTTGTAGAAGGCATTTGATTAAGGTGCCACATCAAATGCCACTGGAAAATAAAAGCTCATGGTGTAGAGGTGGGGGGTTTGGTAGCATATTGACATGTATTTTCAAGCTTCTCCTTTTACCAAAACCAATACCCAGCCATTCCAACAGAACACTACAGCTTCACAGGCCCATTATGGGTTAGTAAATTTGCTGATGACACCAAAGTCGGAGGAGTTGTAGACAGTGAGGATGGATGTTACAGTTTGCAGAGGGACATAGATAAGCTGCAGAGCTGGGCCGAGAGGTGGCAAATGGAGTTTATTGCGGAAAAGTGTGAGGTGATGTATTTTGATAAGAGTAACAGGACTACAGAATATAGGGCTAATGGAAGGACTCTTGGTAGTGTCGGCGAGCAGAGAGATGTCAGTGTACGTGTGCATACATCCCTGAAAGTTGACACCCAGGTTGATAAGTTTAAGGCGTATGGTGTGTTAGCTTTTATTGGTAGAGGGATTGAACTTGCAATTGTACAAAACTCTGGTGCGGCCGCACTTGGAGTATTGCGTATGGTTTTGGTCGCTGCATTATAAGGATGTGAAGGCATTGGAAGGGGTGCAGAGGTTTACCAGGATGTTGCCGGGTATGGTGGGAAGGTCTTATGAGGAAAGGCTGAGGGACTTGAGGTTGTTTTCGTTAGAAAGAAGGTTGAGAGGTGACCTAATTGAGGCATACAAGATGATCAGAGGGTTAGATAGGGTGGATAGTGAGAGCCTTTTTCCTTGGATGGTGACGGCTAACACGAAGGGGCATAGCTCTAAATTAGGGGGTGGTAATTATAGGACGGATGTCAGAGGTAGGTTCTTTACTCAGAGGGTAGTAATGCTGTGGAATGCCCTGCCTGCAGCAGTTGTGGACTCGCCAACTTTAAGGGCGTTCAAATGGTCAGTGGCTAGGCAAATGGATAACATTGGAATAGTTTAGGTTAGAGGGTCATTAGATTGGTTCCACTGGTCGGTGCGACATCGAGGGCCGAAGGGCCTGTACTGCGCTGCAATGTTCTGTGTTCTACTATAAGGACTTGTCAATCTTTGGCTGTCTCCTCAGATCTTCTGGCTTTTCACAAGTCCACATTATTCTAAATTTGCATTCTGCAGTGAAAGTTTGAACTTAAGGGCTTCTCTCTGCTCTTCATTCTGTGGTTACCTTTTGATAAGGTGGTCTTGAAACTTTTTGGTTGACTGACAAGTATGGGGATAAATGGGTCACTTTCAGGTTGGCAACCTGCAATCCTTGGAATGCTGCAGGGATCTGTGCTAGGACCTCAACTATTTACAAACTTTCTCAATGACTTGGAAGATGGGACCAAATTTACGGTAACTAAGCTTGCAGATGGCACGAAAGTAAGAGATGAAGTGTAAATAGGTTGTGAGTAGGTAAAATAAATTGGCAGCTGGTGTATAATGTGGGAAAATGGGAACTTGTCCACTCTCGTAGGAAGAATAAAAAAGCAGTACTCTATTTAAATTGAGGGAGATTGCAGAACTCGACGGCACAGAGAAACGTGGGTATCCTGGTGCATGAATCTTAAAATTGTATGTAAGTGATTAAGAAGGTAAATGGAATGTTGATGTTTATTACAAGACGGAATGAAATAGAACAATTAGATTTTGCTGCATTTATGCAGGATGTTCATGAGACCACATCTGGAGCACTGTGTACAGTTATTCCTCATTTAAGAAAGATGATCTTTGCATTAGGAACAGTTCCGACCAATCAGACTAAATCTCCTTGAGCTACTACCATTGGCATTCCTGTTGTGGCTGCGGACCGCATCAGAAGCTCTTGGGTGCTGGAGGTGGTTTGAGGACTGGCTTCAGCTCACAAGCAATTCTTTTCCCAGCAGCTTGTGAGCCATTGATTTTTTTTTCCTGTGTCTAGTATAGGGTAATAGAATGAATCATTTAATGGAAGTAACTAGGTTATTTGAGAGATGCTCACTTTGTCATGGAGTTTTTGAATTGCATTATGTCACTGGTGTAAATGTGAACATGACAATCTTTGAACTTCTAGCAAGGAATGCAAAATGATTGCTAGCGAGCAGAGATGGTAAATGGAGCTGCTTAATGTTGATAATATTGGAAAATTGAAGTGAATGACCTGTTTATTTCCTACCACAATATATATTTGTACATCTGTAATGTTGCCTGGAAAGCTTATCTAGCAACCAAGAATATTTTTTTAAAAAATCTGCAACTCATAATGCAGGTGCCTGATCGACTGGAAGAAAGGAAAGAACATCACAATGAAAACAATTAAAAAGAAGCAGAAGCATAAGGGTCGTGGCACTGTTAGAACCGTGACAAAAACTGTACCAAATGACTCTTTCTTCAATTTCTTTTGCCCCCCTGAAGGTGAGTCTGAACAGTGTTAATAGATTTAATTAACATGGAATCATAGAACCCCTATAGTGCTACTTTGTAATTTTTCTAATTTACTTTCCTTTTTCTCTTGCAGTTCCAGAAAATGGAGAGCTGGTAAGTTGGCTGTTAAACTAATGTTTGTAATTTACTGTTTCAATATATTGCAATTTTTTAATTTAATGTTTTTAACTGTTGCACATGATGCCTCCTTATGAAGCAGGTTTCTTGATTGCTAAGGGAACATTGTTACGTGGGGCAAACCTGTTACTGGTTAACAATTTTTGGATGTTAGCTTAGAATGTCAACTTGGACATGATGGGGTTAATGGAGAAGAAGCAGAGATGTTTTGCCTGATCTATTTCTTAAAGGAACAGTGTCTTCAGCTGAATAACATGCAACAATTTATAAGTGGAACAAGGATGCCAATGTTGAAAGGAAATTACTGTGGATGCTGGAATCTGACACCAAAAGACAAAATGCTGGAAAATCTCAGGTTTGGCAGCATCTGTAAGGAGAGAAAAGGGCTAATGTTTTGAGTCCAGATGACCCTTCTGTCAAAGCTAAAAGGCATAGAAAGAGGGAGATATTTATACTGCAGGGTGTGGGAATGAAAGATAAGTTGTAGAAATGGAAAGCAGTGAAGGTGGGTGGTGGGGGGGTGCAAGGGGAGAGACATAAAATCCTGTCGGAGTGAAGAGCAGTACTTCAGGGTAGATGCCAATGTTGGCTGCTTAGTAAAGCCTTTTAAATTAAATGCTAGAACTTTTGAGGTTTTACTTTTCTACTGTTGTAGGATGAAGATTCTGAGGCAATACTTGCTGCTGATTTTGAGATTGGTCACTTCTTGCATGAACGCATAATTCCACGAGCAGTATTATACTTCACAGGAGAAGCTATTGAAGACGACGATGATGATGTAAGTCCTTTCTATAAGGTGCTGTGTGCTGCTATTTTGGTAAACCTAACTTTTGATACCTGTATTCTTGGCAGCCTAGTAAAGTGAGTGCAGACCATCTGTTGTGTTTAGAAATGGTTATGTTCCACAGAATAGCAAATTCCACGGCTTAAAAGCCACATCCTAATAGGAAAGTATCCTAAGAAAGAAGTCCAAAGATGTACAGGTTAGGTTGATTGGCCATGCTGAGTTGCCCTTTAGTCTGGAATTAGCAGGGATGCGTAGTTTAGAGGGATGAATGGTAAAATATGGGGGTAGGGCCTGGGTGGGATTGCGTTCAGTGCAGACTTGATGGGCCGAAGGGCTGCTTTCTGCGCTGTAGGGTTCTATCTATGTTCTATGTAAATAAATGGGATTATAGGGATAGAGCCTGGGTGGGATTATTGTTGGTGCAGATTTGATGGGCTGAATGTTCTCCTTCACTTTAGGGATTCTATGATTCTAAGGCAACTCACTGCCATCTTATCAAATGCAATGAGGAATGTTGGCCTCAAGTGCTAGGGGCAGCATGATGGCACAGCGGTTAGCACTGCTGCCTCAGTGTCAGGGACCTGGGTTCGATTCCTGGCTTGGGTCAGTGTCTGTGCCGCGTCTGTGGTGGTGGCAGCATGGGATAATGCCACTGGACTAATAATCCAGAAACTGAGGCAGATACTGTGGATACACAGACTTAAAATCTTGCCTCGGCAGCTGGTAGAATTTAAATTCGGTTAATCTGGAATTGGAAGTTAGTGCAAGAAATGAAGACCATGAAACGATCATCGATTGTCTTAAATTTTTTCACTGCGGGTGGTGAGTGAGTGGAATTGGCTGCCGTCGGTGGTGGTGGAGGTGAACTCGCTGGGGTCTTTGAAGAGACTTCTGGATGAGTGCATGGGATTTAATGGGATTGAGTGTTATAGGTAGGTCCAGTAGGAAGGGATATGATCACAACTTGTGGGCCAAAGGGCCTGTTTGTGCTGTAGTTTTCTATGTTCTGTATTCCACTGTGCTGCCACTTCTGGTGGGTTGTCCTGCCAGTGGGACAGATAATATCTGGGTATGCTGATGATATCACCTAGGACATTGCAAGGCATGATTCTGAGTATAACGATGTCAGGCTATTGCTTGACAAATCTGTCAAGAATGTTCTTACAATTTTGGTTCAGATATGTATAATGAAGACAAGGTTGACAGGCCAGTGTTATTTCTAATCGATGCCAGGTGATCTGCTTAGTTTTTCCTTTTTGACTTCCGAATGCTTTGGTGCAACTTAGTGGCAATTAAAAATCAACCGTATACTTGAGTCTCATACGCCAGACCAGTATGTGGAGAAATAAAGCAGATGGGATTTAACATCGTGCTGTAGTGTTCTATGTTAAAGGTGCCGTGATTCAGATGCTTCAGGAAGGACAGGGAGGGGGGGCAAAAGAGGTGGCGGAGTGGCACTGTTGATCAGGGACAGTGTCATGGCTGCAGAGAAGGTGGATGCTGTGGAGGGACTGTCTACGGAGTCTCTGGGTGAAAGTTAGGAACAGCAAAGGGTCGATAACTTTGAGTGTTTTCTATAGGCCACCCAATAGTGACAGGGAAGTTGAGGTGCAGATAGGGAAACAGATCCTAGAAAGATGTAGTAATAAGAGTTGTCATGATGGGAGACTTTAATTTCCTAAATATTGACTGGAACATCCCTACGGTAAGGGGTTTAGATGGGGAGGAGTTTGTTAGGTGTGTTCAGGAGGGTTTCCTGACACAGCGCGTGGATAAGCCTACGAGAGGAGAGGCTGTAGTTGACCTGGTGCTGGCTAATGAACCAGGACAGGTGACGGATCTCTTGGTGGGAGAGCATCTCGGGGATGGAGATCATAATTCTGTCTCCTTCACGATGGCATTGGAAAGAGATAAGATCAGGCAGGCTAGGAAGGTGTTTGTCTGGAGTAAGGGGAAATATGATGACATCAGGCAGACAATTGGACGAATAAACTGGAAGGTGGTGTTCTTGGGGAAAAGTACTGAAGGAAGGTGGCGGATTTTCAAGGAATGTTTGACTGGAGCTCTGCACAACAATGTTCCGATGAGACAAGGAGGTCTTGGTAGGTCGCAGGAGCCGTGGTGCACAAAGGTTGTGGTGAACCTGGTCAAGAAGAAAAAGGTGTATAAAAGGTTCAGAGAGCTAAGAGATGTTAAGGATCTAGAGGAGTATAAGGCTTGTAGATAGGAGCTTAAAAAGGAAATTAGGAGAGCCAGAAGGGCACATGAGAAGGCCTTGGCAGGTAAAATTAAGGAGAATCCCAAGGTGTTCTACAAATATGTGAAGAGTAAAAGGATGAGAAGAGAAGGGATAGGACCTATAAAAGGTGAAGGGGGAAAAGTCTGTGGAACCGGAAGAAATGGCAGAGGTGCTTAATGAGTACTTTGCCTAGGTATTCACGGTGGAAAGTGATCTGGGAGGTTGTACTACAAGTTTGCAGCAGACTGAAAAGATTGAGTATGTGGATGTTGAGAGAGAGGATGTGTTGGAACTTTTAAATTCTATCAAGATAGATAAGTTGCTGGGACTGGATGGGATGTACCCCAGGTTATTGTGGGAGGTGAGGGAAGTGATTGCAGAGCCCCTGGCGATGATCTTTGCATCGTCAATGGAGACGGGAGAGGTTCCGGAGGATTGCAGATATGGTTCTGATTTTCAAGAAAGGGAACAGGGATAGCCCAGCAAATTACCGACCAGTGAGTCTGACCTCAGTGGTTGGTAAGTTGATGGAGAGGATTCTGAGGGACAAGATTTATGAGCATTTAGAGAAGTTTAGAATGATCAAGAATAGTCAGCACGGCTTTGTCAAGGGCAGGTCGTGCCTTACGAGCCTAGTTGAGTTCTTTGAAAATGTGACTGAACACATTGATGAAGGAAGAGCGGTGGATGTGGTTTACATGGACTTCAGCAAGGTGTTTGATAAGGTCCCTCATGCAAGACTTCTTGAGAAGGTGAGAGGGTGTGGGATCCAAGGGGCTTTGGCCTTGTGGATCCAGAACTGGCTTGCCTGCAGAAGGCAGAGAGTGGTTGTGGATGGGTCTTTTTCTGCATGGAGGTCGGTCACCAGTGGAGTACCCCAGGGATCTGTTCTAGAACCCTTGCTGTTTGTCATTTTCATAAATGACCTAGGTGAGGAAGTGGAGGGATGGGTAAGCAAGTTCGCCGACGATACGAAGGTTGGTGGTATTGTGGATAGTCTGGAGGGATGTCAAAAGTTGCAGCGTGACATAGATAGGATGCAAGACTGGGTGGAGAAGTGGCAGATGGACTTCAATGCGGAAAAATGTGTAGTGGTCCATTTTGGCAGGACCAACGGGATGCAGGAGTACAATATCAAGGGTAGGAGTCTTAGCTCTGTTGAAGAGCAGAAGTATCTTGGGGTCTGGGTCCATAGGACTCTTAAATCTGCCTCGCAGGTGGAGGATGTGGTCAAGAAGGCGTACGGTGTACTGGCCTTCATTAATCGAGGGATTGAGTTTAGGAGTTGGGAGGTAATGCTGCAACTTTATAAGACCCTTGTCAGACCCCACTTGGAGTACTGTGAGCAGTTCTGGTCACCTCACTACAGGAAGGATGTGGAAGCTATTGAGAGGGTGCAGAGGAGATTTACAAGGATGTTGCCTGGATTGGGAGGCATGCCTTATGAGGACAGGTTGAGGGAGCTGGGTCTCTTCTCCCTGGAGAGACGAAGGTTGAGAGGTAACCTGATAGAGGTTTATAAGATGTTGAGAGGAATAGATAGGGTGGATTCTCGGAGGCTATTTCCCAGGGCTGAAATGGTCGCTACGAGAGGACACAGGTTTAAGGTGCTGGGAAGCAAGTACAGAGGAGATGTTAGGGGAAAGTTTTTCACTGAGGGAGTTGAGTGAGTGGAATCAGCTGCCGTCGGTGGTGGTGGAGGCGAACTTGCTGGGGTTTTTTTAAAAGACTTCTGGATGAGTATATGGGATCTAATGGCATTGGAAGTTACAGATAGTTCTATGGCTTGGTAGGCATAGAAGTGATCGGCGCAACTTGTGGGCCAAAGGGCCTGTTTGTGCTGTAGTGTTCATGTTCTATAAACATACCCCGACCTACTAGGCTTACCTCTAACCCTCTATCGTATGAAGTCTCATGTACTCATCCAGAAGTCTCTCAAAAGAACCTGTCGCATCCGCCTTCACCACCACCATAGGCAGCTGATTCCACGAACCCACCACCCTCTGGGTGAAAAACTTATCCCTGACATCTCTCTACTCCCCAGCACCCTAAACCTGTCTCCTCTTGCAGCAGCCATTTCAGCCCTGGGAAAAAGTCTGACTAGCCACTCGATCAATACCTCTCAACATCTTATACACCTCTATCAGGTCACCTGTCATCCTTTGTCTCTCTAAGGAGAAAAGATCGCGCTGTCTCAACCTCTCCTCATAAGGCATGCCACCCAATCCAGGCAACGTCCTTGTAAGTCTCCTCTGCACCCCTTCTATGGCTTCCACATCCTTCCTCTAATGAGGTGACCAGAACTGAGCACAGTACTCCAAGTGGGGTCTGACCAGGGTCTTATACAGCTGCAGCATTATCTCCCAACTCAATTCCTCAATTGATGAAGGCCAGTACACCATACGCCGCCTTAACCACATCCTCTACCTGTGAGGCTGATTTGAGCGTCTTATGATCCCGGACCCCAAGATCCTTCTGATCTTCCACACTGCCAAGAGTCTTGCCCTTAATGTTACATTCCTTAATCCCGTTTGACCGGCCAAAATGAACCACCACCCACTTGTCTGGGTTGAAGCCCATCTGCCACACAGTGGAATATAATCAGGGTGGAGTTGCGCTGGCAGTCCTCAACATTGATTCCGGACCCATGAAGTCTCCTGGCGTCAGATTCAACATCAAGGAAATCTTCTACTGATAATCACATACTGTACTGACTTGGCTGGGTCAGTATTCCTCCATGATGAGCACCAATTGGTGAAAGTACTTCAGGGTGTCAGTGACACAATGTACTTTGGCTGGGGGACTTCGGTGCCCATCGCCAGGAGTAAGTCTGTAGTATGATGAGTACTGACATTGGTTGATTCAGAAGAACATCATAGCTGCTGGACTGGGCCTATGGCAGGTGGTCAGGGAACCAATCTGACAGGAGAACCTCATCGACCTACCTAACGCTGCGTTTAACAACTCAAAGCCAGGAAATGATGAGGCATTGTGAACTGTTAGTTGCAGCAGAGCCTGCTGGGTTCCCATATTTGCCATTTTTTATAAACGACATAGATGACTATTTGGAGGAAGGATTAGTAAGTTTGTGGATGACATGACGATTGGCCAGATAGTTAAGTGAGGCTGTGTGTGGGCTACAGGAAGATATAGATGGGATGGTTGAATGGGCAGATAATTAACAGAGGAGATAAATTAACAAGGATAGATAAATTTTTGAGCAGTAAAGGAATTAAGGGTTATGGTGAGTGAGTGGGTAAGTGGAGCTGAGTCCACAAAAAGATGAGCATGATCTTATTGAATGGCGGAGCAGGCTCGAGGGGCCAGATTGCCTACCCCTGCTTCTTGTTCTTATGTGCCTGGAATGGAACATTTATGTTGAGAGGTTGGATAGAGTTGGGTTGTTTCTATTGTAGCAGAGAAGGCTGAGGGGTGATAAAGGTGTACAAGATTGAGAAGCACGGACAGGGTGGAGAGGGAGCAGTTGTTCCCCGAACAAAAAAACCAAAGAAAGGAACAGCACAGGAACAGGCCCTTCGGCCCTCCATACCCATACCCATCGTGATTGTAACGCCTTAATTAAACTTAAAAAAAAATCTTCTGCCCTTACTCAGTCCATAACTCTGTAATCCCTCCCTATTCATGTACCCATTCAGATGTCTCTTAAATGTTGCCACTGCACTTTTTAAAAAAAAAAGCACCTGGAGCCGCAAGACTTCTGCTGTTGGCTCCTGCCCTATTTCTGTTAATACTAATTTTCTTCAGCTCCTTCCTCTTGTGTTCCTAGTATGTTACTTGTGACCCCTTTGCGAAGACGGAACCAAAGTATGTATTTAGTTGGTCAGTTATTTATTTGTTCCCCATTATACTCCAAGAAGGTTTCTTTGACAGCACTTTTTGCAAGCCACGGCCTCTATCACCCAGAAGGACAGCGATACATGGGAGCACCACCCCCTGCAAGTTCCACTTGGAGCATCTTCATCCTGACTTGGAACTATATTGTTGTTCCTTTACTGATACAGTCAAGTACTTACCTACGTGTGTTGTGGATGGTCTGGAAGGATGTCAAAAGTTGCAGCAGGACATAAATAGGATGCAGGACTGGGCGGAGAAGTGGCAGATGGACTTCAACGCGGATAAATGCGTAGTCGTCCATTTTGGCAGAACCAACGGGATGAACGAGTCCACTATCAAGGGCAGGAGTCTTAGTAGTGTTGAAGAGCAGAAGGATCTTGGGGTCCGGGTCCACAGGACTCTTAAATCGGCCTCGCAGGTGGAAGAGGTGGTCAAGAAGGCGTATGGTGTACTGGCCTTCATTAATTGAGGGATTGAGTTTAGGAGTCGGGAGGTAATGCTGCAACTTTATAAGACCCTTGTCAGGCCTCATTTGGAGTACTGTGCGCAGTTCTGGTCGCCTCACTGTAGGAAAGACGTAGAAGCTATTGAAAGGGTACAGAGGAGATTTACAAGGATGTTGCCTGGACTGGGAGGCATGCCTTATGAAGTTAGGTTGAGGGAGCTGGGTCTCTTTTCCCTGGAGAGACGAAGGTTGAGAGGCGACCTGATAGAGGTTTATAAAATGTTGAGAGGAATAGATAGGGTGGATTCTCAGAGGCTATTTCCCCGGGTTGAAATGGTCGCTACGAGAGGACACAGATTTAAGGTGCGGGGAGGAAAGTACAGAAGTGATGTTAGGGGTAAGTTTTTCACTCAGGGTGGTGAGTGAATGGAATCGGCTGCCGTCAGTGGTGGTGGAGGCGAACTCGCTGGGGTCTTTTAAAAGACTTCTGGATGAGTATATGGGGTTTTATGGGATTGGGGGTTATAGAAAGGTGTTGATGTGATCGGCGCAACTCGTGGGCCGAAGGGCCTGTTTGTGCTGTAGTGTTCTACGGTCTATGTACATCGCCGTGACTTCTTGGTTCAAAACGGCAGCTCACCACTACTTTATCGAAGGTGATTAGGGATGGGCAATAAATGCTAGTCTAGCCAGTGATGATCTTGTAAACTAAAAGAAAGCTATAATTATATATTTAAACACTTGATTCTTTCTGTTTTTACATTTTCTAGCTGGCTTTCTCTTGTACTCTTTCTCCCTCTTCTGTTATATTTTTCTTTGCTGGTTCTTAAAATCTCAGCAAATCGAAATCTGAAGATCCTGAGGGGTCTGGACAGTGGATATGGAGATTCTGTTGTTGCAGAATTTAGAACTAAAGGATCACCCATTTAAGACATGAGGAAAGCTTTAATTGAGGGTTGTGTCTTTGGAGCACTGTTCCTTAAAGGTTGGTGGAAGGAGAGTCTTCGTGTTTTCAAGGCTGACCTAGGTTCTTGAATAATAAGGGGTTGAAAGGTTATTGGTTATGAAGCAGAAATGTGGGTCTGAGGTTACAATTGTATTGGCCATGTTCTAATTGAACGGTGGTCTGACTCAGGGCGGGTGGGCCTACATCTGCTGTTAATGCATGTGTTCTGACCTAACAGTAATCATTACATATTTTGTGTTTCTTACACTGTCCTAAACGTCCCTAGCCATGGATGATGCTTCTTTCTCAGTCCTGCTTTGATAAATTCTTGCTGAGAGTTATTTACTGTCTCCTTAAGCCACGTCTGGATTTGGTCCTCTTACCCAAGGGAAAATACATTGCTGTTGGAAGCATTCCAGAGAAGATTCACTAGGTTGATCCCATGTGTGGAGGGATTTTCTTAAAGGCAAGGCTGAGTGCATTGGCAACGATACATGGAAGCACCACCCCATGCAAGTTTTGCTCTACTCATTGGTGTTAAGAATGAGAGGTGACCTTATTGAGACACATCAGATTCTCAGAGGGCTTGTCAGGGGAGTTGGTTATTTCCCTTGTGGGGAAAATTTGAGACCAGAGGGCATAAACTGAGCATGAGGTTGCTCATTTAAGACCGAGAAGAAATTTCTTCTCGTGAGTGAATCTGTGGAATTCTTTAGCGCACAGGGCTGCAGAGGCTGGGTCGTTAAGTGTGTTCAGGACTGAGATGGACAGATTTTTCATCAGTGAAGAATCACAGGTTATGGGAATAAGGCAGTAAAGTGGAGTTGAGGGCTATCATATTAGATCAATCTGATGTCATTGGAGCAGACTTGATGGGTTGAATGGCATACTTCTGCTTAGTTTTGTCATCTCAGATGAATGCCACTGCATCTCTGCAGTCCTACATTCCCAGTTCAGTTCAGCTCTGCCTTTGTACCTTCGTTTGGGTATAAAATAACCTCAGAGCCACGATTCTTTCAAACTGAACAAAGTTTAATTTATGTTTGTTAAGGTGAAGCGCAGTTTTATGGTGCTTTTATTTGAACGGGGATTTTGGAGGGCCTCCCGGCAGAAAGGTCAGGTTTTCTGGACTTGTTTGTATACACGCAAGTGTAATGAGCTTTCCACAGTGAGATTGAGTGCAAAAGGATCAGTCACTTAGTGCAAAAGAAAGCTGTTGCTTAGCTAAAGGACTCCAGTGATTGATGCAGGAAAAAGAGAGAAGAGGTGTTCAGAGTGAAGACTAGAGTTCTGAGCCGTCTGGGTAATACTGCAAGACCGTTGGGGACTGAGTTTGAGAAGCTTGTCTTTTAGTGTAGAGTGTAGTTTTGGGTGTCTTGGGGAGTGATGCCAGTTGGGGAAAAAGCATCTAATGAATGCTTTGAAATCAACTGAAAGAAAATTATTTGCAATAGGACCAGCCCAAGCAAGAAGTCTGAAGGTAGTGGTCAACCTTCAGTGGATTTTGCATTTGTAAGGATGTTGCTGGGGTAAAAGGAATGGTATGAGCTTGAATCATTTTCTTGTGTTTGTATTGAAATCTTTTTTCTGGTGTAATATAGTTCATCATGTTTGTTTTTTTCATTAGTAAATTTCTGTGAAGGTGGTCAGTAACTCCTTTCCACAGTTTCTTTTTAAACAAAAATTAGGATCTATCAAGCCAGGTTTTACTTTGGGACTTGTCCAGAATTAACATCAGTTGGGATATTAGCAGATGTTACTATGATCATCATCACTACCCCCTCGAGGCTCTTTTACCATGAAGTTATTGATTAACTCAGTAGGTTTCGAATAACTTACTCCTGGTTGGCTGAGAAATTGTTTTAAGAAATTGTTGTGAATACGTTATGAATGCAATGCTCCAGGTTACTTTTGCCAATCTCGTTTTGGCTGGTCTGTGTGTAGATGAAAGTTATCCAGGTTTATTGCAGTATCTTTCTTTCATGCCCCACGTATTTCGTCCTGTATGCTATTGTTACACAGCCCATCAGCTACTCCCACAAGTGCCTTTTAGCCTTCCTATGTCTTCTCTAACCAAATTGATTCTACATCTTGCCCTTCTGAGCCAAGATCATCTCTCACTGCTGTGTTCCTTAGAAGTCTCACAACACCAGAATAAAGTCCAACAGGTTTATTTGGTAGCAAATGCCAGTAGCTTTCAGGCTTTGAAGGAGTTGAGACATCTTACTGTGTTTACCCCAGTCCAACACCGGCATCTCCACATGTTCCTTAGTTGACAGAGCTACTCCACCATCTCTTCCTAGCTCCCAATCTTTTCAAAATGCCAAATATCCTTCAATATTTGGGTCCCAGCTTTAGTTACATAACTAAACCTGTAATGAACCTGTAATGGCTAGCCGGTCATGCGCATTTATTTTCATCTGCTAGCAGTTTCTCTCTTTTATTACCAATATTGTGTGCTTTTTTTAACCTTTTCTGCAATCTCTGACTCTATCTTCTGATGCACACTCCAGTATATACATGGAGTGGAGTACCCAGGTAACTTCCTCCCTCCCCTGATGCTTAGGTGTCCTTTGCTTGGCCTGCAGTTCGTTGACGCTTGAGCCGAAGCTCCTCGTGCCACATACACTTATTGTAATCATGGTTTTTCCAGATCACACTGGGGTCCATAAGCTCCCATGTACTGCAGTTGCAGGATAGCAGGGGTTAGAATGAGGCTTATGAAATTGACTTTTGAATTTTGCGTACTGAGTTGAAAGAGGTATGTATTCTCACTGTGTGGTAGTGAGTCTCATTGGCTGAACGTGGAATGCAAAACTCAGCCTGAATGTTTGTTTCTTTTCTTTCAATACAGTACGATGAGGAGGGTGAAGAAGCAGATGATGAGGTAATGTTTTCCATTATGATGGAGCATCGAAAGAAAAATTTGCAATTGCTATTTCCCGTACTCGTCAGAGGTTTACAGCGTGGAAAAAGGCCGTTCGGCCCAACTTGCCTATGCTGCCCTTTTTGACCCCTAAGCTAGTCCCAGTTGCCCATGTTTGGCCCATATCCCTCTATGCCCATCTTACCTATGTAACTGTCTAAATGCTTTTTAAAAGACAAAATTGTACCTGTCTTTACCGCTATCTCTGGCAGCTCACTCCAGACACACCACCATCTGTGTGAATAAATTGCGCCTCTGGATTGTTTTGTACCTCTCCCCTCTCACATTAAACCTATGCGCTCATGTTTTAGACTCCCCTACCTTTTGGGAAAAGATATTGACTATCTAGCTGACCTATGCCCCTCATTATTTTATTGACCTGTATAAGATCACCCCTAATGTTGTATGTTTCTGATTGCACTATGTTCATGTACACTAATACTCTTGGATTGTCTTGTTCCTCTAACTGAAAATATTAAATCATTTTCATTGTCATCTTTCCTTTTAAACAGGAAGGGGAGGAAGAAGCAGATGAAGAGAATGACCCTGATTATGATCCTAAGGTGGGAGTTTAAGTTGTTTGTTTTCCAGACCATTCTTTTATCCTGCAGGAGAAGCATTAATACTGTACCAAATGTATGCACATGTATAATGTGTACAGGATTTCTGACGGTTTACATTAAGATTCACTCCAACAATCTTTTTGGGATTAGGTCAATTGCACACAATGCTGAAATCATTTTAAACCATTTTCCCCAAGTTTTCATCCAATAGCAAATATTTTATGCGTGTGTCTTGGGGGGTGAGGTGGGGTGGGTGGTTATTTTGGTTGGCAGCTTATAGGCTCATCTGACACTGGTTCCCATTTTAAAATGAAAGATACCAACCAACAGTAGAACGATGAAATATTGCCAAATGATGCAGTTAAGGTCCAGTGCGCTTTGAAATCAATGGAGAGAGTTGAGTTAGAATCTTTCATCAAAGAAGTTTAATGGCAGTGTTCAAAGTCATGAAGAGTTTTGATAGAAAGTTTGGTCATTTTGAGTGTGACAAAAGGGGAGATGAGATTTTTACATTGTGATCCTGAATTCCCTGTGGAAGCAAGCTCAGTAGTGGCTTTCAAAGGGGAATTTGATGAATACGTGAAGGAGAAAAGGTGTGTCGTTATGGGAAAGAGCAGGGGAATGATGCTAATACAGTAGCCCTACCAGAGACCCAGCACAGGCGCGAATGTCTTCATTCAGTGCTGTTGTGTCCTAATTCAATAAAGGTGGAATATGTGTAAGACAAATCACCTTCAGTTTCAGGAGGATTGCTGGGATACACAGAGCATTGATGAAAAACTGAGCTGTTAGAGAAGAGGTTAATCCCTTGTCAGACGCTTCCAATTTGTGCTCAATAATTTGCGATACTGGCAGTATTGAAGTCTTGGACAGGCCTGAGTTAGTCGGGGGAAGGAAGTGCTCAACACCAGAAGCGAAAGCTATTTGAAGGCAGCTTTCAGAGCTGAGATCAAACAAAAAAACCGAAATACTCAGCTGGTCGGGCAGCATCTGCAAAGCAAAACTGACTCAAATGTCCTGCTGAATATTTCAGGTTTCCAGCATCGATGGTATTTGTCTTTGTTCTTGTCTCAACTCTGACACAAAAGTGCAGCACAGGAGCAGGGTGTTTTGGCCCTCCAAGCCCTGCCAATCATGATGCCCTAACTAAACTTAAAAAAAAATCTTCTGCCCTTACTTGGACTATATCCCTCTCTTCCCTCCCTTTTTCGTCTAGCCATCCAGATGCCTCTTGAATGTTGCTGATGTGCCTGCTTCCACGTGGAGGCTTTGGAGAAAGTGCAGAAAAGGTTTACCCGGATGTTGCCTGGTATGGAGGGTATTAGCAATGAGGTGAGATTGAGTAAACTAGGGTTGTTCTTTCTGGAAAAGTGGAGGTTGAGAGGTGACCTAATAGAAGTTTAAAAATTATGAAGGGCTTAGGGTGAACAGTTGGAAGCTTTTTCCCAGGTTGGAAATGACAAACACATGGAGTCAAACCTCAAGGTAAGGGAGGGGCAAGGTTCAATACAGATATGCAGGGGGTGTACTTTACACAGAGGGTGGTGGGGGCCTGGAATGCATGACCAAGCAAGGTGGTTGAGGCAGACACGTTGGGATCATTTAAGACTTATTTAGATCGCCACATGAACAGACTGGGAATAGAGGGATATAAACAGATGGTCTAGTTAGGAACACATGATCGGTGCAGGCTTGGTGGGCCAAAGGGCCCGTTCCTGTGCTGTATTGTTTTTTGTTCACCACCTCTGGCAGTGCATTCCAGAGACCCACCAATTTCTGCCTGGAAAAACTTAGCCAGCACGCCTTCCTTAAACCCCGCCCCCCCCACTTTGAACCCGTGCCCCTTCGTAATTGAGACTTCCAGCCTTGGAAAAAGCCTCTGATTATTCACCCTCTCTATGCCTGTTTATAATTTTGTACACCTCTATCAGGTCTCCCCTCAGCCTCCATCTTGTGAAAACAATGCAATCTTTCCTCATAGCCATCACCCTTGATCAAGCAACATCCTGGTGATCCTTCTTTTGCATTTCTTCAAGCTTCCACATCCTTCTGGTAATATAGTTACCAGAACCACATGCGATATTCAAATGCAGTCTAACCAAGGTTTTTTATAGTTATGTACTCAGTACCCTGGCTGATGAGGGCAAACATGCCATATGCTTTTTTTTAATCACTTTGGCTACCTGTGTTGTGACTTCTGGGGTACTTTGGACCTGCACGCCCACATCCTTCTGTGTTGAGTTTCATTTGAGCTTGCGACGGTGAGATGAAGAACGTTTAGTTCAGAACAACCAGCGTAACCATCAAAGATGATTTGATGGCCAAACAAGTGTAATGCTGTAAACAGTGTGTTCAATGAGCAATGCCCCTTTGAACAATTGAACTGTTGATTCAATCTGTGCCCCTCAAATTGTACCAAGGCAAAGATAAAATGAATCTTTGAACAAAGTGAGTTGATGTAAAATAAAATCATTAGATAGAAAAATCTTTGCCATAATTCTTGCACGTTTCTGAGCAATTAGTATTTGTGGAAGTCCGCACATTGTTGAAAGCAAAAGAAGTGTCTTGAGTGAGCTGATTTGGAAGCCTGAACAAAGTGTACAGTTCATGATGTGATATTTCGTTAGAGGTGAAAAATTTAATCTGTTCACTCATTTAAAATATTTGTAACCTGCATGTTTAGTCTTTATTGCTGATGTATTGCTTAGCTAGGCTGTGCTTTATTTGAAGTGAAACTACAAATTTTTGTGCTTATAAAACACTCTGCACTTAAAATGAAACTGTCTTTCCAGTTTGCATAGAATAATTTCCATTCCATTCCTATTGAGATGCAGTTTGTGGGCACTAGATTTTAATTTAGAGGACATCATTAAATTCAATTATTCAATCTGTTCTAATTGAAGATAACTTTCTTCACTGTCCACCATGCCACCAATCTTGGTGTCATCTGCAGACTAACTAACCATGCCCCCTATATTCTCATCCAAATCATTAATATAAATGACAAATAAGAGTGGGCCCAGCACTGATCCCTGAGGCACACTGCTGGTCACAGGCCTCCAGTTTGAAAAACAACTTTCCATAACCATGACAAGCCAATTTTGTATCCATTTAGATATCTCGCCTTGAATCCTGTGAGATTTAACTTTATGCAACAACCTACCATGCAGTACCTTTGTCAGATATTTCCATTAAAATAATTAATGCTCTTGGAAAGTGATGTGGTTGTGGGATCAGTTCCAGTTGCTGGAAAACATGTACTGATGGTGCTAGAGATGGTACAGTGAAATGGAGACTGTGTGAAGTTTGCACCTTCTCTTTTTTGTCTGCGTGGGTTTCCCCTGGGTGCTCAGGTTTCCTCCCTCAGTCCAAAGATGTGCGGGTTAGGTTGATTGGCCATGCTAAAAATTGCCCTTAATGTCCTGAGATGTGTAGGATTGAAGGATTAGTGAGTAAATATATGGGGATGTGGGCTTGGAGCCTGGGGTGGGATTGTGGTCGGTGCCGACTCTTTCTTTCTGTACTGTAGGATTTCTATGCTTTTGAGACTGCAGTCTTGAGAAATAAATAACAACGGTGACAAGATTTGGGGTTGTGAGGGGGTAAAAAAAGATTATTCTATGTGGCACTTTGGATGGATGTAAATTGAGAGCATGGATAAAATAATGGAAGGACCATGCAAACACACTGCCTGTGGGAATTTTCCAGGATCTTTCTTGGGTGCTCGTAGTCAGAGGTTTATAGCATAGAAACAGGCCCTTTTTTGTTTTCGCTCAACTTGTCCACGTTGGCCTTTTTTAAGAAAACCCCTAAGCTAATCCCAAATGCTTGCATTTCGCCCATTTCCCTCTATACCCATGGTACCCATATAACTATCTAAATGCTTTTCAAAAGATAAAATTGTACCTGTCTCTACTACTACCTCTGGCAGCTTGTTCCAGACACACTCCACCCTCTGTGAACAAATTGCTCCTCTGGACACTTTTGTATCTCTCCCCTCTCACCTTAAACCTATGCCCTCTAGTTTTAGACTTCCCTACCTTTGGGAAAAGATATTGACTATCTACCATGTCTATGCCCCTCATTATTTTAGACTTCTATAACGTCACCCCTCAGCCTCCTATGCTCTTTTTTTTGATGGAGCATAGGAGGCTGAGGGTTGAACATAAGAACATGTCCTTATGTTCACCCTTCAGCCTCCTATGCTCCATAGAAAAAGTCCCAGTCTATTCAGCCTCTCCTTATAACTCAATCCAAGTCCTGGTAGCATCCTAGTAAATCTTTTCTGCATTCTTTGTAGTTTAATAATATCCTTTCTATAATAGGGTGACCAGAATTGCACACAGTATTCCAAGTGTGGCCTTACCAATGTCTTGTACAACTTCAAGTCCCAACTTATGTATTTAGTGTTCTGACTGATGAAATCTAACATGCTGAATGACTTCACCACTTTGTCCACCTGTGACTCCACTTTCAAGGAGCTACGAACACGTATCCCTAGAATTCTTTGTTCTGTAACTCTCCCC
This sequence comes from Carcharhinus amblyrhynchos, assembly GCF_965287045.1. Taxonomy (NCBI): domain Eukaryota; kingdom Metazoa; phylum Chordata; class Chondrichthyes; order Carcharhiniformes; family Carcharhinidae; genus Carcharhinus; species Carcharhinus amblyrhynchos. The sequence goes on from NC_137329.1 coordinate 128,204,979, forward strand.
AACACCCTACTATTAACTGAGTAAGTCCTACATAAGAACATAAGAAATAGGAGCAGGAGTAGGCCATCTAGCCCCTCGAGCCTGCCCCGCCATTCAATAAGATCATGGCTGATCTGTCGTGGCTCAGTTCCACTTTCCCGCCCTCTCCCCATAACCCTTAATCCCCTTGCCTATCAAAAACCTATCAACCCGTGTCCTAAAAATATTAAGCGAGGCAGCCTCCACCATTTCAACGGGCAGAGAATTCCAGAGATTCACCACCCTTTGAGTGAAGAAGTTCCTCCTCAACTCCGTTCTAAACCGCCCCCGCTTTATCTTGAGGCTGTGCCCTCTAGTCCTACTGTCCTTTCTGAGCGGGAAGAGCATCTCCACCTCTATCCTATCCATCTCATTCAACATCTTATACGTCTCAATGAGATCTCTCCTCATTCTTCTAAACTCTAACAAGTACAAGCCTAGTTTATTCAGCCTCTGCTCATAGTTCAACCCCCTCAACTCCGGAATCAGCCTAGTAAACCTCCTCTGCACTCCCTCCAAGGCCAAAATATCCTTGCGTAAGTGCGGCGATCAAAACTGCATACAGTACTCCAGCTGCGGCCTCACCAATGCCCTATACAGCTGCAGCAAGACCTCCCTACTTTTATATTCAATCCCCCTTGCTATGAAGGCCAGCATCCCATTTGCCTTCCTGACCACCTGCTGCACCTGCAGGCTGGGTTTTTGCGACTCATGCACAAGGACCCCGAGGTCCCTCTGCACTGTCGCCTGCTGCAGTTTTTCGCCACGTAAGTAATAGTCCTTCTTGCCATTATTCCTACCAAAGTGGACAACCTCACATTTGCCAACATTAAATTCCATTTGCCAGTTCCTGGCCCATTCGCCCAGCCTATCTAGATTCTTCTGTAGACTCTCCACACCCTCCACACAATTTGCCGTCCCACCAATCTTGGTGTCATCAGCAAATTTTGACACCATACACTCGGTTCCCTCCTCCAGATCATCTATATAAATGGTAAATAGCTGAGGCCCCAGCACCGACCCCTGGGGCACTCCACTAGTCACCAACCGCCAATCCGAATAGCACCCATTGATCCCCACTCTCTGCCTCCTATTTGACAGCCAATCCTCTATCCACGCTAAAGTCCTGTCCTGGTTCAGTCTGCCAAAATGCATCACCTTGCATTTGTCTAAATTAAACTCCATCTGCCATTCGTCAGCCCAATGGCCCAATTGATCAAGATCCTGTTGCAATTGGAGATAACTTTCTTCACTATCCACTATGCCACCAATCTTGGTGTCATCTGCAAACTTAACTAACCATGCCCCCTATATTCTCATCCAAATCATTGATATAAATTACAAATAACAGTGGGCCCAGCACTGATCCCTGAGGCACACTGCTAGTCACAGGCCTCCAGTTTGAAAAACAAACTTTCCATAACCATGACATGAGCCAATTTTGTATCCATTTAGATACCTCCCCCTGAATACCGTGAGATTTAACTTTGTGCAACAACCTACCATGCAGTACCTTGTCAAAGGCCTTGCTAAAATCAATGTAGAACATCAACTGCACTGCCCTCATCTACCTTCTTGGTTACTCCTTCAAAAAACTCAATTAATTTTGTGAAATATGATTTTCCACTCTCAACCATGCTGACTAAGACTGTCCCGAATCAGTCTTTGCATCTCTAAATGCCTGTACATCCTGTCTCTCAAATACCTTTCAACAATGTATCCACCACATGAGTTAACTGGCCTGTAGTTCCCAGTCTTTTCCCTTGTGGCCTTTTTTAAACAAAGGAATTTAAACAAATTTAATGTAAACAAATACATAAAGGGCGATAGAGTAGGGCCTCTTAAGGATCAACAAAGTCATCGTGTAGATCCACAAGAGATGGGTGAGATCCTAAATATTTTCTCATCAGTATTTACTGTTGAGAAAAGCATGAATGTTAGGGAATTTGGGGAAATAAATATTGATGTCTTGAGGAGTGTACTTATTACAGAGAAGGTGGTGCTGGAAGTCTTAAAGCGCATCAAGGTAGTTAAATCCCCGGGACCTGATGAGATGTATCCCAGGATGTTGTGGGAGGAAATCGCGGGACCCCTCGCCGAGATATTTGAATCATCGATAGTCACGGCTGAGGTGCGTGAAGATTGGAGAGTGGCAAATGTGCCTTTGTTTAAAAAGGACTGCAGGCAAAAGCCTGGGAACTACAGGCCAGTGAGCCCCACATCCGCGGTGGATAAGTTGTTGGGTGCTGAATGAATGGTCAAGGCTTTTCTAGAATATTACCGGCCTTTGGTAATGTTTCCAGCTGGAAAGTTGTTGATGGACCACGTGTGTGTTTTTGGAAAGGGTTAAGTTTATAAATGGATGTGACTGTTTGGAGTTAACTTTGGGTAGTATAAGATTGATGGATGGTCGGAGCAGGTGGGTTTTGAGTGCAGTAGGCCAATGATTCAGTCATCTGGAAATTACCTGACAAAATTTGGAGCCTTTGAGAGTCAAACCTTTGTGGTGAAATAAATCACCAGTACTATTGGAGCATGTATCTTGTGTACAAATTTTCAGACCAAAATTCAAATAGATGTCCATGGTCTGTTTGGCTCTGGTTCTCTCCCAAGAAATTTTAAGATTTGTACTGGCGTTGGGGTTTTCCTTGAAATAGTGAAGACTGAAGGGTGACATGGTTGAGGTATAAAATTGAGGGGTGGAAATAAAGTTGACTTGAGGAATTTCCCTTGGCAAAGAGTTCAAAAACCAAAGGTCATATGTTCAAGATCAGTGGCAGAAGGATTAGAGGGAAGAAAAACATTTTAGAGGGTGTTGGGTGTCTGGAATTTACTGCTCGAGTTGGTGGTGAAGGCAAAGACCCTAACCTCACTTTAAAAAATACCCAGACCTGCAGCTTGAATGCTGCAAGTTTCAAAACAATGGGCTATGTGCAGGAAGATGGGATTAAAAAGGGCACCTTTTTGGATCAGTATAAACAAGATGAACCAAAGACTCCCTTCTGTGTTGTATCATTTCTATGGTTCTATTGATTTCTACTTGGACATCACACCTGCAAAGTGCAAGCTTTTTTCATCAATTCGCCAGATGCTATCAGTTAATAGATTGCATTGTCTAATGTCTAGACAAGCATTTATTGGACTGATGGTGCATTTCTGTGTATAACTTGAACGTTATCTAATTGTTGTAGACTGAATTTGTAAAGTGGAGAGTATAGCTTATTTTGAATTGTATTTAATGTTTCAAAGAATCCAAATTTAACTTCTAATTTTTATATTTAATAGCGCCAAGATGTCTACTTCAAGTATGTTTTTACAATATGAAACAGCATAGTATTGAGATTAGCTATGAGAAATTATATTGATTTTTAGGTATATTTTTACGGGTTTTAATTCCTTTTGGAATTTCAAAATCTTTACTGGCTTCACATCTTGTACTTGCATGTCAGCTGCTCTCTGAATTTTTCCTCACTAGGTTTAAATGATGGCTAGAAATAACCCTACCCCTGGTAGGTAAGGCTTGCTGATCTTTATTATTTAATTTCATTTGACTAACTTACTCGTTTTTGCTTTTGTTAAGTACTAATTAGTGAGTGACCACTTTAATCTGACTCTTTTTGCAGTAATTATCAAATTTTTGTCAGGCTCTGTTTTGTGTAACAGCTATACAAAAATATCAATGCATTACTGCGGAGAGACAGAATAATTTGTAAATTGAGTTTAAATCGACCTGCGTGCTTATGGTGTGTGCTATACAACTTGCATGGAAGTGATTTTGAATGCCAGTATTGGAGTTACTTTGGAACCTGCAGGATTTGAATATTTAACTGAAGATGCAATGTGAATGAGTTTCTAGATTGCTAATTTTTCACAAACTGGCTTTGTTTAAGTACAGCTCAAGTGCTTTATGATGGCTCTAAATTCCCCAGTGTATGCAGGAGCTAGCTTATCATTATTCTGTTAATGTGCAATGTCCTGCATCGTGTGTAGTTGAAGTCTAAAACATGCAGTGCTGCTTAGATTGACTATTGAGTCCTGTCAAGGTTTGAGTAATTAAAAACTAGAAAATGCTAGAAGCAGGCAGGTCTGGCAACAACTGGTGAGAGAAGCAGTTAATGTTCTGAGCTGGTAGTAGTTAAAGATGTAATAGGCTTTGAGCATGGGGGAAAAACAACAAAGGGTCGGTCTGTGATAGCTGTAGTGAAGTAGAGATTTCGGTGTAAATGGGGGGGGACCCTCGGTTGAAGAAAAATTAAGATCGGAAGCACTGATGTATGGGAGGTTGCACCGTCTGGCCCCATCGTCCCTGGAACCAATCTAATGAAGCATCACTATACTGCCCTCTAAGATAAGTATCTTAAATATGTACACTTACACTGCACATAGGTGTGATCTCAGTTTAGTCCTGAACAATTGTAATAAGTCTTCCTTATTCTTGTACTCCAATCTTCTTGCAATAAAAGCCAGCATATGGAGATGGCTAATATAGAAGCTACATTCTTGTTTTAAAAAAAAACCCAACAACTACAAACCAGGCAGTTTAATCTTGGTGGGTAGGGAAGTTTCTAGAACCAATCCAGGACAAAATTAATGGCTGCTTGGGACACTGAGGATTTATGAATAAAAGCCAGCACAGATTGAGGTGAGATCAAATTTAATAATCATGTTTGAGTTTTATTTTGAAGCGGTAATAAGAGGGTTGATGAAGGCGATGCTATTGGTGTGCACAAGGATTTCCAAAGAACAGCTGGTAAAGTGTCACACAGCAGACCTTTGAGCAAAATTTGAAGCTTGTGTAATAAAATGAACAGTAACAATATGGATAAATAATTGGTGAGTGATTGGAAATAAAGTATAATGGTTAACGGATATTTTTCAGAGGGTGGTGACTGCCTAGAAAGGTGGTGGGATGCCTCACATCCATTAAAAAGTACCTGGATAAGTACTTGACACACAATAACATTTAAGTGCTGACAGGTGGGATAAGGTTGGCGGATCAGGGCCTTTCATGCATCGGTGCAGACTCAATGGACTGAAGGGCTTCTTCTACACTGTAGTATTTTGAGAGTTGTGGAGGCATGAGATATTTCTAAGAGAAACTTTTCTAGTTGGTGGGAGGATCAAAAACCAGAGCACTGATTTTAAAGTAATTGCGAAAGAAGCAATGGTGATGTAAGGGGAAAAACTCTTCATACAGCAAGTGGTTAGGATTTGGAATGCACCATATGGTGGTGGAGGCAGCAAGTTCAAGCGAAGAATGCAAGAGGGGATTGGATTATTATCTGAGAATGTGCACAGCTGTGGGGAGAAGGTGGGAGGAAGTGGCGCTGAATGCTCCTTTGGAGAGCCACCACAGATATGGGCTAAATGGCCTCCTGTGCTGTAACCATTGTGTTTGTGATGTGACATTTGCTTTCCTACCATGCTGACTTAACGAGTGCGCACCAAGTCCCTTTGAACATTCAAGCAAAATATTGCAGGTGCTGGAATTCTGAAATAAAAACATGCTGAAATGCCTCGGGTCAGGATAGAGAGGAACAGAGTTAATGTTTCCAATGGATGACCTTTTATCTCAAAGAACAGTACAGACAGGAAACAGGCCCTTCGGCCCTCCAAGCCTGTGCCACACATTTGTCCAACTAGACCATTCGTTTGTATCCCTCCGTTCCCAGGCTGCTCATGTGACTATTCAGGTAAGTCTTAAACGATGCCAGCGTGTCTGCCTCCACCACCCTGCTTGACAGTGCATTCCAGGCCCCCACCACCCTCTGCTTTTTAAAAAAAAAGTCCCTCTGATATCAGTTATACCTCGCCCCTCTCACCTTGAGCCCATGACCCCTCATGATCATCACCTCCGACCTGGGGAAAAAGCTTCCCACTATTCACCCTATTTATACCCTTCATAATTTTGTACACCTCTATTAGGTCTCCCCTCGTTGTCTTTCCAGGGAGAACAACCCCAGTCTACCCAATCTCTCCTCACAGCTAAGACCCTACATACCAGGCAACATCCTGGTAAACCTTTTCTGTACTCTCCAAAGCCTCCACGTCCTTGTAGTGCGGTGACCAGAATTGGATGCAGTACTCCAAATGTGGCCTAACCAGCGTTCTATACAGCTGCAACATAAGACTCCAGCTTTTATACTTTATACCCTGTCCTATAAAGGCAAGCATGCCATATACCGCCCTCTCCACCTGTGCTGCCACGTTCAGGGATTTGTGGACTTGCACACCTATGTCCCTCTGTGTTTTGATACTCTTGATGGCCCTGCCATTTATTGTAAAGCTCCCCCGTACATTAGTTCTTCCAAAATGCATTACCTTGCATTTATCTGGATTAAATTCCATCTGCCATTTCTCTGCCCAATTTTCCAGCCTATCTATATTCTGCTGTATTGTCCGACAATGTTCATAGCTATCCGCGAGTCCAGCCGTCTTCGTGTCATCAGCAAACTTGCTGATAACACCAGTTACACCTTCTTCCAGATCACTTACGTATATCACAAATAGCAGAGGTTCCAGTACCGAGCCCTGCGGAACACCACTGGTCACAGACTTCCAGCTGGAAAAAGACCCTTCAACTGCTACCTTCTGTCTCCTGTGGTCAAGCCAGTTCTCTACCCATCTAGCCACCTCTCCTTGTATTCCATGATCCTTAACCTTCTTAACCAACCTGCCACGAGGGACTTTGTCAAATGCCTTACTGAACTAAATGAGTAATCTCTTCTGATGAAAGGTCACTGGCCTGAAACATCTATTGCGTTGTTCTGATTATCAACATTTTTAAGTTCATACCCATGCTTGTCTAGGATTAGTAAGTAATCTCAAACACCAGATATCAGTCTCAAGTTTATTTGGTAGCGTGGGCTTTCACCAGATGAGTGCACTCACCTGATGAAGAAGCAGCTCTCTGAAAGCTTGTGCTATCAAATAAACCTGTTGGACTTTAACCTGGTGCTGTGAGATTACTTGCTATGCCCATCCCAGCCCAACAACAACAACAACACCACCACCATATGCCAAGGGCTAGAATCCTTGGATGTCAGGGGAGAAGTTGACGTTTGAAGCCTTAATATCCCTCATTGCATTTGAATTGTATGCTGAGTTTAAGTATGGGTGGTCACAATTTTGAAATGTCATCAGCATGCAGTGCAGAGTGGGCATCTTAACTCTCAACTTTGCAATACCTGTTTTTGTATCGCCTGTTTGAACCCTTGCACCCAGTTAAAAGATACCTTGTTTGTGGGATGAAAAATTGAAGCTGACTACTAAAATGAGTGTTGCATGTCATAACTGCTAAGAGGTCAGACTTGCACGCCAGATTCAAAAAAACATGTTTTTTGACGTGTAGACAAAAGGTTCATTTTCTACATCAAGTTATGGTATTCCACTTCCAAATTTAATATAACATTTGCTTGCATTATCACGTCCCCTTGGATCTTTTATTACGAGATTGCTAATTAACCCTGTGTCATTGCAAATTACTTGGTTCCAAAAAGAATTGTTCCAGGAAACACTCAAGCATTTTACAAAATTGTGTGCCTCAGGCTATCTTGACCAATTTGACTTCATGAAGATTGAAGTCCCCATAATCATATTGCCTTTGCTATGAGCGCCAATAATTTATTGCCCACTGCCCTGTCTAATGACATAACTGACCCTCGTTATTCCTCAGACTGCATTTGTTTGTGCTGTAACTCTAGGGGAAGCACCTACTCCACATATGCCAATGTAGTCAGTCTCAAACTGTGATTGTTTAAAGTGAGAGGTGTTTTTAAGTGCACTCTTGAGTTCTAATGCTGAATTACACTTTCTGCAAGTTTCTTTTAAATGTCTCCCTTACAATACAATAAGTAATGGGAAAAAAATTCAACTACCCTGCAAATTTTTTATTCAGTCATGGGACATGGGCATCTCTGGCTGGCTAGTATTTATTGTCCATGCTTAGTTGGCCTTGAGAAGGTGGTGGTGAGCTGCTGCTTTAAAATGTTGCAGTCCATGTGCTGTTGGTTGACCCACAATGCTGTTGGGGAGGGAAGGAATTCCAGGATTTTGATCTAGTGACTGCAAAGGAATGGTGATGTGTCCAAGTCTGACGGTGAGTGGCTTGGAGGGGAACTTACAGGTGGTGGTGTTCCTATGTATCTGTTGATTTTGTCCCTCCAGTTGGAAGTGGTTGTTTGGAAGGTGTTGTCTAAGGATCTTTGAATTTCTGTAATGCGTTTTGTAGATTGTACAGTTGTATGGAGTGTCGGTGGAGAGTGGATGTTTGTGGATGTAATGCCAATCAAGTGGGCCGTTTTGTCTTAGATGTTGGGTTTCTTGAGTGTTGTTGGAGCTGTACCCGACACTTCTGACTTGTGCTTTGTAGATGGTGAGCAGGCTCTGGGGAGTCAAGAGGTGAGTTACTCACCTCAGTATTCTTGGCCTCTGACCTGCTCTTGCAGCCACTGTATTTATGTTACAAGTCCAGTTGAGTTTCTGGTCAATGCTAACCTCAAGGAAATGAATAAAAAATCTTGAATTGACATATTTTGAGAAGGCAACTTGTTCCTACCCTGTCAAGAAAGGTATATATTTGTTAACAGCATTCTTGGAGGGATGCAATTGTGTCTTTGGCATAATATAACATTGCAAAGTGTTCCACAAATATTCAGGCAAAATTTGACAACCGGGCTATGGTTACTTGTCCTAATGTCTCTTTGTGGCTGAAAGGAATAGATTTTAAGGGGCATCTTAAGAAATGAAATGCAGAAAAGTTTAAGGTGGGAATTCCTGCATTTGGGCAAGCATTGTTCAACAGGACAGTTTAGGTCAGTGAGCACAGCAGTGATGGATGTATGGGACTTGTTGCAAGTTACAATATGGGCAGCAGAGTTGTAAGTAAACTAAGTCAGTTTCAAGTAACGGATTTTTTTAGGCAAAAACATATGATGAGGTTAATGGGAACTGAACCTAACGTACTGATGCTTTACTTTTTTCTATTTTCTCAAGCTATCTTCTGTTCCATGTTTTAAATCTCCTAATGGTAGTGTTATCTAAGTTGCCATATTGGAGATAATGAAACTGCTGCAAGGACTATGGTGAAGGCCATGTAAATTAGCATGAAAGTTCATAGTTTGCATATGTACAAGCTTCAAGGTGTGCTGTAGAATTTTGAGCCTGCCGTGCTGCTTGTTCCCAATTTGTTTGAAATTGTTGACTTTGGTAGTGATAGTGAATGCAGCTGTTGACCAGATTTGGAGTTCTCTACAGAAATTTGGGTACTGGCTAAGGCTACCGGGGGGGGGGGGACTTTAAACTAGAAAGGATGGGGGGAGGGAATTCTGATGGGGAGACTGGGACGGAGGAGGTTAGCTCCCAGGTAGGGAAGGACTGCAGGCAGTATGAGAGGGAGGTTAGACAGGGGGTGGAGAAGGGAAATGCCCAGACTGAGGGGCTGAAGTGTATATATTTTAATGCAAGGAGTGTAGTGAATAAGGTAGGTGAGCTTAGGGCGTGGATTGCTGCTTGGGAATGTGATGTGGTGGCCATTACGGAGACTTGGATGTCTCAAGGACAGGACTGGGTACTTTAGGTGCCAGGTTTCAGATGCTTCAGGAAGGACAGGGAGGGTGGCAGAAGAGGTGGTGGAGTGGCACTGTTGATCAGGGACAGTGTCATGGCTGCAGAGAAAGAGGATGCCGTGGAGGGACTATCTACAGAGTCTCTGTGGGTGGAAGTTACGAACAGCAAAGGGTCAAAAACTTTGCTGGGTGTATTCTATAGGCCGTCCAATAGTGACAGGGAAGTTGAGGTGCAGATAGGGAAACAGATTCTGGAGAGATGTAGTAATAACAGAGTTGTCGTGATGGGAGACTTCAATTTCCCAAACATCGATTGGAATATCCCTAGGGTAAGGGGTTTGGATGGGGAGGAGTTTGTTAGGTGTGTTCAGGAAGGTTTCCTGACACAGTATGTGGATAAGCCTACGAGGGGAGAGGCTGTACTTGACCTGGTACTGGTGAATGAACCAGGGCAGGTGATGGATCTCTCGGTAGGAGAGCATCTTGGGAATGGTGACCATAATTCCATCTCCTTCACAATTGCGTTGGAACGAGATAGGATCAGGCAGGCTAGGAAGGTGTTTGTCTGGAGTAAGGGGAGATACGAAGAAGTCAGGAAGTTACTTGGACAAATAAACTGGAAGGAGGCGTTCTTAGGGAAAAGTACCAAAGGAAGGTGGCGGATATTCAAGGAATGTTTGTCTGGAGCTATGCATGACAACGTTCCGATGAGACAAGGGGGTTTTGGTAGGTCGCGGGAACCGTGGTGCACGAAGGCTGTGTTGAACCTAGTCAGGAGGAAAAGGAAGGTGTACAAAAGGTTCAGGGAACTAGGAGATGTTAAGGATCTTGAGTATAAGGACTGTAGAAAGGAGCTTAAAAGGGAAATTAGGAGAGCTGGAAGGGGTCATGAGAAGACCTTGGCAGGTAAGATTAAGGAGAATCCCAAGGCCTTCTATAAATATGTGAAAGGTAAAAGGATGAGAAGAGAAGGGATAGGACCTATAAAAGGTGAAGGGGGAAAGGTCTGTGTGGAACCAGAAGAAATGGCAGAGGTGCTTAATGAGTACTTTGCCTCAGTATTCACGGTGGAAACTGATCTGGGAGATTTTGCTACGGATTTGCAGCAGATGGAAAAGATTGAGTATGTGGACATTAAGGAGGCGGATGTGTTAGAACTTTTGAATTCTATCAAGATAGATAAGTTGCCGGGACCAGATGGGATGTACCCCAAGATTCTGTGGGAGGTGAGGGAAGTGATTGCAGAGCCCCTGGCGATGATCTTTGCGTCGTCAATGGAGACGGGAGAGGTTCTGGAAGATTGGAGGATTGCGGATGTAGTTCCTATTTTCAAGAAAGGGAACAGAGAGAGCCCGGGAAATTACCGACCGGTAAGTCTGACCTCAGTGGTTGGTAAGCTGATGGAGAGGCTTCTGAGGGACAAGATTTACGAGCATTTGGAGAGGTTTGACATGATCAGAAATAGTCAGCATGGATTTGGCAAGGGCAGGTCGTGCCTTACAAGCTTAGTTGAGTTCTTCGATAATGTGACTGAACGCACTGACAAAGGAAGTGCCGTGGACGTGGTGCACATGGACTTCAGCAAGGCGTTTGATAAGGTCCCCCATGCAAGACTTCTTGAGAAGGTGAGAGGGCATGGGATCCAAGGGCCTTTGGCCTTGTGGATCCAGAACTGGCTTGCCTGCAGAAGGCAGAGTGGTTGTGGATGGGTCTTTTTCTGAATGGAGGTCAGTCACCAGTGGAGTGCCCCAGGGATCTGTTCTAGGACCCTTGCTGTTTGTCATTTTCATAAATGACCTGGATAAGGAAGTGGAGGGATGGGTAAGTAAGTTCGCTGATGACACGAAGGTCGGTGGTGTTGTGGATGGTCTGGAAGGATGTCAAAAGTTGCAGCAGGACATAAATAGGATGCAGGACTGGGCGGAGAAATGGCAGATGGACTTCAACGCGGATAAATGTGTAGTCGTCCATTTTGGCAGAAGCAACGGGATGAACGAGTACACTATCAAGGGCAGGAGTCTTAGTAGTGTTGAAGAGCAGAAGGATCTTGGGGTCCGGGTCCACAGGACTCTTAAATCGGCCTCGCAGGTGGAGGATGTGGTCAAGAAGGCGTATGGTGTACTGGCCTTCATTAATCGAGGGATTGAGTTTAGGAATCGGGAGGTAATGCTGCAACTTTATAAGACCCTTGTCAGGCCTCATTTGGAGTACTGTGCGCAGTTCTGGTCGCCTCACTGTAGGAAAGACGTAGAAGCTATTGAAAGCTATTACAAGGATGTTGCCTGGACTGGGAGGCATGCCTTATGAAGTTAGGTTGAGGGAGCTGGGACTCTTTTCCCTGGAGAGACGAAGGTTGAGAGGCGACCTGATAGAAGTTTATAAAATGTTGAGAGGAATAGATAGGGTGGATTCTCAGAGGCTATTTCCCCGGGTTGAAATGGTCGCTACGAGAGGACACAGATTTAAGGTGCGGGGAGGAAAGTACAGAAGTGATGTTAGGGGTAAGTTTTTCACTCAGAGTGGTGAGTGAATGGAATCGGCTGCCGTCAGTGGTGGTGGAGGCGAACTTGCTGGGGTCTTTTAAAAGACTTCTGGATGAGTATATGGGGTTTTATGGGATTGGGGGTTATAGATAGGAGTTGATGTGATCGGCGCAACTCGTGGGCCGAAGGGCCTGTTTGTGCTGTAGTGTTTTATGTTCTATGTACATGAGGCAGAAAGATTGGATCCAGCAATGCCTACTTTCTGTCTTCATTAGAATTGCTGGAGCTGAGCCAATGTGAATGAAGTGTCATCAACTTCATGGCTGTCCAGATTCCCAGCTAAGTCAGAGGCTAGTGTGGGTATGGTTAGAGCATGTGACTGCATTCCCTTAAATCTTTGCTCCGTTTCTGATGCATCTTGGAATGATGCAGGCATTTAGTTTTATTGTAATAACATAATTGCTTTCTCCTAAAATAACAGGTTGTTTCACCTTGCTGTGCTCACTCATAACTACCGATTGAATATTATAAGCAAAGTGCTACAGGCGTTGGGAGTTTGATGTATAAAAATGCTGAAAATATTCAGGTTGTGTAGCATACGTGAAGAGAGAAGCAGAGCTGTTGCTTCAGGTTGTTTTGTCAGAACTGGGAAAAGTTAGTTTTAATCAAGTGCAGAGACAAGGCAAAGTGGAGAAAAAAATTGGAAGACCTGTGTCAGAGTGGAAGGCAGGAGAGATTAATTAAAGTGTAATGATGCAGGGTAAAATGAAATGGTAATGGGGCAAGTAAATAAACAAAGTTGGTCTGGGGAGGCATTACTCTAGGTCCTTTTTTTTTTCTGATTAAACTTCCCCCATTGATATCATCTTTTGCCTTGCAACACTATTGCTAGTCATTTATTCCTTCCTGCCTATTGCAGATTTTCCCCTTAAATTCTCCCATCCCACTTTCTTTGCCTCTATACTTGATTAAAATCTGTTGCATCTGTTTTTTTACAGTTCTGACAAAAATGCCAACCTGAAGCACTGATTGTTTCTTTCTACATGTTGCTGACTTGCTCAGTGTTTCCAGCATTTTCTGCCTTTACTTCATGGGGTCCTCATGTGTAAGCTTTGCACAATGAAAATTGATGACACGTTTCTAGTTTAAAGTTTTTTAATGCATTTTGGTCTCTTGTGTACCACTTCCTTCTGTTCTCTCACCTGAAACTCAATTAGCTATATTTGCAGTGATATTTGGCTAAGAACCACTCTGGGGTGCAACTAAAGTTTTCCCCAGTGTTTCTCTAATTGGAAAACCTGTTCACTGTTTATGTAGATAACGGCATTTGTGAATCAAAGCACACATAGGATAAGAAGTAATCTGCCTTCAAGAATTTAATTTATGAACAGCTAATGCTGTAGATTACAGCAGAATTGTGAAGAGATACAAATTGCAATTCAACTTTGATGTAGCAGCATCATGATCAGGCTATTTCTATGTGCTTATGATTATTCTCATATACTCTTTTCTCCCTAACAGAAGGACCCAAACCCACCATCTGAGTGCAAGCAGCAGTGAAGTCTGCTCATGTGGCCTTGAGGAACAACTGCACTGTACTGGCTTACTATAAACAACTAATAGTTACTTAACAGCCTTATAATGTTTTGTATTTTCTTGGTAGGACAAATTTCAATTAACATTTTTTTTGGTTAATCATGAATCCTCGAATCAGCCAGTTCAGAACATGGTTGCTACTCTTACTTTGTGTTTTTTAGTTGGTTATTGATGGAATGGAGTTTGTCGTGAACTTGTCATCCCACTGTTAAAGAAATTGCATTCTTCAAAATAAACTCTTGTGTTAGAGGCAGCACCAATGGAAGACTTTTAGAATGGCAAAATTCAGAGACCAATATTTGTTTAGAAATATTCTGCTGAAGAACAATCAACCAAAGTAATTATCCTTCTCTTCAGCCCTGTTGTCTGGATATATAAAACTGTGGAAAGCTTCATTTTGTAGTTGGATGGGTGTAACGTAGACTTTATACAAAATGATAGAAATAAAATTGTGCAACATGTCTGTGCTTACACTAGCTGTGCCTTCATTACTCTCATTCCTGTAAAAATGCAGTTAGTTACTTATCAGGAGATACTCATTGAAACTGTGGCTGGCTCTGTGTATGGAGTTGCAGAGTAGTTAAATACGAGTTTTTCCACAATGTCCAACCATGTGTACTGTGCATACATTGTTTGCTTAATTATGCTATGGTTTTTGTTCATTTGTTTTAGTGAGGTTGTGAACAACATGAAAGCTTAGCCACCACCTGAAGGTCATCCTGTACCATTTGGTGTGAATAAAAACTAGTATTTTCATATTTTCTTAGTGAACTTTCTTCTAACTGGTGTGACACGTCTTGTACATTGGTACTGCAAATAGCATTTCCTGCTGATTGGACTGTGACCTGTGGGCAGCAGGAACATCCTTGACTGTAGACTTGAGTTCCAGTGGCTAGTCATCAGCTCACTGACTTTTTGAAGCCTTGCTGTGTGTACATCTTCATATGGCACAAATTGGCTGTCTTTTTTTTTGGAAATTCACATTTAGTTGAGCAGCAATCTTCCTTGAATGCCATGGTCCTAATTGCTGTAGGTAATAATGAAGCAAATATACTGACACGTCTGTCATGATTCTTCAAACCTGCTACAATGTGATTTGATTTGAGTTCTCTTGGAGCAATCATTTGACTTGATGCTTTTGGTCTCTTAAATCAGTTCTTTAACCTGTAGTGGTTTTGGAATGAACATTTAAAATTGATTGCCTGTTTCAGGGATGAAGACTCCTTTTTGTTTATTAGGATCATAGTCACATAATCAAAGCCTGAATGACTTCAGTGTGGTAAACTCAATTTGAAATATCAGGTTCTGCTGATACCCAGCTCTATTCCCCTCACTATATATCGACCGGCTTTGCCACTGGTTTTGCACTGCTTTTTTTAACTCCCAGTCTTGCATCAGCTGCAGTTTCCTACATTAAAATGGTGAAGATATGATTTGCAAGATGACCAGGGCTGGAACCTGAATATTGAAGAGTATTTGACATTTTGGAAACAGGAAGTCAGAAAAATGAGAGGTAGCTCTATTAATTAAGGATGATAGTATTGTAGAGATAGATGACCTGGGCTCAGTGTTGGTGGAGGTAAGAAATGGAAACGGTTAAGTTGTCACTTGCAGGAATTTGTAGACCCCCAATAGTTGCACAGTAGGAACATAGGAGCAGATCATTTGGCCCCCTTGAGCTTTCTGCCATTCAACCAGACCATGGCTAATCCTTTACTTCATGCCATTTCCCTGTACTGTCCTTCATTTTGATGCCTTTCATATCTGGAAATCTGTTGTCAGTTTTGAACCTACTGAGTCTCCATAAACCTTTCTGGGGTAGAGAATTCCAAAGATGTATCCCCTTTTGGGATATAGATCATCAGGTTAGGGGATTTATCAACTTTCAGCCCCATTAATTTTTCAGCACTTTTTTACTAATTTCTTTCAGATCCTCAATCTTGCTAGCCCTTTGGCTTCATGGGATTTCAGGGAGGTTTTTGTATCTCCGTGAAGACTGACAAGAGTATTTGTTTAGTTTCACTGTCATTTCTTACCATTATAAATTATTCATTCTCTGCCTATAATGACCCACATTTGTTTTAACTTATCTTTTCATTTTTACGTACCTGTAGCTTTTACAGCCTGTTTTTATGTTCCTTGCTAGTTTAATTTCATATTGTTTTCTCTCAATTTCCTTGTTATAGAATCCCTACAGTGCAAAAGGACATCATTCGGCCCTGACTCTTCAACAGAGTATTTTACAGCACTAATCCTCTTAATCTACACATTTGGACACTTGAGAGGCAATTTAGCATTGCCAATCCACCTAACCTACATGTCCAAAGACTCTTTGGACTGTGCGGGGAAACTAGAGTGACCTGGAAGAAACTCACGTAGACACAGGGAGAAGTGTACAAACCACAGTCCTCCAAATTGAATCTGGGACTTCTGACATTGTGAATCAGTAGTAGTAACTGCTGTGCCGCCATGTTTTGATTCTAAATTCTCTCTTTTAAAATGCTCTGACTATTTTTAGGTTTATTTTTTGGCAGGCTTTGAATGGCCTCTTTTGATTTGATAATCCTTATCTTGTTAGCCATGGTTGAATCATTCTTCCTGGTTTTTTTGTATCTTTGCCAACCATGCAACTGAATTCTTTAAATGCTAGCCACTGCTGTCACACCTTTCAATGTATTTCCCCAATCTACCTCAGCCAACTCGCCCTTAATACAAAGAAAAGATTTGTGATTTCCTTTGATTAGAACAATATTGATCTAAAAGAGCCCTTTGTCTAGTTGGTTCCTGAACAGCCTTGTTGAAAACGCTATACGTTTCAGGAATTCATCCTTTCCTGCATTAGTACTAATTAATTAGATTTTCCTGATTTTTGCAGTGTTCTACGTTACCACTACCTGCAAACAGATTCTACCAAAGTTTACTGTCTCTTGCTATGTTTTTAGCTCCACCAAAACAGATTCTATTACTTGATCTTTTGATCTTGGATCCTGTCTCACTAATATGCTAAAAACCCCATCTCCTTTCCTATTTTACCTTCCTAAATCCTTGATAATCTTGTAGCTGTATGTCCATAATGGTGGTTGGATCATTCCTGTTTACTTCTATTTGTGCTATTAACTCACCTTATTGCAAATGCTGCGAGCTTTTAATTCTGACATTACTTTTCCAATCTCTAGTCTTAGTTGCTCCGTGCTCTGTCCCTTCCTGACGTATTTTGAGAACTATTTCCATTATTGCAATGCTGCTGTCTTGCCTTTTCTCTCTTAGTTTATCATATCTTTCTCAATCCCCTATATTTTAAAGCCATCTTTATTGCCCTAATTGTACAACTCTGCAGACACTGGACCCAGCATAGTCGAGATGAAGATCATCCTTATGGTACTGCTCCCACTTTTGTCAATACCCATGCCCCTGGAATCAAAGCCTGCATGTCAATCACATTTACCTTGCATAAATTTGCTTGTGGGTCAGGTAATAATCCAGAGATGATTCATTACCTGTGAGGTTCTGCTTTTTAATGTAACCTCTAAAAGCTCATAGTCACCCAGGCCAGAAATTCCCAAGGTGTTTTACGAAGATAGCCTAGACCACAGGTTTTTATGCTTGAATCTGTAATGAGTGAGCATGATACGTTTCACTCCAGGTATGATTCATGAATGGCGGGAAGACTGGCTAAGGCTACCAGGGGGACTTTAAACTAGAAAGGATGGGGGGAGGGAATTGCAATGGGGAAACTGGGACAGAGGAGGTTAGCTCCCAGGTAGGGGAGGACCGCAGGCAGTATGGGAGGGAGGTTAGACAGGGGGTGGAGAAAGGAAATGCCCAGACTGAGGGGCTGAAGTGTATATATTTTAATACAAGGAGTGTAGTGAATAAGGTAGATGAGCTTAGGGCGTGGATTGCTGCTTGGGAATGTGATGTGGTGGCCATTACGGAGACTTGGATGTCTCCGGGACAGGACTGGGTACTTTAGGTGCCAGGTTTCAGATGCTTCAGGAAGGACAGGGAGGATGACAGAAGAGGTGGTGGAGTGGCACTGTTGATCAGGGACAGTGTCATGGCTGCAGAGAAAGAGGATGCCGTGGAGGGACTATCTACAGAGTCTCTGTGGGTGGAAGTTACGAACAGCAAAGGGTCGAAAACTTTGCTGGGTGTATTCTATAGGCCGCCCAATAGTGACAGGGAAGTTGAAGTGCAGATAGGGAAACAGATTCTGGAGCGATGTATTAATAACAGAGTTGTCGTGATGGGAGACTTCAATTTCCCAAACATCGATTGGAATATCCCTAGGGTAAGGGGTTTGGATGGGGAGGAGTTTGTTAGGTGTGTTCAGGAGGGTTTCCTGACACAGTACGTGGATAAGCCTACGAGGGGAGAGGCTGTACTTGACCTGGTACTGGTGAATGAACCAGGGCAGGTGATGGATCTCTCGGTAGGAGAGCATCTTGGGAATGGTGACCATAATTCCATCTCCTTCACAATTGCATTGGAACGAGATAGGATCAGGCAGGCTAAGAAGGTGTTTGTCTGGAGTAAGGAGAGATACGAAGAAGTCAGGAAGTTACTTGGACAAATAAACTGGAAGGAGGCGTTCTTAGGGAAAAGTACCGAAGGAAGGTGGCGGATATTCAAGGAATGTTTGTCTGGAGCTATGCGTGACAACGTTCCGATGAGACAAGGGGGTTTTGGTAGGTCGTGGGAACCGTGGTGCACGAAGGCTGTGTTGAACCTAGTCAGGAGGAAAGGGAAGGTGTACAAAAGGTTCAGGGAACTAGGAGATGTTAAGGATCTTGAGTATAAGGACTGTAGAAAGGAGCTTAAAAGGGAAATTAGGAGAGCCAGAAGGGGTCATGAGAAGACCTTGGCGGGTAAGATTAAGGAGAATCCCAAGGCCTTCTATAAATATGTGAAAGGTAAAAGGATGAGAAGAGAAGGGATAGGACCTATAAAAGGTGAAGGGGGTAAGGTCTGTGTGGAACCAGAAGAAATGGCAGAGGTGCTTAATGAGTACTTTGCCTCAGTATTCACGGTGGAAGCTGATCTGGGAGATTTTGCTACAGATTTGCAGCAGATGGAAAAGATTGAGTTTGTGGATATTAAGGTGGAGGATGTGTTAGAACTTTTGAATTCTATCAAGATAGATAAGTTGCCGGGACCAGATGGGATATACCCCAGGATACTGTGGGAGGCGAGGGAAGTGATTGCAGAGCCCCTGGCGATGATCTTTGTGTCGTCAATGGAGATGGGAGAGGTTCCGGAGGATTGGAGGATTGCGGATGTAGTTCCTATTTTCAAGAAAGGGAACAGAGATAGCCCGGGAAATTACCGACCGGTGAGTCTGACCTCAGTGGTTGGTAAGCTGATGGAGAGGCTTCTGAGGGACAAGATTTACGAGCATTTGGAGAGGTTTGACATGATCAGAAATAGCATGGTTTTGTCAAGGGCAGGTCGTGCCTTACAAGCCTAGTTGAGTTCTTCGATAATGTGACTGAACACATTGACGAAGGAAGTGCCGTGGACGTGGTGTTCATGGACTTCAGCAAGGCGTTTGATAAGGTCCCCCATGCAAGACTTCTTGAGAAGGTGAGAGGGCATGGGATCCAAGGGCCTTTGGCCTTGTGGATCCAGAACTGGCTTGCCTGCAGAAGGCAGAGAGTGGTTGTGGATGGGTCTTTTTCTGAATGGAGGTCAGTCACCAGTGGAGTGCCCAGGGATCTGTTCTAGGACCCTTGCTGTTTGTCATTTTCATAAATGACCTGGATGAGGAAGTGGAGGGATGGGTAAGTAAGTTCGCTGATGACACGAAGGTCGGTGGTGTTGTGGATGGTCTGGAAGGATGTCAAAAGTTGCAGCAGGACATAAATAGGATGCAGGACTGGGCGGGGAAGTGGCAGATGAACTTCAATGCGGATAAATGCGTAGTCGTCCATTTTGGCAGAAGCAACGGGATGAACGAGTACACTATCAAGGGCAGGAGTCTTAGTAGTGTTGAAGAGCAGAAGGATCTTGGGGTCCGGGTCCACAGGACTCTTAAATCGGCCTCGCAGGTGGAAGAGGTGGTCAAGAAGGCGTATGGTGTACTGGCCTTCATTAATCGAGGGATTGAGTTTAGGAGTCGGGAGGTAATGCTGCAACTTTATAAGACCCTTGTCAGGCCTCATTTGGAGTACTGTGCGCAGTTCTGGTCGCCTCACTGTAGGAAAGACGTAGAAGCTATTGAAAGGGTACAGAGGAGATTTACAAGGATGTTGCCTGGACTGGGAGGCATGCCTTATGAAGTTAGGTTGAGGGAGCTGGGACTCTTTTCCCTGGAGAGACGTAGGTTGAGAGGCGACCTGATAGAAGTTTATAAAATGTTGAGAGGAATAGATAGGGTGGATTCTCAGAGGCTATTTCCCCGGGTTGAAATGGTCACTACGAGAGGACACAGATTTAAGGTGCGGGGAGGAAAGTACAGAAGTGATGTTAGGGGTAAGTTTTTCACTCAGAGGGTGGTGAGTGAGTGGAATCGGCTGCCGTCAGTGGTGGTGGAGGCGAACTTGCTGGGGTCTTTTAAAAGACTTCTGGATGAGTATATGGGGTTTTATGGGATTGGGGGTTATAGATAGGTGTTGATGTGATCGGCGCAACTCGTGGGCCGAAGGGCCTGTTTGTGCTGTAGTGTTCTATGTGACCCATAAGGAAGCTTTTGTCAAACAATGTTTAAGAACAGTTAAAATAAAAATTAGTATAACTACAAGATTTAAATGTAGAAACATAAATAGGTGCAGGAGTAGGCCTTTCGAGCCTGCACCACCATTCAAAATGATTATGGTAGATCGTGTACTTTCAGTATCCACTACTGCTTACTCTCCATACCCTTTTGATCCCTTAACATGGTGGTGTAAAGTCACCAGCTAGCTAGCTATCTGTGGTGTTCCAAGTCAAAATCCATCCTGCAAATGCACTAGTGGTAATTTACCAAAATTCACTGGACTCTTGAGGTTCCCACAGATTGAGAAACAGCAAATCTGATGCCACTGTTTAAAAAGGAGGTAAGCAAAAGTTGGGTAACTAGGCCAGTTAGCTTAACTTTCCTAGTAGGGAAAATGCTTGAATCAATCATCAAGGAAGAACTAGACATCTGGATATAAATTGTCTCATTGGTCTCACGGGTTCATGAAGGAAAAGTCATGTTTGACTAATTTGGTGGAATTAACCATAGAAAGTTACAGCTCAGAAACGGACCTTTTGGCCCTCCTTGTCTGTGCCAACCTCTTTTTGCCTTGTCCCACTGACCTGCACTTGAACCATATCCCTCCACACCCCTCTCATCCATGAACCCGTCCAAGTTTTTCTTAAATGTTAAAAGTGACCCTGCATTTATCACTTTATCTGACAGCTCATTCCACACTTCCACCACTTTCTGCGTGAAGAAGCCCCCCCTAATATTCTCTTTTAAACTTTTCTCTTTTCACCCTTAACCCATGCCCTCTTTTTTTTTTCTCCCCTAGCCTCAGTGGAAAAAGCCTGCTTGCGTTCGCTCTATCTATACTCATCAAAATCTTACACACCTTTATCAAATCTCCCCTCATTCTTCTACACTCCAGGGAATAAAGTCCTAACCTATTCAACCTCACCCTGTAACTCAGCTTCTCAAGTCAGCAACATCCTCGTGAACCTCCTCTGCACTCAACCTTATTTACATCCTTCCTGTAACTAGGTGACCAAAATTGTACACAATACTCTAAATTCAGCCTCACCAATGCCTTATATAACCTTACCGTAAACTCCAACTTTCATATTTGATACTCTGATTTATAAAGGCCAATGTACCAAAAGCACTCTATGACCCTATCCACCTGTGACATCACTTTTAGCATAATTTTGAGAAAATTATGCAGTGGACAATGAAGAATCTGTGGATGTGGTGTATCTGGATTTCCAGAAGGCATTTGACAAGGTGCCGCACCGAAGACAGCTACGTAAGATAAAGGTGCATAGCGTAGTGTATTAGCATGGATAGAGGATTGGTTAACTAACAGGAAGCAGAGAGGGGAGTAAATGGGTGTTTTTCTGGTTGACGATCAGTGGTTAGTGGTGTGCCTCAGGGATCAGTGATTGGATTGCAATTGTTTATGATTTACATAGATGATTTGGAGTTGGGGACCAAGTGTAGTGTGCCAAATTTCATGTGACACTAAGGTGAGTGGCAGAGCAAAGTGTGCAGAGGACGCAAGTCTGCAAAGGGATATAGATAGGCAAAGTGAATGGGCGAAGGTCTGTCAGATGGAGTACAATGTTGGTAAATGTGAGATCACCCATTTTAGTAGGAATAACAGCAAAATGGACTATTATTTAAATGATAAAAAGTTGCAGCGTGCTGCTGTGGGGAGGGACCTGGGTGTCCTTGTGCAGGAATCTCAAGGAGTTGGTTTGCAGGTACAGCAGGTAATTAAGAAGGCAAATGGAATTTGGTCCTTTATTGCTAGACGGAGTTTAAAAACAGCAAGGTTATATTGCAGCTGTATATAGAACATTACAGTGCAGAACAGGCCCTTTGGCCCACGATGTTGCGCCGACCAGTTAAAAAAACAATGACCCTCTAACCTAAACCAAACCCTTTCCATCCATAAACCTATCCACAGATCTCTTAAACGCCCCCAAACTAGGCGCATTTACAACTGCAGCAGGCAGGGCATTCCAATCCCTCACCACCCTCTGGGTAAAGAACCTACCCCTGACATCCGTCCTATAACTACCACCCTGTAATTTAAAGCTATGCCCCTTCGTGCTAGCTTTCTCCATCCGGGGAAAAAGGCTATCACTGTCCACCCTATCCAAACCTCTGATCATCTTATATGTTTCAATAAGGTCCCCTCGTAGCTGCTGCCTTTCTAACGAAAACAACCCCAAATCCCTCAGTCTCTCCTCATAGAACCTCCCCTCCAAACCAGGCAACATCCTGGTAAACCTCCCCTGCACCCTCTCCAAAGCCTCCACATCCTTCCTATAATGTGGGGACGAGAACTGCACACAATACTCCGAGTGCGGCCGCACCAGAGTTTTGTACAGTTGCAACATGACGCTGCGGCTCCTAAATTCAATCCCCCTACCAATAAACGCCAAGACACCGTATGCCTTACTAACAACCTTATCTACTTGATTCCCAACTTTCAGGGATCTATGTACACATGACCCCAATAATCACATATTGATTTGACGTGTCTTAAGTTTCCTTTGTACCTTTTGTTTCTGTTTGGGCTGTTCCCCCTCCTTTTGGGGAGCTGCCCCCTTTTTTCTTTGTCCGAATGTAATTTAAGTTTGTTTACTTGTTTGGCCCACCCAAAAGACCCACCTAGATCCCTCTGTTCATCCACACTATTCAGAGTCCGACCGTTAGCCCTATACTCTACACATCTGTTATTCCTGCCAAAGTGAATTACCTCACACTTTTCCGCATTAAACTCCATCCGCCACCTCTCGGCCCAGCTCTGCAACTTGTCCAAGTCTCTCCGTAAACTATGACACCCTTCCTCACTATCTACCACACCTCCGACTTTGGTGTCATCAGCAAATTTACTAATCCACCCAGCTATACCCTCATGATGTTAGGGGTAAGTTTTTCACTCAGAGGGTGGTGAGTGAATGGAATCGGCTGCCGTCAGTGGTGGTGGAGGCGAACTCGCTGGGGTCTTTTAAAAGACTTCTGGATGAGTATATGGGGTTTAATGAGATTGAGGGTTATAGATAGGTCTGTAGGTTGGTAGGTGATGTGATCGGCGCAACTTGTGGGCCGAAGGGCCTGTTTGTGCTGTAGTGTTCTATGTTCTATGTTCATCCAGATCATTTATAAAAATTACAAACAGCAGTGGCCCTAAAACAGATCCTTGAGACACACCACTCGTAACTGAACTCCATGTCGAATACTTACCATCAACCACCACCCTCTGTCTCCTATCTGCTAGCCAATTCCTAATCCAATTTCCTAAATCACCCTCAATCCCATACATCTGCAATTTCTGCAGAAGGCTTCCATGGTGAACCTTATCAAACGCCTTACTAAAGTCCATATATACCACGTCAACTGCCTTACCCCCATCCACCTCTTTGGTCACTTCCTCAAAAAACTCTAAGGTTAGTAAGGCATGACCTACCCTCCACAAAACCATGCTGACTATCTCTAGTCATTTCATTACTCTCCAAATAACTAATAATTTTTTCTAAAACCTTGCCCACAACAGAAGTAAGACTCAGCGGTCTATAATTCCCGGGGAAGTCTCTGTTCCCCTTCTTAAACAATGGGACAACATTTGCTAACCTCCAATCTTCTGGCACTATACCGGTGACCAACGACGACCTGAAGATCAGAGCCAGAGGCTCTGCAATCTCCTCCCTTGCCTCCCAGAGAATCCTAGGGTAAATCCCGTCCGGCCCAGGGGACTTATCTATTTTCAAACCCTCAAGAATAACTAGCACATCCTCCTTATCAACTGCAATACTGTCTAGTTTACAACCCTGTAACCCAGTGTTCTCCACAGCTACATTTATGTCCCCCTGCGTGAAGACCGAAGAGAAATATTGGTTCAATGCCTCTCCAATCTCTTCTGGTTCCACACAAATTCCCACTGCTGTCTCTAACTGGCCCTAATCTTGCCCTAACCAACCTTTTGTTCTTAACATATCTATAGAACGCCTTAGGATTCTCCTTAATCCTATCAGCCAAAGTCTTCTCATGTCCTCTTTTAGCCCTTCTTAACTCTATATGGTGCTGGTGCCACCACACCTGGAGTACTGTGTACAGTTTTGCTCTCCTTACTTGAGAAAGGATATACTGGCACTGGAGGGGGCGCAGAGGAGATTCACCAGGTTGATTCTGGAATTGAGGGGGTAGGCTGGGGCTATATTTGTTGGAATTCAGAAGAATGCAGGGAGATCTTATAGAAACATACAAGATTATGAAGGGAAAAGATAAGTTGAAGCAGGGAAGTTGTTTTCACTGGTGGGTGAAACTAGAACTAGGGGGTATAGCCTCAAAATAAGGGGAAGCAGATTTAGAACTGAGTTGAGGAGGAACTTGACATAGGATTGCGAATCTGGAATTCCCTGCTCAGTAGAGTAGTTGAGGCTACTTCATTGAATGTTTTTAAGGCAAGGAAAGATAAATTTTTAACCAGTAAAGGAATTAAGGGTTATGGTGAATGGGTGGGTAAGTGGAGCTGAGTCCACAAAGATCAGCCGTGCTCTTATTGACTGTCAGACCAGGCTCAGGGTTGGGTGGCCTACTCCTGCTAGTTCTTATGTTGTTTAAACTGACACCCCTTTCTAGACTTGGCAAAAAAAGTATGTTGTATTTTGCAACTTTTTAACACCTGTGAATTGGTGCTTTTGAATGTTGGAACAAATTTAGGCTTCCCAGTTCTGGAACATTCCAGTAAGCCTCTGAAAAGACAGACACACTACCTACTTCAACTAGCTTCTAACAGCAACAGATCTCTAACTTCAGAGAAGGAAAACAAGAGGCAATGCTTTCTGTCTCCAGTCCAAACAGCATCTGAGCCAATGAAAGTGGAGCATAATTATCTCAAACCAAATAACACAAACTGTTAATCAAGCTCCACAAAAAGCCCGAGGACCTGGCATTAGTCCAGATTCAAATCAATACAATGGCCATTATGTTGCTTAAGCGGATGTTATGGCCTGCTTGAAAAAGCTGCTGAAAAACATGATTAAAATACATTTCTTAAAGGCTCAGTATTGTCATGTTCTGTCAGGAGAAACTCCTTATTCCCACTTCCTATCTCATTGGTACCAATGTGGACCATGACCATTGATTTTTCCACTGCATGTTTCTCTCCAGCCCAGAATACAACCTGAATCTCAGCACTGGGCAGGTGACTTATGGTCTTGACCGCAAAGAACTATGTCCCCCTATCTATGTTATCTCTTATCACTATCATATTCTGCACCTGCCATTATGATGCGGCCTGATTAGTAATCACATCCTCTGTCCCTGGCTATTGACTAAAAATCTGCTTAACTAGGTGTGTGAGTGCCATCTAGAACAAAGTGCACAGGTGAGTCTTGTAATGTCTACAATTCCCCACGGCAATGGCATTGCTGCAACTGCCTCAGTACTCAATGCTGACGACTTTCAGTTTCCAGATGCAATTTTACAACTCATCCACTTCATCCTGGACCACTACCTTCACCTTCAACAGCCAGTTCTTCATCCAGATGCATGGAACAGCCATGGGGATCAAATTCGCACCTCAATATGCCAACATCTTCATGCACAAGCTCAAACAAGACTTCTTCACCACACAGGAACTTCAACTGATGCTATACGCTAGATACGTCAATGATATTTTCTTCCTTTGGACTCGTGGTGAACTATCACTGAAACAACTATATGATGACATCAACAAGTTCCATCCCACCACCAGACGCACCATGGACTATTCTCCAGAATGGGTTGCATTCTTGAACACGTGCATCTCCATTGAGGACGGTCATCTCAGCACGTCACTGTACCGCAAGCCCACAGCTAACCTCATGCTGCTCCACTTCTCCAGCTTCCACCCTAAACACATTAAAGAAGCCATCCCCTATAGACAAGTCCTCTATACACAGGATCTGCTCAAATGAAGAGGATCGCAACAGATACCTCCAGACGCTGAAAGATGCTCTCATAAGAACAGGGTATGGCGTTCGACTCATCAACAGTTCTGACGCCACAGCGAAAAACTGCACCGAAGACAAACACGGGACATGGTAGACAGAGTACCCTTCATCGTCCAATACTTCCCCGAAGCGGAGAAGCTACAACATCTCCTCCGGGGTCTTCAACTTGTCATTGATGAAGACGAACAGCTTGTCAGGGCCATCCCCACACTTCCACTTCTTGCCTTAAAACAACTGCACAACCTCGAACAGACCATTGTCCGCAGCAAACTACCCAGCCTTCAGGAGAACAGTGACCACGACACCACACAACCCTGTCACAGCAACCTCTGCAAGACATGCTGGATCATCGACATGGATGACATCATCTCGCGTGAGAACACCATCCATCAGGTACACATTGGCTCTTGCAACTCAGTCAATGTTGCCTACCTAATACGCTGTAGGAAAGGATGTCCCAAAGCACGGTACATCGGGGAGACCATGCAGACGCTACGAAAACGGATGAATGAATACCGGACAATCACTAGGTAAGACTGTTCTCTCCCTGTTGGGGAACACTTCAGCGGTTACAGGCATTCGGCCTCTGATCTTCAGGTAAACGTTCTGTAAGGCAGCTTTCTTGCCACAACAGCGCAGAGTTGCTGAGCAGAGACTGATAGCCAAGTTCCGTGCACATGAGGACAGCCTCAACCAGGATCTTGGGTTCATGTAATACTCTGTAACCCCCAAGACTTGCCTGAGTTTGCAACGTCTCACTTACTGTCCTGTCTGGAGACAATGCACATCTCTTTAACCTATGCTTAATGCTATCTCCACTCCCATTGTCTGCACCTTTTAAGACTTGAATAGCAGATTAGTTGTAAGGACTTGCATTCTAATCAGTTTTCTGTAAACTGTGTGTGCCTTTTATATGCCCTGTTTCTGATCAGAACTTTCCGCTCATTTGATGAAGCTACAGCGTTCCAAAAGCTTGTGGTGTTTACTATCAAATAAACTGTTGAACTTTAACCTGGTGTTGTGAGATTTCTTACTACAATTCCGCAACCAGTAACTGAGCTTAAGTTGTCTTCAGCAGATATAGTTGTCTGAGATTGCGGTGCATTTTATCGAGTTCCCACTTGCTGCAGTTGCAACGCCACCAGCCCTACCATTTCTAACCAACTTTATTCTATTAATTAATCTAAATAATAGAAAGTTGCACTCATGAATCTTGAAGACCAGGAAAGAGACTCACCAAGTACTAAAGACTGAAAGAAAATAGAAAAAGGAGCACTTCCTAGTCTCTCTCAGCTCAATTGTGACTTTGTCCAAAAAGAATAAAAAATCTATAACCATTCCTCTTGATGTTCAGTTACGTTATTGTCACTGAATCCCCCACTATTAATGTCCGGGGGGCTCACTTTTGACCAAAAATTGAACTGGACTAGCTATATAAATACTGTGGCTAAGTTTAAAGTTTATTTATTAGTGTCACAAGTAGGCTTACATTCACACTGCAATGAAGTTACCGTGAAAATCCCCTAGGTGCCACACTCTAGCATCTACCTGTTCAGGTTAATTGAAGGAGAATTTAGCATAGCCAATGCATCTAACCAGCACGTCTTTTGGACTATGGGACGAAACCCACAGAGATAGTGACCCAAGCCAGGAATTGAACCTGGTTCCCTGGCATTGTGAGGCAGCAGTGCTAATCACTGTGCTACCGTGCTGTCCTACCAAAGCAGGTCAAAGGCTTGTGAGAGTAACTTGTCTGAATCCTTAAAGTCTGTCCACCATCTACAAGGCACAAGTCAGGAGTGCAGTAGAATATTCCCTCCTTATCTGTATGAGTGCATCTCCCACAATACTCAAGAAGCTTGAGATCATCTGGGACAAAGCAGCCCACTTGATCAGCATCCCTTCTGCAAACATTCACTCCCTCCACCACCAATAGATTGTGTACCATCTACAAGATGTGCTGTAGGAACTCTTTAAGATAGCACCTTCCAAACCCACAAATGCTACCACCTAGAAGGACAAGTGCAGGTGCAGCAGACACACCAAGTCACTCACCATCCTGATTTGGAAATTTATTGCTGTACCTTCACTGTCACTGGGTTAAAATCCTGGATCTGTGGGTGTACCCGAGCCGCAACAGTTCTTTTTAATTCAGTCATGAGATATGGATGTTGCTGGTTGTGCCACCATTTATTGTCCATTTCCAAATGCCCTTGAATGGCCTAGCAAGCCAGTCAGTTCAAGAGTCAACCATCTTGCGGTAGGAGTCACATTGGAGGATCACACTGGATGAAATACACACCACCACAAATAGCCTTGAGACGAAACATCCTGAGGCCTTATTCATCGTCACTGGAGACTTTAATCAGGCCAGCTTCAAGAGTGTACTAACAAGTTAACACCAGCATGTCTCCTGTTCCACCAGAGGCTCAAACATCCTAAACCACAGCTACACAAATATCAAACATGCAATCACTCTATCATCCATAAATTAGACCACAAGATTATACTCCTACCCACGGCTTACAAACAAAAATTGAAGCAGGAAAGTCCATCAAAGAAAGTTGTGCAATGTTGGCCTGAGGAATCGGATGATCTCCTACGGGGTTGCTTAGAGTCAGTGGACTGGTCGGTATTTAAAAACTCTGCAACCAATGTGAACGAGTACTACCGTAACTGACTTTATTAGTAAGTGTGTAGAAGACCGTGTGCCAAAGAAGCAAATCTGTGTTCCCCAACCAGAAATCATTGATGAACAGGGATATCCATTGTTTGTTGAAGTCCAGGTCTGAGGCATTCAAGTCAGGCGATCCTCACCAATACAAGAAAGCCAGATATGATCTAATGAGATCTATCAAACAGGCCAATAGACAGTACTGGACCAGTCACACGGACCCCCCCCACCCTCCTCCCAAACTATGGCAAGGTCTGCAAGACACTACAGGTGACAAGATGAAGGCATGTAAAATCGTCAGCACCAATGCACCCCTCCCCTGATGAGCTCAATGCATTTCTATACCTGTTTTGAATAAGAAGTCAGTGAGACCATGTCTTCCACCTGGAAGCCTTGGATGTACCTGAGGTCACCACTGCAGAGGCCAGAGCAGCTTTCTTGAAGGTGAACCCACGGAAACCAACTGGCCCAGATGGGGTACTGGACATGCAGTCAGATCCTGCACGGACTAGCCAGCAGGGGTATTCACTGACATCTTCAACCTCTCTTTACAACAGCTGCTTCCAGAAGATGACCATCGTCCTAGTACCAAAGAAAAGCCAAGCAGCATGCCTCAATGACTGTCATCTGGTGGCTGTGTCATCCATCATAATGATGTGCTTCGGAAGGTTAGTCATAGCGCGAATCAATTCTAGCCTCCCAGATTGCCTGAATTCACTACAGTTTGCTTACTGCCTCAACAGGTCCAAAGCAGACACTATCTTCCTGCACTCATCCCTGGAACACCTAGATAACAAAGACACCTTTGTCAGACTCCTAATAACTACAGCTCAACCTTCAACACCATTATTCCTACAAAATTCATCTTCAAACGCCGTGGCCTGGACGTCGGCCCCTCCCTCTGTGACTCGATCCTGAACTTCCTAACCAATAAGGATAGGCAACAATGCCTTGTCCACGACCATCCTCGACACTGTGCCTCACGAGACTGTGCTCTCATCCCTCTGCTCCCAATACCCCTATGACTGTGCGGCCAAATTTCCCTCCAACTCGATTTTCAAGTTTGCTGATAACACTGCTATACTGGGTCGGATCTCAAACAATGATGAGATGTCGAAACACAGAAGATAGGAGCATGAGGAGGACATTTGGCCCTTTAAGCCTGCTTTGCCATTCATCATGATCGTGGCTAATCATCCAACTCAATAGCCTAATCCTGCATTTTCCCATAACCTTTGGTCCCATTTACTCCAAGTGCTACATCCAGTTGCCTCTTGAATGCATTCGATGTTTTGGCATCAACTACTTCCTGTGGTAATGAATTCCACAGGCTCACCACTGTTTGGATGAAGAAATATCTCCTCACCTCCGTCCTAAATGTCTACCCTGTATCCTCACACTGTGACCCCTGGTTCTGGACTTCCCCACCATCAGGAACATCCTCCCTGCATCTAACCTGTCTAGTCCTGTTAGAATTTTAGAAGTCTCTATGAGATCCCCTGTCATTTGTCTGAACTCCAGCAAAAACAATCCTAACCTGCATAAATTCCGCCATCCCCAAAATCAGCCTTGTAAACCTTTGCAGCACTCCCTTGGAAGTGCTTCCTCAGAAAAGGAGACTAAAACTGCACGCAATACCCTAGGTGTGACCTCACCAAGGCCCTGAATCGTTCCAACAACACATCCCTGCTCCTGTACGAAGAACAAAGAACAATACCGCAGAGGAACAGGCCCTTTGGCCCTCCAAGCCTGCACCGATCATGTGTTCCTAACTAGACGATCTGTTTGTATCCCTCTATTCTCAGTCTGTTCATGTGGCTGTCTAGATAAGTCTTAAATGATCCTAGCGTGTCTGCCTCAACCACCTTGCTTGGTAGTGCATTACAGGCCCCCACCACTCTCTGTATAAAATACGTTCCATGCATATCTGTATCGAACCTTGCCCCTCATACCTTCAACTTATGGCTCCTTGTGTTTGTCATTTCCGACCTGAGAAAAATGTTCCAACTGTTCATCCTATGTAAGCCCTTCATAATTTTATAAACTTCTATTAGGTCGCCCCTCAACCCCCATCTTTCCAGGGAGAAAAACCCTAGTTTACTCAATCTCATAGCTAATACCCCCCATACCAGGCAACATCCCGGTAAACCTTTTCTGCACTCTCTCCAAAGCCTCCACGTCCTGCTGGTAATGTGGCAACCAGAACTGGACGCAGTATTACAAATGTAGCCTAACCAACATTCTATCTAACTGCAACATCATATGCCAACTTTTATACTCTGTGCCCCGGCCTGGTGAATCTCTGGAATTCTCTGCCCGTTGAAGTGGTGGAGGCTGCCTCGCTAAATATTTTTAAGACGCGGGTTGATGGGTTTTTGATAAGAGAGGGGATTAAGGGTTATGGGGAGAGGGCGGGAATGTGGAACTGAGCCACGACAGATCAGCCATGATCTTATTGAATGGCGGGGCAGGCTCGAAGGGCTAGATGGCCTACTCCTGCTCCTATTTCTTATGTTCTTATAAAGGCAAGCATGCCATATGTCTTCTTCACCATCTTTTCCATCTATGATGACAGCTTTAAGGATCTGTGGACTTGCACACCCAGATCTCTCTGTGTGTTCACACTTGATCTCGTGAGATTTAACCTTTTGCACCAACCTGCCATGAGGGACCTTATCAAATGCTTTACTAAAATCCATGAGATGGCATCCACGGCCCTTCCATCATCAATCATTTTTGTCACCTCCTCAAAAAACTCAACCAAATTTGTGAGGCATGACCTCCCTCGTACAAAACCATGTTGTCTATTGCTAATGAGACTATTCTGATCTAAATGCGTATAGATCCTATCTCTAAGAATCTTCTCCAACAATTTTCCTACCATGGATGTCAAGCTCACCGGCCTATAATTACCCAGGTTATCCTTGCTACCCTTCTTAAATAACGGGACCACATTCGCTATCCTCCAATCCTCAGGGACCTCACCTGTGTCCAATGAAGAAACAAAGATTTCTATTAGAGGCCCAGCAATTTCATCTCTTGTCTCCCTCAGTAATCTAGGACAGATGCTATCTGGCCCTGGGGATTTGTCTACCTTAATGCTTCCTAAAACGCCTAACACTTCCTCCCTTGAGATTGTGATTTGTTCTAACGGGTCTACACATCCCTCGGAGATACTACCAATCAATGTGTCCGTCTTATTTGTCTGATGCAAAGTATTCATTTAAGATCTCAATTACTTCCTTGGATTCTAAACATAATTCCCCTCCTTTGTTCTTGAGAGATCCTGACTCTTTCTCTGACAACCCTCTTGTTCCTAACATATGTACAAAATGCCTTGGGATTCTCCTTAATCCTGTCTGCCAAAGACATTTCTTGACCCTTTTTTGCCCTTCTAACTCCTCGTTTGATTTCATAAGAACATTTTCATTTGTACTTCCTCTATATTTCTTCAATGCTTCATCTGTTTTTAGCTGTCTGGACCTAACGTACGCCTCTTTTTCCTTTTTAATCAGACCCACAATTTCTCTGGTTATCCACGGCTTTTGAATCCTACCATTCCTGTCCTTTTTACAGGTACATGCCTGTCCTGCACTCCTATCAACTGCTCCTTAAAAGACTCCACATGCCAGATGTGGATTTACCCTCGAACAGCCTCTCCCAATCAACAGCCACCAAATCCTGCCTAATCCAGCTGTAGTTAGCCTTCCCCCAGTTCAGCACCTTACCCATAGGACAACATATTCTTTTCTATGGCTATCCAAAAGTTTACAGAATTGTGGTCACTGTTTGCCACATGTTCCCCCACTGAAACTTTGATGACCTGACCGGGCTCATTTCCCAGTATTAGGTCCAGTATAGCTCCCCCTCTAGTAGGACTATCAACATATTGTTCCAAAGAATCTTCCTGGACACATGTTACAAATTCCTCCCTGTCTGGACCCCCAACCCTAAGGGATTTCCAGTCTATATGAGGGAAATTAAAATCTCCCACTACAACAACTCTATTTTTTTCTACACATGTCCAGAATCTTCTTACATATCTGTTCTTCAGCTTCCCATGGGCTGTTAGGAGGCCTGTAGTGTATCCCTAGCAAAGTTAATGCGCCTTTCCTTTTTTTGAGCTCTACCCACGTTACATGATCTTTCCAAATTGTCCACTCTCTGTACTGCTGCAATATGTTCCCTAACCAGCATTGCTACTTCCCTGCCTCTTCTAGCCCCTCCTCTGCCTCGCCTAAAACACTTATACCCTGGCATATTCAGCTGCCAGTCGTGTCATTTGACCAAGAGAAACCTCTCACAATGAAGGCCAACATACCATTTGCCTTCTTTACCGCCTGCTGCACCTACATGCTTACCTTCTGTGACTGGTGCACAAGGACACCCAGATTCCACTGCACACTCCCCTCTTCCAATTTACAGCCATTCAGGTAGTAATCTGCCTTCTCGTTTTTATCTTCCAAAGCAAATAACCTCACATTTATCCAACTTATACTGCACCTGCCATTGGTTTGCCCATTCACCCAACCCATCCAGATCATTCTGAAGGATCTCTGCATCCGCGTCACAGTTCACCCTCCCATCCAATTTGGTATCATCTGCAAACTTTTGAGATGTTACGTTTTGTTCCCTCATCAAATCATTAATATAAATTGTGAATAGCTGGGGTCCCAGCTCCGATCCCAGTTACTGCCTGTCAATTTGAAAAGCACCCATTAATTCCTACTCTTTGTTTCCTCTCTGCCAACCAGTTTTCTATCCATCTCAATATACTTTCACCAATCCTATGCTCTTTAACCTTGTACGATAATCTCTTGTGCAGGACTTTGTCAAAGGCTTTCTGAAAGTCCAAATATTACCACATCCACTGATCCCCCCCTTGTCAACTCTACTAGTTACATCTTCAAAGAATTCCAACAGATTTGTTAAGCATGGTTTCCTCTTCATAAATCCATGTTGACTCTGTCTGATCCTGCCACTGCTTTCTAAATGCTCTGCTATAAAGTCCTTGATAATAGATTCAAGAATTTTCCCCACTACCGATATTAAGCTTACTGGTCTATAACAGAGTACAAGAATGAGATAGAGAATCTGGTGAACTGGTACGATGACAGTAGTTTCTTCCTCAATGTCAACAAAATGAAGGAGATTGTCATCGACTTAAGGAAGTTTAAAGGAGAACATGCTCCTGTCTACATCAATGGGGACGAAGTAGAAAGGGTCGAGAGCTTCACGTTTTTAGGTGTTGAGATCACCAACAACCTGGTTCCTCCATGCCAACACTCTAGTTAAGAAAGCCCACCAAAGCCTTTCCTTTCTCAGAAGACAAAGGAAATTTGGCATGTCAGCTCCGACTGTCACCTATTTTTACAGATGCACCATAGAAAACATTCTTTCTGGTTGTATCACAGCTTGGTATGGGCTCCTGCTCTGCCCAAGACTGCAAGGAACCACAAAAGGTCATGAATGTGGCCCAATCCATCACGCAAACCAGCCTCCAATCCATTGACTTTGTCTACACTTCCCACTACCTCGCAAAAGTAGACAGCATAATTCAGGACCCCACGCACCCTGGACATATTCTCTTCCACCTCCTTCCATTGGGAAAAAGATACAAAAATGTGAGGACATGTACCAACCGACTCAAGCATCTTTCCTGCTGCCATCAGACTTTTAAATGGACCTACCACGCACTAAATTGATCTTTCTTTACATCCAGAGCAACATAGTGACACAGTAGTTAGCACTCCTGCCTCACAGGGACCCGGGTTCGGTTCCCAGCTTGGAGAACTGTGTGTGTAGAGTTTGCACATCCTTCCTGTGTCTGCGTGGGCTTCCTCCAGGTGCTCCGGTTTCCTCCCACAATCTGAAAGATGTCCTGGTTAGATGAGTTGTCCTGAACAGGTGCTGGTGTATGGCAACTAGGGGAATTTCACAATAACTTCATTGCAGTGATAATGTAAACCTTACTCGTGGCTAATAAATAAACTTTATTTTACCCTTACTATGACTGTAAGACTACATTCTGCACTCTTCTCCTTCTCTATGAATGGTATGTTTTGTCTGTATAGTATGCAAGAAAAAATCCTTTTCACTGTATACTAATACATAAGAAATAGGAGCAGGAGTAGGCCATCTAGCCCTTCGAGCCTGCCCCGCCATTCAATAAGATCATGGCTGATCTGAAGTGGATCAGTTCCACTTTCCCGCTTTCTCCCCATAACCCTTAATTCCCTTGTCTGTCGGAAATCTATCTAACCATGACTTAAATATATTCAGCGGGGTAGCCGTCACCACTTCAATGGGCAGAGAATTCCAGAGGTTCACCACCCTTTGAGTGAAGAAGTTCCTCCTCAATTCTGATCTAAACTGCCCCCCGCTTATTTTGAGGCTGTGCTCTTTAGTTCTGTTTTCCTTTCTAAGCGGGAAGAATCTCTCTACCTCTACCCTATCTAGCCCCTTCAATATTTTGTAAGACTCTATAAGATCCCCCCTCAGCCTTCTAAACTCTAATGAGTACAGACCCAGTCCATTCAATCCCTCTTCATAGGCTAACCCCCTCATTTCCGGTATCAGCCTGGTAAACCTTCTCTGTACTCCCTCCAAGGCCAGTATATCCTTTTGCAAATGCGGGGACCAAAATTGCACACAGCACTCCAGTTGCAGCCTCACCAGTACCCTGTACAGTTGCAGCAAGACCTCCCTGCTTTTATATTCTATCCCCCTCGCTATAAAGGCCAACATTCCATTCGCCTTCTTGATCACCTGCTGCACCTGCAGACTGGGTTTTTGTGATTCGTGCATAAGGACCCCCAGGTCCCTCTGCACTGTAGCATGCTGCAGCTTTTCGCCTTTTAAATAATAATCCCTCCTAGTATTATTTCTGCCAAAGTGGATAACCTCACATTTGCTATCGTTATACTCCATCTGCCAGCTCCTCGCCCACTCACTCAGCCCTGTGTTACCTGTGTTACCTGGATAATACATGTGACAATAATAAATCCAATCAAATCAAATCAAAAGGCAAGGATGGCAGATTTCCTCCCCAACTGGGCGTTAGTGAACCAGATGGGTTTTCAGTGATAATTAATAATTTAAATGTTCAATATTAGACTTATAATGCCAGATTTAATTTATTATTGAATTTTTATCAAATTCAACTTTCATCATCTGCCATGGTGAGATTTGAATCAAGATCCCCAGCATATTACGCTTGGTTTCTGAATTAAAAGTAAAGTTGCCACATTCCCAGATGACCATACGGTGCTCTCGCCTTTGAGTGGGAGAGCTGACTGCTGGTGATTTAACCTGGCGATCATCATACCTCAGGCGAGGGGCAAGGTTGAGAAAGAGGGTCTTCATGAATAACCTCAGATGATACAGGAATTGAAGCCTCTTTTTTGGTATCACCCTGCATTACAAAATAGCTATGCAGCCAACTGAGCTGAACCAACGCCCATGAATTGCTAATCCAATGACGATGCCAGTACGACGCCAACCTCACACTCACAAAAAGGCAACTCGCCACCACCTTCTCAAGGACAATT
Source organism: Carcharhinus amblyrhynchos (assembly GCF_965287045.1). Classification (NCBI taxonomy): domain Eukaryota; kingdom Metazoa; phylum Chordata; class Chondrichthyes; order Carcharhiniformes; family Carcharhinidae; genus Carcharhinus; species Carcharhinus amblyrhynchos. The sequence continues at coordinate 128,241,529 of NC_137329.1, forward strand.
AGGGATGGGCAGCACGTGGTACAGTGGTTAGCAGAGCTGCCTCACAGCACCAGGGACCTGGGTTCAATTCTGGACTCAGGTGATTGTGTGAAGTTTGCACATTCTCCCCTGTGTCTGTGTGGGTTCCTCCAGGTGCTCTGGTTTCCTTCCACAGTCTAAAGGTATGCAGGGTAGGTGGATTGGTCATGTTAAATTGCCCCTTAATGTCAGAGGACTTAGCGGGGTAAATATGTGAGGTTACGGGTATATGGCCAAGGTGGGATTGTTGCCAGTACATACTTGATGGGCTGAATGGCCTCCTTCTGCACTGTATGGATTCTGTGGTTCTAAGTACTGGCCTAACCTGCATTGGCCACCAATCCTGCAATTGGACTTCTCAGCTGGAGTACGCTTCATTTTTGTTAAAGGATATACTTGCATAGAAGCAGTTCAGAGAAAATTCACTCAACTCATTCCAGGGCTGAAAGGGTAACTTTGTGCAGAAAGGTTGAACATGCTGGGGCTATGTCCATCGAGGTTCAGAAGAATAAGAGGTGCTTTTGAAATATTTAAAATCCTGAGTGGGCTTGAAAGGGTGGAAACTGGAAGGATGTTTCTTCTTATGGGAGACTAGAACCAGGTGCACAGTTTAAAAATAAGAGGTCTCCCTTTTAAGACTGAGATGAGAACTTTCTTCTCTTGAGGGTTGCTGGACTTTTGGAATTTTCTTCCCCAGGTCATCAAATTTGTTTAAGGCTGACTGAGACTTTTGATAGTCAAGAGTTACAAAGCACAGACAGGAAAATGGAGTTGAGACCATTATCCAATCAACCATGATCTTATTAAATGGTGGAGTGGCTTGAAGGACCAAATGGCTCCTGTGTTCCTACCTGAACAATGACTGAAGCCATTGTTTTAGGCCACAAATGCTGTGCCTTAGCTATCAAATCCATTTCCCCTTCCTAACATCTGTCTCAGGTTGGCTAAAACTAATTGTCCTATGTGCCCTTAGGCTAATCTTCCTGTTCCATATGCTTTCTATCAGAGTGCCACTTCTCACACAGTATTATCATCTATCTTTGCCATTGCTGTAGTCAACTGAAAACCTTGCTTATATTAACTTTAAACTACACAATTCCAATGCTTGCTTAGTTGTCCTCCATCTTTTTTACTTGAGTTCATCCAAGTTCTGCCTCACGTTGTAACTCTAATCCACCAATGTCTCAATTTTCAAAAATTCTTATCCTTGTGTACAAACTAATCCATTGTCTCCTCACTATTTATTCAACCACTAACAGCCCCATCAGAAGCTTGCATTCTTCAACCCTGCCTTTTTGTGTATCTCTCTCCCTCTGCCCCCTCCCACTTCCACCCCCAACCACTCATGGTCTGTGTACCTGTTTTCTGTACGATGGAATGCTTCAGGTGGATGACCTTACAATAGAACTATTGCTTGGGTCAAGAATAGTGCCAACACACTTCATTTTCTTTATGTCAGATCTTTCTAACATTGAGCTTGAAGATGCTTCATTGGATCAGATGAAAATTGATGCTGAACCAACAGAGATTGAGGAGATAAGAACATAAGAAATAGGAGCAGGAGTAGGCCATCTAGCCCTTCGAGCCTGCCCCGCCATTCAATAAGATCATGGCTGATCTGTTGTGGCTCAGTTCCACTTTCCCGCCCTCTCCCCATAACCCTTAATCCCCTCTCTTATCAAGAACCCATCAACCCGCTTCTTAAAAATATTTAGCGAGGCAGCCTCCACCACTTCAACGGGCAGAGAATTCCAGAGATTCACCACCCTTTGAGTGAAGAAGTTCCTCCTCAACTCCGTTCTAAACCGCCTCCCCTTTATCTTGAGGCTGTGCCCCCTAGTCCTACTGTCTTTTTTGAGCGGGAAGAGTCTCTCCACCTCTATCCTATCCATCCCATTCATCATCTTATACGTCTCAATGAGATCTCCCCTCATTCTTCTAAACTCTAACGAGTACAAGCCTAGTTTATTCAGCCTCTCCTCATAGCTCAATCCCCTCAACTCCGGTATCAGCCTAGTAAACCTCCTCTGCACTCCCTCCAGGGCCAAAATATCCTTGCGCAGGTGCGGCGCCCAAAACTGCACACAGTACTCCAGCTGCGGCCTCACCAATGCCCTATACAGCTGCAGCAAGACCTCCCTACTTTTATATTCAATCCCCCTCGCTATGAAGGCCAGCATCCCATTCGCCTTCCTGACCACCTGCTGCACCTGCAAGCTGGGTTTTTGCGACTCATGCACAAGGACCCTGAGGTCCCTCTGCACCGTCGCCTGCTGCAGTTTTTCGCCACGTAAGTAATAGTCCTTCCTACCATTCTTCCTACCAAAGTGGACCACCTCACACTTGCCAACATTAAATTCCATTTGCCATTTCCTGGCCCATTCGCCCAGCCTATCTAGATCCTTCTGCAGACTCTCCACACCCTCCGCACAATTTGAGATCATGCCTTTCTCTGCCTCCTAAAGTCTTTCCACACACAAAAAAATCATCCAACCAGATTTTTTCATGTATTATAATTCTGTAATTGGTTAAGTATTAAGAGACATGGGTTGGGTTGTAAGTACTTGGTGTGATATGGCCACATCCATCAAGCCATGGATTGATCCTTAACATTTATAGGGATTATAGGGAACTGGGTAGGCAGCTGAGAAAGAGGAATGTGAAGGTAGTAATCTCAGGATTGCTGCCTGCGCCGCGGGAGAGTGAGAGCAGGAATGGAATGAGGTGGAGGGTGAATGCGTGGCTGAGGGACTGGAGCAGGGGGCAGGGATTCCGGTTCCTGGATCATTGGGACCTCTTTAGGGGCAGGTGTGACCTGTACAGTAAAGACGGGTAGCACTTGAATCCCAGGGGGACCAATATCTTGGTGGGAAGACTGGCTAGGGCTACTGGGGGGGCTTTAAACTAGAAAGGTTGGGGGGGGGAACAGAGATGAGGAGACTGAGACCGAGGAGGTTAGCTCCCTGGTAGGGAAGGGCTGTAGACAGTATGAGAGGGAGGTTAGACGGGTGGTGGAGAAGAGAAATGTCCAGACCGAGGGGCTGAGGTGTGTCTGTTTTAACGCCAGGAGTGTAGTAAATAAGGTAGATGAGCTTAGGGCGTGGATTGCTGCTTGGGAATGTGATGTGGTGGCCATTACGGAGACTTGGATGTCTCAGGGACAGGACTGGGTACTTCAGGTGCCAGGGTTCAGATGCTTCAGGAAGGACAGGGTTGGGGGCAAAAGAGGTGGTGGAGTGGCACTGTTGATCAGGGACAGTGTCATGGCTGCAGAGAAGGAGGATGCCGTGGAGGGACTGCCTACAGAGTCATTGTGGGTGGAAGTTAGAACATAAGAACATAAGAAATAGGAGCAGGAGTAGGCCATGTAGCCCTTCGAGCCTGCCCCGCCATTCAATAAGATCATGGCTGATCTGTCGCTGCTCAGTTCCACTTTCCCGCCCTCTCCCCATAACCCTTAATCCCCTCTCCTATCAAAAACCCATCAACCCGCGTCTTAAAAATATTTAGCGAGGCAGCCTCCACCACTTCAACGGGCAGAGAATTCCAGCAAAGGAACAGCAAAGGGTTGAAAACTTTGCTGGGTGTTTTCTATAGGCCGCCCAATAGTGACAGGGAACTTTGTCAGGAACCCAAAAGATAATTACTAATAAAAAAACTATACAGAGGCTGGCAGCCACTGGCTGGCCCAGTTTCAATTCATTCCTACCAGCTTCCTGAAAAAAAGTACCTGATCAGATACTTTGATGCTTATAGGTTTGAAAATATTTCTTGAAGCTTATGTGTCCAAATATAAACACTTTTATTAGTAGACTTTAACTATGTGCAGTTCAAAATATGGTCTTGCATAGAACTCTTCCATACAGGCTTGCTGCTTTTCTATTCATAAGAACATCTTGTTCTGGCACATACATAATCTCTGCGTTCTTTTTTCATCTATCTGAATTGCTGATTCTGCTGTCAATTTCAATGTTTTTACCTCTTTGGTCAATTTCTCATTGCTAAGGATCCTTTCTTCAAACTCTTAGTCTCCTGCTTCAATTATTCACCGGATTTATTCTTATTTTCTGATTTTTTTTAATGGAGTTCAGTTTATACTCTGCCGTCTCATCAAGTTCTCAATTTCATTTTGTAAATTTTTGCAACTTGCTTTTAAATTTTCTATCAGTCATTTTATTTTGTTGTATTAATGTCTTCTTCAGAGCTTGAATCCTTTTTGCTGATTTCTCTTAATGTTCAATAGTCCCTAGTCTCATTGTTTTAAAGTCTTTAATTTTTGTGTTTGTTCCAAAGTGTTCTTAGTGGACAGAAACATTTCACAAATGGAATCTTCATTCCTACTTCAGTTAAACCCATTTTGTTGGTTGATCTGTCTCTGATGAACTTTTAAAACTTCTTTTTACTGATAGGAAGCTCTCACAGTAATCTTTACAGCTTTTTACCCCTGATCATTTGGAGAGTCTGTTCCTCTCTTCCTTTGATGTGCCATTTTGTTTTCACTGCGAGATACAGCACTCTCAAAGTCCAAGAGGCTGTTTTTAAAACTTTTCAATTTTTAAACAGGTTGAGATTTCTCACTAAAACTTTGGAACTTGCTGCCTACAGTCTCTCTAAGAACTATGACCTGGACCTATGTCTGTTTTATATCTTGGAAATCCATTTATTTGATGGGATTTAAGATTGAACCATGTTCTTTGAGGTATTTAAGAGGACATTAGGTGATTATTTGAATAGAAACAATGTGAAGGGGTGCAGGGAAAAGGCAGGGAACTGGCACTAAGCCATGATGCTCATTTGAAACCTGGTGTTGTCAGACTTTTTACTGCTCATTTGAAAAGGCAGTGTAGACACAATGGGCCAAATGGCCTCATTCTGTGGTGTAGTGATTCTGTGATTGATATAATTAGAAATCATACCTCAGCCCTTATGTGATATATGCTTGTTTCACATGACTAATGTGCATATTCTTTGTTACATTCTGCACTGTTTCTCAGCTATCTATTTAAATGATCTGAATCCCTTCAAATAATGCCCTTCTCAGCTGGCTGTGGAGCTTGACACCATCACATTTGAGCTATAAATAGCGCCAATCCCTAAACCTCTTGGGTTTGTTGTTTCTTGCTAATTATCACCATGCTCAGTTTTGCAATACCAAGCCAATTCAGCTCAGTCAAGAGTCATGGGGCTACAGAGAGCAGAGATAAAGGAGAGAGCTCAGTCCTAACAGAGAGTAGCGCAGCTACAGAGATCATGGAGAGGGAAAAAGAGGAGTTAGTCCGAGTGGTGAGGGAAACAGGATTACAAAGGATTACAAAGAGCTCGGAGAGGGAAGGAGAGAGCTAAGCCTAAGTAGTGAAAAGCAGTGACAGCAGCAGGTTACAAATGGAGAGGGAAAGAGCAAGTTTAGTATAAGGGGAGTAAATCAGCAGAGGTATTAGTGCAATACAGAAGCTGCAGGACAGAATGTAGAACATTACAGTGCAGTACAGGCCCTTCGGCCCTCGATGTTGCGCTGACCAGTGGAACCAATCTAATGACCCTCTAACCTAAACTATTCCAATGTTATCCATATGCCTATCCACTGACCATTTGAACGCCCTTAAAGTTGGCGAGTCCACAACTGCTGCAGGCAGGGCATTCCACGCCCTTACTACCCTTACTAAGGATGGAGCTTAAGAAAGCAATTAGAAAAGCAAAGACAGGATATGAGGAACATCTGGCTGGTAAAAATAGGGAAAATCCCAAGATATTCTCTAAGTGTACCAATGGGAAGAGGATAACCAGGGTAGGAGTAGGGCCCATTAGGAACCAAAGGGTGGACCCAGAGAACAATGGAAGAGTGTTGAATGAATACTCCTTTGCCCAGGAGAATGAGAATGAAGGAATAGAAACGTAGAAGATAGGAGCAGGAGGAGGCCATTTGGCCCGTCAAGCCTGCTCTGCCATTTATTGACCATCCGACTCAGTAGCCTAATCCTGCTTTCTGCCCATAACCTTTGATCCCCTTTGCCCCAAATGCTATATCCAGCTGTCTCTTGAATACATTTAATGTTTTAGCAGTTAAGTCAAACCCCAATAAATATTCAGCTCCCCTCATATGTTGACCAGTCATTGATATGTGTGGGGGGTGAATCCAGTAGAACTGGAAACAGTGTTACATACCATTGTGAGGGCAAAGGGAAGTACTGTATCCCATGTTGTGTTGTTTTGCTGCACTGTCTTTCTAATATTCCCTTTTAGCATTTGATTCACGTGCTCTATGATTCCCCTTGATTGTGGACGGTAGGCGATATGGAATTTCTGGTTGATGCCAAACATAGCCATAATGTTCTGCATCATCATTCTGGTGAAATGTGTCCCCTGGTTGGACTCTATGCTGCAGGCTAGACCCCATCGTGTAAACACCTGCTGGGCTAGTATCTTTGCAATGGCCTGAGCTGTGTTGGATCCAGTGGGGAATGCCTCGATCTACTTGGTGAAAGTGTCTATTGTTACCAGGACGAATTTAAATCCATTCCTACATGGCAGCAGTGGGCCGATATAATCAATTTGGAGACTTGTCCAGGGGCCTTCTACTGGGCATATGTGTCTTAGCTCCACTTTTCTGGCATACCTATCAGGGTTGTTCTGGGCATAAATTAAATAATTGTCGATATAATGGGCAATATCATTGTGCAGTTTGGGTCACCAACCTAATTCTTTTAATCGCTCAATTGTTGTCTCGATGCCCTGATGGCCGTGTCTGTCATGGTACTGGGAGATGAGCTGATTTCTCTCCTGGGTAGGGACTACGTATTTGCCTGCCTTTAATATCAACCCATCCTGAATCTGTATTTTCTCCTTCCATTTCTCATATGGGGCTGGGTAGACTCCTTCTAAAATTTGTTTTAGGGAACTGTCAGTGCGCTGCGCCTGGACCAGGTCAGCTATATTAGTTTGGCAAATGGTCACAACGTTTACTCACTCTTTTACAAGTGGCTGCCAAAACTGTCCTGTAAGAGCACCGGCTTTGGCTAGTGCATCAGCCTTACAGTTACCAGGTGGGGAGGTCCTGTGGTGGCTTCCAACCTTAATAATCCCATATGCGCGCCCTTAGTGGCCTGCAGAACTTATTTTAATAAGGGGGCTGATGGTTGGGGCGTTCCGTCTGCAGATATGAAGCCTCTGGCTTCCCATAACGGTAGGAACTCAGTCAGGCTGTTGCACACATAAATACTGTCAGAATGTATATTGGCAGGGGTTGGAAATAGGTCTGGGTGGCTCGCTACGTATGCGACTGCTGCTAGTTCAGCAGCTTAAGCAATCAGAAGGCTGGGTAGTTTGAGGGCGAGTTCTTTTAGTGTTTGCCCCTGTTGATTTTCTACATAAATGCCACATCCTGTGATTCTGGTTCCATTCTCTATGGTAGATGAACCATCTACATAAATTCTCATGGCTGAGTATTTCCGTTGGGTGGCTGTTTGTTTTGTCCCTGATTGTTTCTCCTGTTGTTTTGGGATAAATGGACCTTTAGGGTCCTTTGTGACTATAACCTGACACTCATGTGGATCGCCCCCATAATTTACATTATCTGCCAGGAACATGGGCACTTTGGTTTGCTTTACGGTGATGTCCCTACCCTGCAGTAGTAGTGTCCAATGAGCAGCACAGACCTGGTTTACTGAGCTGTCTTCAAGGTGGCCATCCAGCAGAAGCTGGGTTGGGGTGTGTTCAGTGAGGACAGTTATTGGGTTCAGTTCGATGATATCGGCGAAATGCTGCATGGTCCAGAATACCGCGAACAGGTGTCGTTCACACCCAGAGAAGCCCTGTTCGATTAGGTCCAACACTCATGGTCTATCATGTCTTTCTTGTAATAGTACTGCTGATAGTGTGTAGTTGGTGGCTGCAACTTCTAAGGCGTATGGTAGATCTGGGTCAGGGACTAGTAAGGCTGGCGCTGTGGCGAGGGCACACTTTAAATCGGTTACTGCAGCTGTGTGCTGTACAGTCCACTTCCAGATTGCGTTTTTCTTTAGCAATTCGGAAAGTGGGGCTGCCTTAGTGGCGAAGCCGTTTATATGGTTTCGACAGTACCCTACTAGACCGAGGAAAGATCAGAACGCACTCGCATCTCAGGCAGTGGAAGGTGCACTATGGAGTCTATCCTTTTCTGTTCGATCTCCCTCTTCCCATGGGCAATCGCTGTACCCAGGTGTATAACCTTGGGTTGCAAAAGTTGGGTCTTTTTCAGGTTGACTTTGCAGCCTAATGAGTGGAGCAGTGCGAGTAATTCATCCAGCAATGTTATCTGCTCCTCTTTGGTGTTGGTCTGTAACAATAAATCATCTACATATTGGACCAAGCACTCGGATTGGAAAAACTTTTCTAGTCCGGTAGCCAGTCACCTGTGAAAGATGGATGGGGAATTATGGAAATTCTGTGGTAGGCAAGTCCAAGTGTATTGCTTTCCTTGGAAGGTAAAGGCAGACTTGTACTGGCAAGACCAATTTAAAGAGATGGACCAGAAGCTGTTACTAATATCTAGTACCGTGAAAAGCTTTGCCTGGGCTCCCAGTCTCATCATGGTGATGGGACTTGTGGCCACTGTGGGGACAGTGAGTGGGGTAACCTTATTTAATTCCCGATAATCAACTGTTAACCTCCATGATCCATCTACCTTCTTCATGGGCCATATCGGCGCATTATTTGTGGCTGCCACTCGTCTCAACACCCCCTGCTGTAGTAAACTCTCAATTACTTTGGCCACCTCCCCCTCTGCCTGTCTGGGGAAACCGTATTGTCTCTGTGGTTTCGGATCCGGCCCTTCAATTAACACCTCCTCAGGTTTCCGACCACAACCATGTTTATGCCGAGCAAACAGCCCCATTGTTTCTTTGAAGCACCTCCCTGATGGCCAGATCACTGCTAATCGTTAAGGGACCAAACCAGAATTCTCCTATTGTGCTAACCCTATTAGGATATATCCCGATTGGGATGATTGATGGCGCTCTGCTAATCGTAGTCATCTGCCAAATGCAACGATTAGCTGGATCAAAAGAAAGATTACATTTATTCATATAATCAACCCCAGGATGTGTTCAGTGCTTGGGGGAAGGTCAACTAACGCTGCCGGATGGTCACACACCATGTTACCGAGGCGGATCTGTACAGGGGCTGTAATGCATCCCTCCTGCATGTGTCCTGTGAATCCACTGAGTGTAATCGTGCCCGTGGTTGGCCAAGGGATGTCTGTTTTTAATTTTGATATATTTAGGGTTCGGGAGCCTACGGTATCCCAAAGGAATTCTACAAGGTGGCCTCTTACCTCACTGTTAACTAAGGGTCTCCCTGTGCTATCCCACCTGGTGCTACAGATCCAGGTTAGGGAGGCCAGGCACCGCCAATCTAGTGTTCCATAGGTAGGGACAGTTGGATACAGTCATGGGCTTGTGCTTATGGTATGCATGGGGTGACCAGGACCTTCCATCGGTGGTGGGCAGTGTTCTCTCTCATACCTAGGAGCTGCCCTAACTGATGGAGCCGGTGGTCCTTGTAATCTCGGGGACTGTGTATGTGGTAGTGGGGGTCTCCTACAATCTTGAGTGAAGGCTGCCCGCAGTTAAAACATGTCCCTCTATCTATCCCTGGGGCTGCCGTGTAAGGTGGAGCTGTATTTCTCTGGTATTAGCGATCCCCTCTACCCTTGTTTCTCCATACTGGACCCTGGCAAGCTCTCATCAGAAGCTCCTTGTCTCCCTTTTTGACCGTGACATTGAGGTTGCCAGACTCGAGCTAAGCGTCTGAGAACCCACGCCTCATTGTGTGTGGTCTCTGTGGGGTCAAAATTAGCGTAGGCTTTCTTGCCTTCCGCTGTGGTGTGCGAGACTAATGTCCTAGCCCATTTGGATGAATCAGCTTCATTCAATCTAGCCCGATCTAATTCCCCACATAATTGGGGAATTACAGCAGGCAGCGTCAGGAGTGGGCAGTGGATTGAGAGGGAGCAGAGTGAAGGCTGAAAGGGCTTTGGCTCAATGGGCTTCGGCGAAAACAGGCAGAGGCAGGGTAGGTTGTGTTTTTGGTTCTTCCAAAACTATCAAGGAAGGGGTAAGTATGAGTGAGAGGCCAGTTTGTTGCTTTTGATGTCAGATAGGGGAGTTCCTGGAGACGCCTAGCCTCCTGGAAGTCCATACCTGTGCTAGGTGCGTGGAACTGCAGCTCCTGAGGTACCATGATAGGGAACTGGAGCTGTGGCTCGATGACCTTAGTTTAGTCAGAGAGAATGAGAAGTTAATAGAGAGAAGTTACAGGCAGGAAGTCACACCGGGGCCTTGGGAGGAAGACACGTAGGTCACAGTTAGGAAGGGTAAAAGTCAGAAGGGTGATGTACCACAGAGTTCCCCAGTGGCAGTCTCCCATAATAGTAAGGGCTGGGCGACAGATGGGAGAGGAGAGGGGAGTGAGCAGTCAGTGGAGGGATCCCCTGTGGTTGTCCCCCTCCAAAATAGGTATATCATTTTGGATACTGTGGAAGGGGATGACCCTCCAGGGGTAGGCCACGGTGACCAGATCGCTGGCACAGAGTCAGGCTCTGTGGCCCGGAAGAACATAGAACATAGAACACTACAGCGCAGAACAGGCCCTTCGGCCCACGATGTTGCGCCGACCAATTAAGAAAAAGCAATGACCCTCTAACCTAAACCAATCCCTTTCCATCCATAAACCTATCCACGGATCTCTTAAACGCCCCCAAACTAGGCGCATTTACAACCGCAGCAGGCAGGGCATTCCAATCCCTCACCACCCTCTGGGTAAAGAACCTACCCCTGACATCCGTCGTATAACTACCACCCCTTAATTTAAAGCCATGCCCCCTCGTGCTAGCTTTCTCCATCTGAGGAAAAAGGCTATCACTGTCCACCCTATCCAAACCTCTGATCATCTTATATGTTTCAATAAGATCCCCTCTTAGCCGCCTTCTTTCTAACGAAAACAACCCCAAATCCCTCAGTCTCTCCTCATAGGACCTTCCCTCCATACCAGGCAACATCCTGGTAAACCTCCTCTGCACCCTCTCCAAAGCCTCCACATCCTTCCTGTAATGTGGGGACCTGAACTGCACACAGTACTCCAAGTGCGGCCGCACCAGAGTTGTGTACAGTTGCAACATGACGCTGCGGCTCCTAAATTCAATCCCCCTACCAATAAACGCCAAGACACCATATGCCTTCCTAACAACCTTTTATTAATGATCTGGATGAGGGTATAGTTGGGTGGATTAGTAAATTTGCTGATGACACCAAAGTCGGAGGTGTGGTAGATTGTGAGGAAGGGTGTCATAGTTTGCAGGAAGACTTAGACAGGTTGCAGAGCTGGGCCGAGAGGTGGCGGATGGAGTTTAATGCGGAGAAGTGTGAGGTAATTCACTTTGGTAGGAATAACAGATGTGTCGAGTATAGGGCTAACGGGAGGACTTTGAATAGTGTGGATGAGCAGAGGGATCTAGGTGTATGTGTACATAGATCCCTGAAAGTTGGGAATCAAGTAGATAAGGTAGTTAGGAAGGCATACGGTGTCTTGGCGTTTATTGGTAGGGGGATTGAATTTAGGAGCTGCAGCGTCATGTTGCAACTGTACAAAACTCTGGTGCGTCCGCACTTGGAGTACTGTGTGCAGTTCTGGTCCCCACATTACAGGAAGGATGTGGAGGCTTTGGAAAGGGTGCAGAGGAGGTTTACCAGGATGTTGCCTGGTATGGAGGGGAGGTCCTATGAAGGGAGGCTGAGGGATTTGGGGTTGTTTTCGCTGGAAAGAAGGCGGCTAAGAGGGGATCTTGTTGAAACATATAAGATGATTAGAGGTTTAGATAGGGTGGACAGTGATAGCCTTTTTCCTCTGATGGAGAAATCTAGCACGAGGGGGCATGGCTTTAAATTAAGGGGTGGTAGTTATAGGACGGATGTCAGGGGTAGGTTCTTTACCCAGAGGGTGGTGAGGGATTGGAATGCCCTGCCTGCTGCAGTTGTAAATGCGCCTAGTTTGGGGGCGTTTAAGAGATCCGTGGATAGGTTTATGGACGAAAAGGGATTGGTTTAGGTTAGTGGGTCATTGTTTTGTAACTGGTCGGCGCAACATCGTGGGCCGAAGGGCCTGTTCTGCGCTGTAATGTTCTATGTTCTATGTTATCGACTTGATTTCCAACTTTCAGGGATCTATGTACACATACACCTAGATCCCTCTGTTCATCAACACTATTCAGAGTCCTACCGTTAGCCCTATACTCTACACATCTGTTATTCCTGCCAAAGTGAATTACCTCACACTTTTCCGCATTAAACTCCATCTGCCACCTCTCAGCCCAGCTCTGCAACTTGTCCAAGTCTCTCTGTAAACTATGACACCCCTCTTCACTATCTACATTCCTCCGACTTTGGTGTCATCAGCAAATTTACTGATCCACCCAACTATACCCTCATCCAGATCATTTATAAAAATTACAAACAGCAGTGGCCCCAAAACAGATCCCTGAGGCACACCACTAGCAACCGAACTCCATGACGAATACTTTCCATCAACCACCACCCTCTGTCTCCTATCAGGTAGCCAATTCCTGATCCAATTACCTAAATCACCCTCAATCCCATACATCTGCATTTTCTGCAGAAGCCTTCCATGGTGAACCTTATCAAACGCCTTACTAAAATCCATATACACCACATCAAAGGGAAAGAAGGGGATTAGGAGGGAAATAGTGGTGGGGGACGCGAAGGTTAGAGGCACGGACAGGCAGTTCTGTGGGCGTGAACGAGACTCCGGGATGGTAGTCTGTCTCCCTGGTGCTGGGGTACTGGATGTTTCTGAGTGGATAGGAAACATATTAAAAAGGGAAGGTAATCAAATAGATGTCATTGTACACATTGGTGAAAATGACGTAGGTAGCAAGAGCAGGGGGGTCCTACAAAAGCAATTCAGGGAGTTGGGTGCTAGGCTAAAAAGTAGGGCCTCCAGGATAGCAATCTCTGGACTGCTCCCATTGCCACGTGCTAGTGAGGCTAGGAACAGGGAGATTGTACAATTGAACGTGTGGCTAAAGGACTGGTGCAGGAGGGAGGGCTTCAAATTCGTGGATCACTGGGAAGTCTTCAAGAGAGGATGGCACCTGTACAAGAAGGACGGGTTACGCCCAAACTGGAAGGGCACGAATATCCTGGCCGGGAATTTTGCTAGTGTGTTTCGGGAGCGTTTCAACTGATGTGGCGGGGGCGGGGACTGGTGGTGGATGGGATCAAAACAATAGGTCAGTAAGCACAGAGGTTGGGGACGAGCTTGGGGCCAGGACAAAGTTATCTAAGAAGAAGAGCCTTCTGGAGGAGGATGACCTCAGCGGGCCTGGAGGTCTGGAGTGCACCCTCTTCAACGTGAGGAATGTAACGGGTAAGGCAGACGAACTTAGGGTCTTAATGCTTACACGGAATTTGGATGTGGTTGCGGTGACGGAGACTTGGTTAAAAGGAGGACAGGACTGACAGCTGAATATTCCGGGGTATAAGTGTTTTAGACGAGACATAGGAGGGGCTAAAAGAGGTGGGGGAGTAGCGATATTAGTTAGGGAGCATATTACAGCGGTGCAAAGGGTGGACAATTTAGTGGGTCATGTAATGAGTCACTGTGGGTAGAGCACAGAAACAGGAAGGGCACAGTCAGTATGATGGAGGTAAACTACAGTCCACCCAACAGCCCACGGGAAGTGGAGGAATGGATATGTGAGGAGATTCTGCATAGGTGCAGAAAAAATAGGGTTGTTGTAGTGGGAGACTTTAATTTCCCTGGTATAGACTGGATAGTGCTTAGGGCTGGGGGTCTGGACAGGGAGAAATTTGTAAAATGCGTTCAGGAAGGTTCTTTGGAACAATATGTAGATAGTCCAACTAGAGAGGGGGCGATACTGGACCTAATACTGGGTAATGAACCCAGTCAGGTCGTCAAAGTTTCAGTAAGGGAACATGTGGCAAATAGTGACCACAATTCTGTAAAGTTTAGGATAGTAATGGACAAGGGTAAGTGTTGTCCTACAGGTAGGGTGCTGAATTGGGGGAAGGCTAACTATAGCCGGATTAGGGAGGAATTGGTGGCCATTGATTGGGGGAGGCTGTTCGAGGGTAAATCCACATCTGGCTTGTGGGAGTCTTTTAAGGAACAGTTGATGGGGCTGCAGGACAGGCATGTGCCTGTAAAAAGGAAGGATAGGAAAGGTAGGATTTGAGAGCTGTGGATAACCAGGGAAATTGAGGATCTGATCAAGAAGAAAAGAGGCATACGTTAGGTCCAGGCAGCTAAAAACAGATGGAGCACTGGAGGAATACAGAGAGAGTAGGAAAGAACTCAAAGGGAGAGTTAGAAGGGCAAAAAGGAGTCATGAAGTGTCCTTGGCAGACAGGATTAAGGAGAATCCTAAGGCATTTTATTCATACGTTAGGAACAAGAGTTGTCAGGGAAAAAATTGGAACTCTCAGGGACAAAGGAGGGGAATTATGCTTAGAGCCTAAGGAAGTAGGGGAGATCCTAAATGAATACTTTGCGTCAGTATTCACAAAGGAGAGGGACGTGTTGACTGGGAGTGTCTCAGAGGGAGGTGTTGACCCATTAGAGAAAATCTCCATTACAAGGGAGGAAGTGTTAGGTTTTTTAGGGAACATTAAAACTGACAAATCCCCAGGGCCTGATGGCATCTATCCTAGACTGCTCAGGGAGACAAGAGATGAAATTGCTGGGCCTTTAACAGAAATCTTTGTCTCTTCACTGGACACAGGTGAGGTCCCAGAGGATTGGAGGATAGCGAATGTGGTCCCGTTATTTAAGAAGCGTAGCAATGATAACCCGGGTAATTATAGGCCGGTGAGCTTGATGTCCGTGGTAGGGAAATTGTTGGAGAGGATTCTTAGAGATAGGATGTATGCACATTTAGATCTCATTAGTGATGGACAGCATAGTTTTGTAAGAAGGAGGTCATGTCTCACAAAATTGGAGTTTTTTGAGGAGGTGACAAAAACGGTTGACGAGGGAAGGGCCGTGGATGTCGTCTATATGGATTTTAGTAAAGCATTTGACAAAGTCCCTCATGGCAGTTGGTGCAAAAGGTTAAATCTTATGGGATAAAAGGTGAGGTGGCTAGATGGGTGGAGAACTGGCTTGGCCATAGAAGACAGAGGGTAGCAGTGGAAGGGTCTTTTTCCGGCTGGAGGTCAGTGACCAGTGGTGTTCCACAGGGCTCTGTACTGGGACCTCTGCTGTTTGTGATATATATAAATGATTTGGAAGAAGGTGTAACTGGTGTTATCAGTAAGTTTGCGGATGACACGAAGACGGCTGGACTTGCGGATAGCGATGAAGATTGTCAGAGAATACAGCAGGGTATAGATAGGCTGGAAAATTGGGCAGAGAAATGGCAGATGGAATTTAATCCAGATAAATGCAAAGCAATGCATTTTGGTAGAACTAATGTAGGGGGAAGCTACACAATAAATGGCAGAACCATCAGGAGTATAGACACATGGAGGGACCTGGGTGTGCGAGTCCACAGATCCTTGAAGGTGGCATCACAGGTGGAGAAGGTGGTGAAGAAGGCATACGGCATGCTTGCCTTTATAGGTCAGGGTATAGAGTATAAAAATTGGCGTCTGATCTTACAGCTGTATAGATCGCTGGTTAGGCCACATTTGGAGTACTGCGACCAGTTCTAAGAACATAAGAACATAAGAAATAGGAGCAGGAGTAGGCCATCTAGCCCTTCGAGCCTGCCCCACCATTCAATAAGATCATGGCTGATCTGTCGTGGCTCAGTTCCACATTCCCGCCCTCTCCCCATAACCCTTAATCTCCTCGCTTATCAAAAACCCATCAACCCGCGTCTTAAAAATATTTAGCGAGGCAGCCTCCACCACTTCAACGGGCAGAGAATTCTAGAGATTCACCACCCTTTGAGTGAAGAAGTTCCTCCTCAACTCTGTTCTAAACCGTCCCCCCTTTATCTTGAGGCTGTGCCCCCTAGTCCTACTGTCCTTTCTGAGCGGGAAGAGTCTCTCCACCTCTATCCTATCCATCCCATTCATCATCTTATACGTCTCAATGAGATCTCCCCTCATTCTTCTAAACTCTAACGAGTACAAGCCTAGTTTATTCAGCCTCTCCTCATAGCTCAACCCCCTCAACTCCGGTATCAGCCTAGTAAACCTCCTCTGCACTCCCTCCAAGGCCAAAATATCCTTGCGTAAGTACGGCGACCAAAACTGCACACAGTACTCCAGCTGCGGCCTCACCAATGCCCTATACAGCAAGACCTCCCTACTTTTATATTCAATCCCCCTCACTATGAAGGCCAGCATCCCATTCGCCTTCCTAACCACCTGCTGCACCTGCAGGCTGGGTTTTTGCGACTCATGCACAAGGATCCCGAGGTCCCTCTGCACCGTCGCCGGCTGCAGTTTTTCGCCACGTAAGTAATAGTCCTTCCTACCATTCTTCCTACCAAAGTGGACCACCTCGCAATTGCCAACATTAAATTCCATTTGCCATTTCCTGGCCCATTTGCCCAGCCTATCTAGATCCTTCTGCAGACTCTCCACACCCTCCACACAATTTGCCGTTCCACCAATCTTGGTGTCATCAGCAAATTTCGGTCGCCAGACTACCAGAAGGATGTGGAGGCTTTGGAGAGAGTACAGAAAAGGTTTACTAGGATGTTGCCTGGTATGGAGGGTCTTAGCAATGAGGAGAGATTGTGTAAACTGGGGTTGTTCACCCTGGAAAGATGGAGAGTGAGGGGAGACCTAATAGAGGTGTATAAAATTACGAAGGACATAGATAGAGTGAACAGTGGGAAGCTTTTTCCCAGGTCAGAGGTGACTATCACAAGGGGTCACAGGTTCAAGGTGAGGGGGGCAAGGTTTAACTCAGGTATCAGAGGAATGTATTTTACACAGAAGGTGGTGGGGGCCTGGAATGTGCTGCCAAGCAGGGTGGCGGAGGCAGACACGCTGGGATCGTTTAAGACTTATCTGGATAATCACATGAGCAGACTGGGAATGGAAGGATACAAACGAATGGTCTAGTTGGACCTATGAGCGGCTTGGAGGGCCGATTTCCTCCGTCTACATTTAATTAACCCATCAGTGTGAGAGGGAGGATAGGCAAGTGATGGAGAAGGGGAGCGCACAGACCAAAGGTTTGAGATGTGTCTATTTTAACACAAGGAGTGTTGTGAACAAAGTGGATGAGTTAGAGCATGGATCACCACTTGGAAATGTGATGTGGTGGCCATTACAGAGACTTGGATGACTCAGGGACAGGACTGGATGCGTGAAGTGCCGGGTTTCAAATGTTTCAGAAGGGATAGGGAGGGAGGCGAAAGAGGTGAGGGAGTGGCACTGTTGATCAGGGATAGTGTCACAGCTGTAGAAAACATGGACGCCATGGAGGGATTGTCTACGGAGTCTCTGTGGGTAGAGGTTAGGAATAGGAAGGGGTCAGTAAATTTACTGGGTGTTTTCTATAGGCCGTCCAATAGTAACAGGGATGTTGAGGAGCAGATAGGGAAACGAATCCTGGAAAGATGTAATAATAGTAAAAAGTCTGACAACACCAGGTTTTAGTCCAACCAATTTATTTGATAGTAAATGCACAAGCTATCAAATAAATCACTATATAAAATAAAATAAATTACTATCAAATAAATCGGTTGGACTAAAACCTGGTGTTGTCAGACTTTTTACTGTGTTTACCCCAGTCCAACACCGGCACATCTATATCAAGATGTAATAATAACAGAGCTGTTGTGATGGGAGATTTTAATTTCCCAAATATTGATTGGAATCTCCCTAGTGTAAGGGGTTTGGATAGGGAGGAGTTTGTTAGATGTGTTCAGGAGGGTTTCCTGACACAGTTTGTGGATAAGCCTCCAAGAGGAGAGGCTGTACTTGATTTGGTGTTGGGAAATGAACCTGGTCAGGTGTCAGATCTCTCAGTGGGAGAGCATTGTGGGGATAGTGATCATAACTCTATCTCCTTTACATTAGCTTTGGAGAGAGATAGGATCAGACAAGCTAGGAAAGTGTTTATCTGGAGTAAGGGGAATTATGAAGCCATCAGGCAGGAAATTAGAGGCATAAATTGGAAAGAGGTTTTCTTAGGGAAACGTACAGAAGAAATGTGGCAAATTTTCAAGGAATATTTGTCTGGAGTTCTGCACAGCAACGTTCCAATGAGACAGGGAAGTTATGGTAGGTTACAGGAACCGAGGTGCACGAAAGCTGTAATGAATTTAGTCAAGAAGAAAAGAAAAGCATACAAAAGGTTCAAGGAGCTAGGTAATGTTAGGGATCTGGAGGAGTATACGACTTGTAGGGAGGAACTTAAGAAGGAAATTAGGAGAGCCAGAAGGGGTCATGAGAAGGCCTTGGCAGGCAGGATTAACCCCAAGGCATTCTACAAATATGTGAAGAGCAAAAGGGTGAGATGTGAAGAAAAAGGACCTATCAAATGTGATGGTGGGAAAGTTTGTATGGAACCGGTAGAAAGAGCAGAGGTACTCAGTGAATACTTTACTTCAGTATTCATGGAGGACAAGGATCTTGGTGGTTACAGTGCAGGCTTGCAGCCGACTGAAAAGCTTGAGTATGTGGACATTAAGAAAGAGGATGTGTTGGAGCTTTTGAAAAGCATCAGGTTAGATAAATCGCCGGGACCGGATGGGATGTACCCCAGGTTACTGTGGGAGGCGAGGGAAGAGATTGCAGAGCCTCTGGCGATGATCTTTGCATCATCAGTGGAGACAGGAGAGGTTCCGGAGGATTGCGGACGTGGTTCCTCTATTCAAGAAAGGGAGAAGAGATAGCCCAGGAAATTATTGACCAGTGAGTCTAACCTCAGTGGTTGGTAGGTTGATGGAGAAGATCCGGAGAGACAGGATTTATGAATATTTGGAGAGGTATAGTATGATCAAAAATAGTCAGCACAGCTTTGTCAAAGGCAGATCATGCCTTACGAGCCGGTTGAGTTTTTTGAAGATGTGACTAAACACATTGATGAAGGAAGAGTGGTAGATGTGGTTTATATGGACTTCAGCAAGGCTTTCGATAAGGTCCCCCATGTAAGGCTTATTGAGAAAGTGAGGGGGCATGGGATCCAAGGGGACATTGCTTTGTGGATCCAGAACTGGCTTGCCCACAGAATGCAAAGAGTGGTTGTACATGTGAAAGCCATAGAAAGGGTGCAGAGGAGATTTACGAGGCTGTTCTAGATAAGGCAAGCCTTATGAGGATAGGTTGAGGGAGCTTGGCCTTTTCTCCTTGGAGAGACGAAGGATGAGGGGTGACCTGATAGAGGTGTGTAAGATGTTGAGAGGTATTGATCGAATGGCTAGTCAGAGGCTTTTTCCCAGGGCTGAAATGGCTGCTGCAAGAGGACACAGGTTTAGGGTGCTGCGGAGTAGGTACAGACAAGATGTCAGGGGTACATTTTTCACTCAGAGGGTGGTGAGTGCATGGAATTGGCTGCCGGCGGTGATGGTGGAGGCAGATTCGATAAGGTCTTTTAAGAGACTTTTGGATAAATACATGGGATTTAGTAAGATAGAGGGATATGGATAAACCTAGTAGATAGGGATATGTTCGGTGCAACTTGTGGGCCAAAGGGCCTGTTTGTGCTGTAGTTTTTCTATGTTCTATGCTCTATCCACAGGATAGGGATGTAAATGTATATTGTATCATAATCCAATTTTTAATGTTTAATAAATGTGTTTTCTAATGTGTTTAAACTAAATCACAGTCCAATGACTCTTCCTCCCAGTACAATAAACAAAGTAAAATTTACGGTCCTTTGAGTCAAGGTTCCAATCTGATTTCTTCGCATCTAATTATAACATCAACTGGGATGGTAACAACAGTCATGATGTGGAGATGCCGGCTTTGGACTGGGGTAAACAAGTAAGAAGTCTGACAACAGCAGGTTTAAGTCCAATCATATTGTCAGACTTCTTACCATTGTAACAACATCCATTCACATACATGCTCGATAATCCTGATTTCAATTTTATTACTTTCTCCTGTACTATGAATCCAACTAGTAATGTATTAATTTGTCTTATTCTGTACTTATCTAATATGGAGCTATTCACTGCCTAGTGTTCTAACTTTATGCATCTTATTCCTCCTCACTACTTCTATAAGCTGTTGCCTGTCCCATGCAAATTTAATTTAAACCCTCCCAACCACACTGGTGGACATCCGTGTGAGAGCATATATTCCAGTCCTATTGAGTTGCAAACCATCCCTGTCAAATAGGTCCTGGATCTGGTCCCAATGAGCCAAGAACTTTAAGCCCTTCCTCTGTACCATTCTTCAAGCCACACATTGATCCTCCCCATCTTTCTATTTCTACTCTTGCTAGCTGTGACACTTGGAGTAATCCAGAGATTACTACCTTCAAACTCCTACTTTTTAACTTTTTCCCTAGCTTCTGACAATCTTTCTATAGGATCTCAATATCTGGCCACCATATGTCATTGGGACTAAGGTGTATCATGACTTCTGCCCCCTCTCTGTAATCAGGGGCATAAAATACAGATCCAGAAAATGTTCCATTTTTAAGGATATGAAGGCATTAGAGAAAACATAGAAAATATTACTGACAATGGTCCCAGGGATTAGGAACTTTGGTTATATGGATAGATTGGCTAAATTGGAGTGGTTTTCCTTTCAGAAAAAAAGTTGAGAGGAGATTTGGTTGAGATGTTCAAATCATGAGGGGTCTGGGCAGAGTAGAGAGGGAGAAACTGTTCCCATTGGAGGAAGGATAGAGCGGGAGAGGGCACAGATTTAAGGTAAAAAGGTAACATTTCCCTGGTCCCGGATGACCATAGGCTCACCACACCACAGGCGAGGCACAGAAGGCGGAACCTCAGCCGGTACTGGAATTGAACCCCCATTGTTAGTGTCACTATATCAGCTTCCAACCAACAAACCTTTTCACACAGCAAGTGGTTAGGATCTGGGATCTACTGTCTGAGAGTGTGGTGGAGACAGATTCACACAGTGAGTGGTTAGGATCTGGAATACACTGTCTGAGAGTGTGGTGGCCTCTTTTAAGGGAAAAAGCTATACTATGACTGTATGGAAGTACGCTATGCGAATCAGCCTTTGCTGACAAAAAGACTTGGAGTGAGGAAGTCAGAAACCACAGACAGGGGTAAACACATGTATCCTGCATGGGAATTGAACTCATAATCTGAGCATTATTAGCACTATGCTCTAACCAACTGAGCTATCCAGCCCAGATTAAGGTGGGTGGAAGGTGTGTGGATTACTCGGGGAAAGCGAGCCAGTGAAAGCAGGTGAATTTGTCCTTCAGAGAGCGAGCACAGACACCAATGGAACCATTCCGTGATCGCTTTGAATTGGTTGGCGGAATTGATCACATTTCCTTCTGCAGACACACGGTGGGAGCAGAGTGCCTGAAAAACCGGAATAATTTGGAAGAGGAACCGCTTCAACCACTGGGAAATAACAAAAAGGAAAATGAAACGCGTGTTGTAAGCATCTCTGAGATTGTTTTAAAAGCGGAATCCTGAGATTTACTGTTCTGTGATTAAATGGTAAGGATGCTGGAAGGAAGCGGGGAGGTGATGAAAGAAGGAGTGTTGGAGAAGAGGAGTGAGGGTCTGCTTCAGCTTTGGAAGAAGAAACATTGCCTCCTGACCGGGGAAGGTCTCATTCTGCTCCGTCCCAAGCAATACCTGGAGCAGCAGCATCTGGATCCGCATCTGGATCCGCAGCAAGTCCAGGAGCAGCAGCTGGATCCGCAGCCCAGAGTCAACAGCAGCTGCAGCGGCGGCAAAGAGCTTCGCTTCGGAGACATGAAGACGGTGGACAGCGTGGAGAGGAAAGGCAAACACATGTATTTCACGGTGGTGATGGCGGATAAGCGGGAGCTGGACTTTCGCTGCCCGCAGGACTCCGGCTGGAACGCCCTCATCACCCTGGCCATGGTTCACTATAAAAACCGCAGGGCCATGGAAGCCGTTCAGTCCAGCCGCCAGAAACTGGCACAGCGGGGCATTGGCACCGGGATTGGCACCGGGATTGGCACCGGGCTCACCGGCACCGGGATCGGCAACACCGGGATCACCAACACCGGGATCGGCAACACCGGGATCACCAACACCGGGATCACCAACACCGGGATCACCGGCACCGGGATCACCGGCACCGGGATCGGCAACACCGGGATTGGCACCGGGATTGGCACCGGGCTCACCGGCACCGGGATCGGCAACACCGGGATCACCAACACCGGGATCGGCAACACCGGGATCACCAACACCGGGATCACCAACACCGGGATCGGCAACACCGGGATCACCGGCACCGGGATCGGCAACACCGGGATTGGCACCGGGATTGGCACCGGGCTCACCGGCACCGGGATCGGCAACACCGGGATCACCGGCACCGGGATCGGCAACACCGGGATCGGCAACACCGGGATCACCAACACCGGGATCGGCAACACCGGGATCGGCAACACCGGGATCGGCAACAGCGGGATCACCAACACCGGGATCACCAACACCGGGATCACCGGCACCGGGATTGGCACCGGGATCGGCAACACCGGGATTGGCACCGGGATCGGCAACACCGGGATTGGCACCGGGATCGGCAACACCGGGATCACCGGCACCGGGATCACCGGCACCGGGATTGGTCACACCGGGATCGGCAACACCGGGATCGGCAACACCAGGATTGGTCACACCGGGATTGGCACCGGTTTCCACAGCACCGGGATCCAAAGCAGCGGGATCACCAACACCGGAATCCACTGCACCGGGATCCACTGCACCGGGATCACCAACACCGCTTGATGCTGCCGGTGTCCGGAGGTGAGTCTCAGCTCGGTTCTAATTGAAGCTGAATCATTCTCCAGATTTGCCTCCAGTTTCGACATAAATCTCTCAGCCTCCTGTCCAGGGAAATGAGTGCGGTGAATTCACCACTGATGGGGCTTTATTGTCTGCTGCCAGACCCTTAATGTTTCCAGCTGCAATTTCATCAACTAATGTTCAGATTTTGTGAAATAACTACTTTGTTGATGGGTTGGGAGTAGTTCTTTAACGGGCCAGTGTGTTTTAAATATCGCTTTGGTGTAATTCCAGCTCAATGCAGTATTGCACACAGCTAGGAGACGTGTGTAGGTCAGAAGCAGCTTTTCGAATTAAAACAGTCCAATGATTTCTGCTAATTGATTGAATTACATTATTTAATATTCAAAAAAATTTGACCAGATTTCTAATGGTTCCAAACAATCATTTATTTTCCAATCCGAAGTAATATCAAATCAGCACAATTCCATGCAATCATTTAGAAGCGAGTTTCTCATTGTTTACTGATATTCTCAATTCGACCTTGTGTTGATTTTTCTATAAATGTTATTGAGAAAAGTATTTCATCTAAATCCAGAACTGAATTTATCCTCAGTCATTTGTAAAATTGGATGTGGTCTTTGTGAGAGAGAACAAAGAAGAAAGAAAAGTACGCCCCTTTGGCCCTCCAAACCTGTGCCGATCATGATGCCCTAACTGAACTAAAACAAAACCTCCTGCCCTTACTCAGTCCATATCCCTCTACTCCCTCCCCATTCATGTACCCATCCCAATGCTTCTTAAATGTTGCTAACGTGCCTGATTCCACCACCTCCTCTGGCAGTGTGTTCCAGACACCCACCACTCTGTGTGAAGAACTTCCCCACATATCTCCCTTAAACTTCCCCCTCTTACCTTGAACCTGTGTCCCCTTGTGATTGATATTTCCACCCTGAGAAAAAGCTTCTGACTATCCACCCTGTCTGTGCCTCTCATAATTTTGTAAACCTCTATCAGGTCTCCCCTCAGCCTCTGTCTTTCCAGTGAAAACAATCTTAGTTTATTCAATCTCTCCTCATAGTCAACACCCTTGAGACCAGACAACATTCTGTTGAACCTGCTTTGAACATAAGAACATAAGAACATAAGAAATAGGAGCAGGAGTAGGCCATCTGGCCCTTCGAGCCTGCCCCGCCATTCAATAAGATCATGGCTGATCTGTCGTGGCTCAGTTCCACTTTCCCGCCCTCTCCCCATAACCCTTAATCCCCTCTCTTATCAAAAACCCATCAACCCGCTTCTTAAAAATATTTAGCGAGGCAGCCTCCACCACTTCAACGGGCAGAGAATTCCAGAGATTCACCACCCTTTGAGTGAAGAAGTTCCTCCTCAACTCCGTTCTGAACCGCCCCCCCTTTATCTTGAGGCTGTGCCCCCTAGTCCTACTGTCTTTTTTGAGCGGGAAGAGTCTTTCCACCTCTATCCTATCCATCCCATTCATCATCTTATACGTCTCAATGAGATCTCCCCTCATTCTTCTAAAAGTCCTTCTGGCAGTGTGATGACCAGAACTGCAGGCTTTATATAACCCTATATATCTATCAAAGATTGGCACCAAAAACCCTAGATGTTCATCATAACTGAAGTGTCAGATATTTTCTTATTTAAAGGAAAACTAGCATGACCACCAATTGACTTGGGAATCTCATCAACAACAATTTACATCCCGAATTCACTAGTTCAGCCTTCTGCTGGAATATTGGGTCATTAACATTTCAGGAAGGGTATCAAGGCCTTGTAGAAAATGCAAAGGACCTTTTAACAGAAATATACCTGGACAAGGATTTTCAGTTTTGTGGAGAGACTGGGGAAGCTGGGGTTATAGAATCCCTACAGTGCAAAAGAGGCCATTTGGCCCATTGAGTCTGCACCAACTCTCTGACAGAATATATTAGAACATAGAACATAGAACACTACAGCACAAACAGGTCCTTCGGCCCACAAGTTGCGCTGATCATATCCATACCTACCAGGCCTATCTATAAACCTCAATCCCATTAAATCCCACGTACTCATCCAGAAGTCTCTTAAAAGACCCCAGTGACCACCACCACCGACGGCAGCCGATTCCACTCACTCACCGCCCTCTGAGTGAAAAACTTACCCCTAACATCTCCTCTGTACTTGCTCCCCAGCACCTTAAACCTGTGTCCTGTCGTAGCGACCATTTTAGCCCTGGGAAATAGCCTCTGAGA
The DNA here is from genome assembly GCF_965287045.1 of Carcharhinus amblyrhynchos. NCBI lineage: Eukaryota > Metazoa > Chordata > Chondrichthyes > Carcharhiniformes > Carcharhinidae > Carcharhinus > Carcharhinus amblyrhynchos. The sequence continues at coordinate 128,266,699 of NC_137329.1, forward strand.
ATCCACCCGATCTCCACAGGTGCTTCGGTCTGCCTTGTTGTCCAACAAGGGGCACACACGCAGTGGGTCATGCGAGGGCTGCTCTTGGACATTTTGAGAGTTGCCTAGTGCTTCACGTCGTAGTGTAAGCTTAAACTGGACCAACTGACAGGCAATACGATAGCTCAGTGACTATCACTGTTTGCTGTGCAGATACATGGATTTGGGCCGGTGTCTGTGGGAGTTTGCGCATTCTCCCCGTGCTTGCGTGGGTTTTCTCCGGGTGCTCCAGTTTCCTCCCACACCCCAGAGATGTGCTCTTAGGCTGATTGGTGTAACAAATTGTCCCTAAATTAATCTCCCCTCAATCTGGTTTCCAATGTGGAGTGCCAGAAGCATAGACAAAGGTCATGGGTGGAAGAGGGAACTCACAATGTTAAAATGGTGGTGTGGGCTCGTTGGGCCGAAGGGCCTGTTTCCTGTGCTGTGTTGTTCTTTGTTCTATACCTCACAACATCTTATAAACCTCTATCAGGTCACCTCTCATCCTTCATCTCTCCAGGGAGAAAAGACCTAGCTCCCTCAGCCTATCCTCATAAGGCATGCTACCCAATCCAGTCAACATCCTTGTAAATCTCCTCTGCACCCTCTCAATAGCTTCCACATCCTTCCTGTAATGAGGTGACCAGAACACGCACAGTACTCCAAGTGGGGTCTGACTGGGGTCTTATAAAGTTGCAGCATTACCTTCAGACTCCTAAACTCAATCCCTCGATTAATGAAGGCCAGCACACCATACGCCTTCTTAACCACATCCTCCACCCGCGAGGCCGATTTAAGAGTCCTATGAACCCGGACCACAAGGTCCTTCTGCTCCTCAACACTGCCAAGACTCCTACCCTTGATATTGTACTCCTGCATCCCATTGGTCCTGCCAAAATGGACCACTACACATTTATCAGTGTTGAAGTCCATCTGCCACTTCTCCGCCCAGTCTTGCATCCTATCTATGTCTCGCTGCAACTTCTGACTTCCCTCCAGACTATCCACAACACCACCAACCTTCGTATCGTCAGCGAACTTACTAACCCATCCGTCCACTTCCTCATCCAGGTCATTTATGAAAATGACAAACAGCAAGGGTCCCAGAACAGATTCCTGGGGCACTCCACTGGTGACTGTCCTCCATGCAGAAAAAGACCCATCCACAACCACTCTCTGCCTTCTGCAGGCAAGCCGGTTCTGGATCCACAAGGCAACAGCCTCTTGGATCCCATGCCCTCTCACTTTCTCAAGAAGTCTTGCATGGGGTACCTTATGGAATGCCTTGCTGAAGTCCATATAAACCACATCCACCGTTCTTCCTTTGTCAATGTGTTTAGTCACATTTTCAAAGAACTCAACCAGGCAATATTACCCAAGCCCTCTTCCCCGGCCCTATCCCTGTAACCCCAAACATTGTTCCCTTAGAGCAAAATAATAATAGCGTGTTTCCAAATTCTGAAGATTTTGATGAGGATATAGGGGAAAAAGCTTTTTCTAAAGGCAGCAGGATTGGTAATTAGTGGATACAAATTGAAGATAATTGATATAATGTGGTCATGAATCCACATGGTGGTTGGAGGTCAATCATCTCAATTCCAGAACATCACTGCAGGACTTCCTCAGGGTAGTATCCTAGGCCCAATCATCGTCAGCAACTTCATTAATCTCCTTCCTTCCATCAGAAGGTCAGAAGTGAGGATGTTTGCTGATGATTGCACAATATATAGCACCACTTGTGAGTCCACAGATATAGGAGTAGTTCATGTCAAGTTGCAGCAAGAACTGGACAATATCCAGGCTTGGGTTAATAAGTGGCAAGTTACATTCACATCACACAAGTGCCAGGCAATGACTATCTCCAATAAGAGAGATTCCAAGCATCCCCCCTTGACATTCAATGTTATACCATTGCTGAATCCCCCACTTTCAACATCCTGGGTGTTACCATTGACCAGAAACTGAACTGGGCTAACCATATAAATACAGTGGCTACAAGAGCAGGTCAGAGGCGAGGAATCCTACAGTGAGTAACTCACCCCCTGACTCCCCAAAGCCCATTCACCATCTACAAGGCACCAGTCAGAAGTGTGATGGAATACACCTCACTTGCCTGGGTAAGTGCAGCTCCAACAACACTCAAGAAGCTCAACACCATCCAGGACAAAGCACAAGATTGGCACTCCGTCCACCAAATTAAAACTAAATTCCCTCAATCAATGGTGCACAAACACCATCTACAAGATGCACAGCAGCAACTCGCTAAGTCTTCTTCGACAACGTCTTTGAAAGCCATAAACTCTAAGACCTGGAAGGACAAGAACACCACCACCTGCAAGTTCCCAGTCAAATCACCCACCATCCTGACTTGGAAATATATCACCGTTCCTTCACCGTCATTGAGTCAAAAAGCTGGAATCCCCTCTGTACTAGCACTGTGGATGTATCTATACCCATATGGATTGCAGCAGCTCAAGAAGGCAGCTCACCACCACTTTCTCAGTTATTGATGGGCAATAATTGCTGGCCTAGACAATAACATACAAATGTTTGCAGGTGACACCAAGATTGGTGGCATAGTGGACAGTGAAGAAGGTTATCTAGGATTGCAATGGGATTTTGTTCAAGTGGCCCAATGGGCTGATAAATGGCAGATAAATGCAAGGTGATGCATTTTGGTAGATTGAAGCAGAGCAGGACTTACTCAGTTAATGGTAGGACATTGGGGAGAGTTACAGAACAAAGAGATCTGGGGGTACAGGTTCATAGCTCCTTGAAAGTGGAGCCACAGGTGGACAAGGGGATGAAGTAGGCATTTGGCATACTTGGTTTCAATGGTCAGAACATTGAATACAGGAGTTGGGACGTCTTGTTGAAGTGGTACAGGACATTGGTAAGGCCACACTTGGAATACTGTGCACAGTTCTGGTCACCCTATTATAGAAAGGATATTATTAAACTAGAAAGAGTGCAGAAAAGATTTACTAAGATGATACTGGGACTTGATGGTTTGAGTTTTCAGGAGAGGCTGGATAGAGTGGGATTTTTTTCCCTGGATCGTAGGAGGTTTAGGAGTGATCTTATAGAGGTCTATAAAATAATGAGCGGCACAGATCAGCTAGCTAGTCAATATATTTTTCCAAAGGTAGGGGAGTCTAAAACTAGAGGGCATAGGCTTAAGGTTAGGGGGAAAGATACAAAAGGGTCCAGAGGGGCAATTTTTTCACACAGAGGGTAGTGAGTTTCTGGAACAAGCTGCCAGAGGTAGTAGTAGAGGTGGATACAATTTTGTGTTGTGTTGTATTCAGACAGTTATATGTGTACCATGGCTATAGAGGGATATGGGCCAAATGTGGGCAATTGGGACTAGCTTAGTGGTTATCAAAAAGGGACAACATGGGAAAGTAGGGCCGAAGGGCCTGTTTCCATACTGTAAACCTCTATGACTCTATGATACATAACCCATGAAATAATTTTTAAAAATATTTTATTCCCTTCTCCCTTGGATGTTTGTTTTATTCTCCTTAAATGCATTCACATTATTCACTTCAACCACTCCCATAGTAGTGAGCTCCACAGTTTTATCAATAGGGGCATGGAGTACAAAAGCAAGCTGGTTATGTTAAAGCTGCATAAACCAATGATTCAGCCTCAAAAAAACTACTATGTCTCATTCTAGGTGCTACATTTTAGGAAGGATGTAAAAGCAGAAAAGGTTCCAGGGATGAGGAGTTTAATTTATGTGGGTTGATTGGAGAACCTGAGCGATTCTCCTTGGAGAACGGAAAGTTGAAAGGAGCATTTCAGCTCTGAAGAGCTGGTTAGGCTGGGGTTGTTTCCCTTAGAGCAGAGAAGGCTGAGGGAATCTGATTGAGGTACATAATTATGAGGGACAAAGATAGGGTACAGAGGGGTGAATAACCAGGGGCCACAGATTCAAGGTTAAGGGGCAGAAGTTTTCTGGGGCATTTGAGGAAAAACGTATTTACCCAGAGGGTGGTGGGAATCTGGAACTCACTGTCTGAAAGGGTGGTGGAGGCAGGAAGCCTTACAACATTTAAGAAGCATTTAGCTGAACACTTGAAACAATGTAGAAATACAAGGTTACAGACTAACTGCTGAAAAATGGATTCGAATGGATAAAGTCATAAGGTCATAGAAGTTTACAGCATGGAAACAGGCCCTTTTCCCATCGGTCAACTTGTCCATGCTGCCCTTTTTTTTAAAACCCCTAAACTAATCCCAATTGCTGACATATCCCTCTATACCTATCATACTCATGTAACTAGCTAAATGCTTTCTAAGAGATAAAATTGTGCCCACATCTACCACTACCCCTGGCAGCTTGTTCCAGACATTCACCATCATCTGTGTGAAAAAATTGCCACTCTGGACACTTTTGTATCTCTCCCCTTTCACCTTAAACCTATGCCCTTTAGTTTTAGACTCCCTTACTTTAGGAAAAGATATTGACCCTCATTATTTTATAGACATCTATAAAGTCATCCCTCAGTCTCCTACACTCCAGAGACAAAAGTTTCAGTCTATTCAGCCTCTCCTTATAACTCAATCCACCAAGTCCCAGTAGCATCCTAGTTAATCCAGGTGTTTGATGGCTGGCGCAGACACAATGGGCCAAAAAGCCTCTTTCTGTGCTGTAAAACTCTATGGTTCTATGACTATGATTTGATAAATCATGAGGGGTTTCGACAAAGTAAGAAGGAATCAATTGTTCCCAATGGTGGAAGAATTGAAAACAAGAGAGCACAGATTTAATGTCATCGACTAAAGAAGCAATGGAGACATAAGGAAAAATATCCTTATACAACCATGATTACGATCTGGACCACTGCCTGAGAGTGTGGTGGCAATGGATTCGATTGATATTTTTTAAATTGGACAATTCTGTGGAGAAAAATATTACAGTGCTATAAGGAAAAGGCAGAGGAGTAGGGCTAGATGACTTACTCTTACATAGAGTCAGAACCAGCACTGACACAATGGACTGAATGGATCCCTCTGTATTGTAATCATTCTTTTGCATTTCTCAGTAGCTAACTCATATTGGCGGCCTTTAGCTTCACCCTTCCCCACAAGAGGGATCATTCTCTCTGTATCCAATCTATCAAAACCTTTCATAATTTTAAAGAGCTCTTTGGATCATCCCTCAGCCTTCCTTTTTCAAGATTTATTACATACATGCTAATACAGAACTTGAGTATTACTCAAAAAACACACTTTGTCAAACTTTTCATTTTGCACTCTTCAGAGTAATCACATAGATATCAAGGTTTAAATTTTCAGACAATGTTTGGCAGTTAACTGTTTGTCACCATTAACTGGTGCATTCTCCAGCAATGGGTCTCCCAATCAGTACTCTCTTCTCTTATGGGATAAAGTTATTGTTTCCTCTGACATTGGTAATCTTGTAATTGTCCTGATGAGTGCAAAATGAAAAGCTTCAACAAAATGTCTTTTATCAGCAATACGCGAATGCACTTTAGCAGAGGAATAATTCACTAAGTATTATCTAGTAAAGATATAGCAGCTAAAATAATCTAGGTTTTTTTTAATTAAATAATGTAAAATTTGACAGTCTAATCTCAATTATTTTAACTTCTTCTAATGGCTGCAATAAATCAGTTGCATTATTTCCATTATGTATCTGGAACTATTTTCCAGAATTACAAATTTTGATGATTTCAGTTATATAAACAAAGCATACCCTTTCCTAATCTAAGCATCTTTCTGCCAGAATAAATACCTCACTGACCTTTTCAGAAAACGGACTTGAAATATAAATGCAGTCATTGTATAATAATATATAATCTGTTATTTCAATCAATTAAGACTTTGCTTTTATGAAATTATTAATTTATCTCACATTGTCAACCTCCAGTTTTAGGCAATGTTAAATGTTTCAGTGTAGCCTTTCGGAAATACTTCAAAATGACGTCTTTGGTCATTGGAGTTGGTTCACGCATCCTGGTATCTTTCGATTTGTTCAATACCCTGTAAAATTAAAATATAGTTGGAATAATGTGCCATGAATAACACAAGAAGTAATGTGTCAAATCATGTACTTTGAATAATGCCTTTTATTGTTGATTCTATTTAGGTTTGAAAAGGAATGCATTTACACAACACTGAGACCTAGTGTGCAGAAATGGAAAACCAAATTAGATTCTCTATCCTATTTGCAGTTATGAGATTAGTTCATTAGAAGCTGGAACGACCAGAGCTATAAAGCCATCAGACTGAATCCAAAAGAAGCACTCAATCTTCTCCAGGAAAAAGCTTTAACTCATTTTATTACAAGCAACTTGGTGCGGATATTTTGAACATTATTTATAATTGTTTTGTTGCTTTTTTATAGGATGGCAAATGCTACAAAACATGTAATTATAAATTATTTCTTTGTTTTGCTCTTCTTAATTTATTGTATTTTTCTGCCTGACATTTTTGAATGTATCAGTAACATCATGATACAAGACTTGGGAAATTGGTGCAGAAACTTTAGTAGTGTGGATGAAAATAAATTACACTTTTATTTTGTAACAGTGTGCTGCGTAGAATGCACCTATAATTTGTGGAGTTTGGAAGAATGAAGGTAAACTCATTGAAATATATAGGAACCTCAGAAAGTGTGGCAGGATAGCTACTGAGAAGTTGTTTCCCCTTTCTGGAGGAACTAGAACTTGGAGCACAATCTCAGGATAAAGGGCTGCTCGTTCAGAACAGAGAACATTAGGAGAAATTTCTTCACTCAAAATGTTGTGAATCTTTGAAATTCTCTTCATTGTGGATGCTCAGGTGCTGAGTATATTCAAGACAGACATTTATAGATTTCTAGATGCTAAATGAATTGGGATGTGTAGCAAGATGGAGTCGAGGTGGAAGCACAGCCATCATATTGAATGGCAGAATAGGTTCGAGGGATTGGAATACCTGAGTGCTCCTGTTTCTGATGTTATTTACTCTGTAAAGGGGCCAAGAGACCAGATGTAATTTGCTCACATAAGCCCATATCATTTAGCTCTTTTTCAGTTATGTTTTCAGTTTTTCAGAATTGTACAAATACAAAATATTTTGGAACTGTCAAATATTTAATGTAAATACACCTCAGATTTAGTGATTTGACACAAGGAAGCTTTTTTCCAATCTACCCTCCCTTATTTCACAAATGAGTAATAAATTCCCTGTGTGTAACGAGAGGTTATGTTTTCTTAAACATTTATATTTTACATGTATTAATTGATGTTTCCTAGGTTTAGTGAAATAAGATGCCCGATCATTAAGGAATCCATTTTTTAGTCAATTGTTTTATATTTGGGTTTTCTAGTTCTGAAGGTAAAATTAAGTCATAAATTATTGTAAAATGTCACAATAACAGCATAAAATGTTTTTGTAAACAACAAGTTATAATACTTTACAATTATCGCACAATATTACATGGGATATAGAGCACAGAAACAAGCCATTCAATCCAACCAGTTCATGCCAGAGATTATACTTCACGCAATTCTCCCCTAATCCTCCCTCATCCAATTCTATCAGTAAATCTCTCTATACCCTTCAATCCTGTATATTTATCCAGCTTGTCCTACAATGCAGCTGTGGTATTCACCTCAATTGCCCATGTAATAGTGAGTTCACCAAATTCAGGGACGTACCATATTTGATTTCTTGCTGACTGTTTTGTATTGATAGCTTTATGTCCAATCTTCCTCACAACTGGAAACACTGGGCCCGATTTTACCATTTTGATTCAAAGTGCTAAATCTGGGAGTGTTTCAGATCTGACTTACAAACTCGTTTTCAGATGCCCCCATGTGCACTCTTCCTGAAAAACAAGCAGCGATTCTGAATTTGCTCTGCAGAAGTTTGCGGGTGGGGCTTATCACACTCAAAACCCTTTAGTTCCGAATGGCGCCTCTAACGGCACGGGCGCAGTAAAAAACTTTGAAAAAAGCTCCTCTGCCACATTGCTCCCAGGCTCGATAATGCCTCCCTGTGGCCCCTACAAACATTGCCCCGGCCCTATAACTGTCCCCCTTCCTCCCCCATTCCCGCTACCCAACAATTGCCCACAGAGTGGCAGCAGACCCCCCCCTTTCCACCCCAGTAGAAAATAATCTGATCCACCTCCCATCCCCCTCCACCAGAGAATGATCTGGCTGACCTCCCTCCCCCACCATCAGTGAACAAGCCTTTACCGGGCATGTCTGTTTCGTGTTAAATCTGGACAGGCGGAAGCAGTGATAAAGGAAGAAGTTGAGGTGGGCAGCCCATTAAGTCAATTCAAATGCATGCAGATACATTTAAATTGACTTGTGCCTGTTTCAGGCATGGTGTCAATCGCGACCATTTTAGCCACTTGGTAAGGAGGGAACAGTCATGGATTGTGCTACTCACCTCACCCCCGACTTTACCGAAAACCGGCACAGCTTGTTGGTAAAATTGGACCCACTTTCTGCGTCTACTCTGTTGAAACCTTACATTATTTTCATACAATTACAGAATCCCTACAGTGCAGAAGGAGGCCATTCAGCCCATCGAGCCTGTGCCGACAACAATCCCACCCAGGCTCTACTTTTGTAACCCCACATATTTACCCTGCAAATCCCACTGACACAAAGGGAGAATTTAGTGTGGCAGATCATATTTAATCTGCACTTCTTGGAATATGGGAGGAAACCAGAGCACATGAAGGAAACCCATGCAGACATGGGGAGAATGTGCAAACTTCACGCAGACAGTCCCCCAAGCCTGAATTGAACCCAGGTCCCTGTTGCTGTGAGGCAGCAGTGCTAACCACTGTGCCACCTTGCTGCAAGTGCAGTCTAACCATGGTTTGATACACTGAAATTTCACTCATAATTATATCATAAAGCTGATGCTACCACACATCTACATAAAGTGACCTACAGTGTTTAGAGTGATTATCTGAAATGTATTGCCTGCTGTTGAGTAAGAGGAGGCTAAATTTATTATTGCACATTTATTATTTAGTAGGAAACTCAATTAAAACATAATGTAGACATAGTTCACTGAATAGTCTTCAGTTTATAGTTGAAATGTGTTGATAGCCTTTTGTAACATGTTAGCCCTTTTCTATATAATTTACAAAGATTTCTACATAAATTTGTAATGCTTGAAAGCACAAAACTTTTCTCTTCATAGAGTTGACCTGGTACATTTCAGAAATATACAATTGCATTTATAAATAATTCGATTTTCAGATATTTCATGCAACTTCATCCTTTACACTGGAGATTAACAGATGAGATGAAATGCAAATTGTTGTGCCTTATCTTGAAACTATTTCTAATTGTGAGAAAGCCAACATAGTTTGGCATGAAAATAAGGTTTTCCGTGTAAAACAATGTTTCTTTTTATAAGATTTTTATCAGACTTCACGCACTTTGCAATGATTGGTTGTTTGATTGACCCATTAATAAAATTAGGAGTTGGACTTGGCAACACACTAATCTTGTAAAAACACAGATTCAGTAACTAATCATCTCCCTTCTTGTGTATAATCGAGCTGCTACATTTAATTCACATAATATCAATACAACAATGTAAACTACTGTGTATATAACACTTTGTGATGTTTCTAATAGAAATGAGAAGGTGCTTTAAGTTCTCTGTGAAACATGTCTTTGGTGATGTGATTGCATTTTCTTGTGAAAAACATTTTAGTAATAGTTGGGAAAAAGCGAGAGGAATGATTCCGAGAATCAAAGAATCTTTACAGTGCAGAAGGAGACCATTCGGCCCATCGTGCCTGCACTGGCTCTCTAATAGAGCATTCCACCTAATTCTATTTCCTTGCCTTATCCCTGTAACCTTTCACACTCTCCCTTTTCAGATAGCAATCCAATTTTCATTTGAATACCATGATTGAACCTGCCTCCACCAGCCTCTCAGGAAGTTCATTCCAGACTCCAACCAGCTTCTGGGTGAAAAAGCATTCATGCATCACTTTTATTCATTTTGCCAATTATTTTAATTCTGTGCCCTCTAGTTCTTGATGCTCTCTTGAGTGAGAGCAGTTCCTCACTATTTATATCCAGTCCATACTCTTCAGGATCTTCATTACCTCTATGAGGTCTAATCTCAACCTTCTTTTCTCCAAGGGAAACAGTTCCAACCTCTCTAATCTATCCTCATGCTACACTTGTTTATCTTTTGAATCATTCTTGTGAATTTCCTCTGTACTTTCTCCAATGCCTTCATATCCTTCTTCAAGTAAGGCACCCAGGACTGGATGAAGTCTCCAGATGAGGCCTGGCTAGTGACTTAATTCAACAAATTCATAAGAACGTAAGAACATAAGAAATAGGAGCAGGAGTAGGCCATCTAGCCCTTCGAGCCTGCCCCGCCATTCAATGAGATCATGGCTGATCTGAAGTGGCTCAGTTCCACTTTCCTGCTTTTTCCCCATAACCCTTAATCCCCTTGCCTACCAAAAACCTATCTACCTGTGACTTAAATATACTTAGCGAGGTAGCCTCCACCACTTCAACGGGCAGAGAATTTCAGAGATTCACCACCCTTTGAGTGAAGAAGTTCCTCCTCAACTCCGTTCTAAACCGCCCCCCCCCTTTATCTTGACGCTGTGCCCCCTAGTCCTACTGTCCTTTCTGAGCGGGAAGAGTCTCTCCACCTCTATCCTATCCATCCCATTCAACATCTTATACGTCTCAATGAGATCTCCCCTCATTCTTCTAAACTCTAACGAGTACAAGCCTAGTTTATTCAGCCTCTCCTCATAGCTCAACCCCCTCAACTCCGGTATCAGCCTAGTAAACCTCCTCTGCACTCCCTCCAAGGCCAAAATATCCTTGCATAAGTACAGCGACCAAAACTGCACACAGTACTCCAGCTGCGGCCTCACCAATGCCCTATACAGTTGCAGCAAGACCTCCCTACTTTTATATTCAATCCCCCTCGCTATGAAGGCCAGCATCCCATTTGCCTTCCTGACCACCTGCTGCACCTGCAGGCTGGGTTTTTGCGACTCATGCACAAGGACCCCGAGGTCCCTCTGCACCGTCGCCTGCTGCAGTTTTTCGGCCCTGGGAAATAGCCACTGAGAATCCACCCTATCTATACCTCTCAACATCTTATAAACCTCTATCAGGTCGCCTCTCGTCCTTCGTCTCTCCAGGGAGAAGAGTCCCAGCTCCCTCAACCTATCTTCATAAGGCATGCCTCCCAATCCAGGCAACATCCTTGTAAATCTCCTCTGCACCCTCTCAATAGCTTCCACATCCTTCCTGTAGTGAGGCGACCAGAACTGCTCACAGTACTCCAAGTGGGGTCTGACAAGGGTTTTATAAAGTTGCAGCATTACCTCCCGACTCCTAAACTCAATCCCTTGATTAATGAAGGCCAGTACACCATACGCCTTCTTGACCACATCCTCCACCTGCGAGGCCGATGTAAGAGTCCTATGGACCCGGACCCCAAGATCCTTCTGCTCTTCAACCCAGCTAAGACTCCTACCCTTGATATTGTACTCCTTCATCCCATTGGTCCTGCCAAAATGGACCACTACACATTTATCCACGTTGAAGTCCATCTGCCACTTCTCCGCCCAGTCTTGCATCCTATCTATGTCACGCTGCAACTTCTGACATCTCTCCAGACTATCCACAACACCACCAACCTTTATGTCGTCAGCAAACTTACCAACCCATCCCTCCACTTCCTCATCCAGGTCATTTATGAAAATGACAAACAGCAAGGGTCCTAGAACAGATCCCTGGGGCACTCCACTGGTGACTGACCTCCATGCAGAAAAAGATCCATCCACAACCACTCTCTGCCTTCTGCAGGCAAGCCAGTTCTGGATCCACAAGGCCAAAGCCCCTTGGATCCCATGCCCTCTCACTTTCTCAAGAAGTCTTGCATGGGGGACCTTATCAAACGCCTTGCTGAAGTCCATGTAAACCACATCCACCGCTCTTCCTTCGTCAATGTGTTCAGTCACATTTTCAAATAACTCAACTAGGCTCGTAAGGCACGACCTGCTCTTGACAAAGCCGTGCAGACTACTTTTGATCACACTAAACTTCTCTAAATGCTCATAAATCTTGTCTCTCAGAATCCTCTCCATCAACTTACCAACCACTGAGGTCAGACTCACCGGTTGGTAATTTCTTGGGCTATCCCTGTTCCCTTTCTTGAAAATAGGAACCACATCTGCAATCCTCCAATCCTCCGGAACCTCTCCCATCTCCATTGACGACACAAAGACCATTGCCAGGGGCTGTGCAATCTCTTCCCTCACCCACAATAACCTGGGGTACATCCCATCCGGTCCCAGCGACTTATCTATCTTGATGCAATTTAAAAGTTCTAACACATCCTCTTTCTTAACGTCCACTATGTCCATCCTTGGCCTTTTGCAATGTTCCAATGAAGCCCAATGGAAACTGGAGGAATAGCACCTCATCTTCCAATTGTGCATTTTATAGCCTTCTGGATTAAACATTGAGTTCAACAATTTGAGAGTGTGAACTCTCTCCTTCACCTCCACCTCCATCTCCATGTATTTTCTTTCATTTGTTCTTTCCATCTTATCCATTTTTATTACTTTATATTCTTATTTTTATTTTTCACTTCTAATATCTTGTTTTCGTCTTGTTCCATTCTATCCACCCCTCTATGGCCAACCAACGCATTCCTACTCTCTGCACTTTTGTTCTGCCGTTTACACATTCCAATCTCTTAATGGATGCTCTTAGCACCATTTCTAGCCTTAAATGTCACCATTTACATTCCTTTTGTCCTTTTTGTCTATGCCATCCCTATCAATACAGAGCCCACCCCCTCACCTTCACTGTATACATCTTGTTCTATTTTACTTGTCTTCAGCTCGGACAAAAGGTCATCCGGTCTCGAAATGTTGGCTCTATTCTCTCTCCACAGACCTGCTGAAATTTTCCAGCATTTGCTGTTTTTGTTTCAGATTCCAGCATTTGCAATATTTTGCCTTAATAATACAAAATATATTGTATGCTTTATTAACTACTCTCAGAGTCATAGAATCTTACAACATTGAAGTAGGCCCTTCAGCCCATCATATCTGTACTGGTAAAAGATAAACCACCTGTCCCTTACCTTAAATCTGTGCCCCCTGGTCTTAGATCCTTCCACCAAGGGAAAAGTTTCTTCCTGTCTATTGTATCTATGTCCCTCATAATTCTATACACCTCAGTCATGCACCACCTCCTCCACCTCACCTACCACCCCCCTCCGCCCCCATCCCCATCCCCTCACCCCCCATCCCCACCTTTCGGTCTCCTCTGCACCAAGGAAAACAACCTCCCTTTATAACTGAATCTCTCCGGCCCTGGTGAATCTCCTCTGCACGCTTTCCAGTGCTATCACATCCCTCCTATAGTGTGGATTCCAGAACTGCACACAGTACTCTAGCTGTACTACCCAATGTTTTATATAATTCCAGCATTACCCCCCCGCACCCCCACCCCCGCTATTAAACTTTATGCCTCAGCTAATAAAGACAATTATACCATATAAATAAAAACAAATTACTGCAATTGCTGGAGTCTGAAACAGAGCTCTGCTTGTTCTCTGATCCTTCTATATTCAGCCTGATTCTCCATTGTATTTTCCAGCTGACATCCATGGCTCACACACTTCTTCCATTTCATCTTCATCCCTATCTCTCTTGTCATCCAGAATATGGAGATGCCGGCATTGGTCTGAGGTGGACACAGTAAGAAGTCTCACAACTCCAGGTTAAAGTTCAGTAGGTTTATTTGGTAGCACGAGCTTTCTGAGTGCTGCTCATTCATCAGACCAGTCCTGAGGAAGGAGCAGTGTCCCGAAAGCTCCTGGTTCCAAATAAACCTATTGGACATCATTCAGGACGCTCTGGATTTATTTGTGCCACCTTTCCCTTTCAAGGCAATATAACTTGATATTGCTTGCAGTACTATGGGGGTGATCCAACTGGTTTGCCCCACTGGTCAGACCATATCTTGCTATATTGCTGGCCCCCTTTTGCATAAATTAATTGAAATTCGTGAGTCCCAGAGGCTATCGTCAATTGAGTTCCTGTCTGGTGAGGATCACATATGGTCCAAGCAGTGCGGCATGGGCATTGCCAAACTGGCAATTCCAGCCTGGCACTCTGGTAGTGTCTACTGGGCACTGAACAATGCCAAGGGGGCAGGGCCTGAAAGGGGACAGGGCATGAAGAGGTGGCTCATGATGAGGGCAGACATGATGGGGAGGCTGGCTGTCCATAGGGGCAAGGAAGAGGGGTACCCTGCATTGGGGGGGCCAGTGAGGATCGGCTGGGGCTGCGATTGGGGTTCGGGATGGGCATTGACATTATCCAGGGTGGTGATCGATGTGTGGGTATTGACATCAGCCGGGATGGCAATCAGGGGTGGGGGCGATGTCCAGGGGAATGATGGGGGGGTAGGGAGGCAATGTCTGATGGAATATGGGGGGAGGGAGTGGGAGTGGGGGGTGGGGGAGTGACAGATTTCCCTGTATAGTGTGTGCTCTAGTATACCGTGCACTGTGAGATTAGGGCACCTGCACAATGGCGCCTCTAGAGCTCAGCAGCCGCTTCCTGGCAAGAATAGGCTCCGTCCACTTGCCCTATTGGCGAGAATCACATGTGGGCTCTTTTTTTCCTAAGTGCTGTACAATTGCAACTGGAAGCTTGCCCAAAACTCAGCATGATACTATCCCATTTTCACATTCATTTGGCAATTAGAGGTCTTTTTGTTAGATCTCCCTTATTGCCTGTTCCAGTTGTTCAGAACACTGTCTTTTCTGCCAGAATTTGACTCCAATTTACGCAACTCAGACACATTTTCATCCATTGAAGTTGGCTTTCTCCCAATTAATTCTTCTTGCTCTGGATTGTTCCTTGTCCTTTTCCCTGTCCAACCTGAACCTTATGAGACAATCATCACTGTTCCCTAAATGTTCTCCCATTGATATTTGATCCACTTGGCTCAACTTATTTCCAGAATCAGTCCACAATACTTGGCCTCTGGTTAAAATGGAAACTCACTGCTGCAGAAAATCTTTCCTGAACACATTCCAGGAACTCTCGCCCCTCTTGTCCCTTTGCACAATGCCCATCCCAGTCTATATTTGGATAAGTGAAGTCCCCCATTATAATTACTTTCTAATTCTTGTGCCTCTCTGTAATTTCTTTTGTAATTTGTTTCTCTACATGTCTTCCACTCATTGGTGATCCATAGACTACCCCAACCAACATTACTGCATCTTTTTCATTCCCTACTCTAGCCAGAGAGATTCCATCTTCTGAAACATCTACTCTCTCCAGCACTACAATATCATTTTTCATTAATACTGTCACTCTCCCTGCCCCCATTTTCTTCCTTTCCTGTCACTCTGAAACATCTTCTACCCAGGAATATCGAAGCCCACTCCTGCCTTTCTTTAACTCAGGTGTCAGTCACAGCAGTAATATCATAATTCCATATGGCAAACTGTGACTGTAGTTTATAAATCTTAGTAACCATATTCTGCATTCATCTTAACCCTGATTTAGGCTTTTTAACTTTCTCCTTTACTCTGATTATTTGTCATATGTATTAATGATTTGGATGAGAATTTAGGAGGCATGGTTAGTAAGTTTGCAGATGACACCAAGATTCATGGCATAGTGGACAGTGAAGAAAGTTATCTCAGATTGCAGTGGGATCTTGATCAATTGGGCTAGTGGACTGACAAATGGAGTTTAATTTAGATAAATGCGAGATGATGCATTTTGGTTGATCGAACTAGGGCAGGACTTATTCAGTTAATGGTAAGGCGTTGGGGAGAGTTACAGAATAAAGAGATCTAGGGGTACAGGTTCATAACTCCTTGAAATTGTAGTCACAGGTGGACAGAGTAGTGAAGAGGGCATTCAACATTCTTGGTTTCATTGGTCAGAACATTGAATACAGGAGTTGGGATATCTTGTTGAAGTTATACAAGACATTGGTAAGGCCATGCTTAAAATACTGTGTACAGTTCTGATCGTAGAAAAGATTTTATTAAACTAGAAAATGTGCAGGAAAAATTTACTAGGATGCTACCAAGACTTGATGGTTTGAGTTTTCAAGAGATGCTGGATAGACTGGGACTTTTTTCTCTGGAGTGTAGGAGCTGAAGGGTGATCTTATAGAGTTCTATAAAATAATGAAGGGCACAGATCAGCTGGATAGTATATTTTTTTTTCTAAAGATAGGGAAGTCTAAAACTAGAAGGCATAGGTTTAAGGTGAGAGGGGAGAGATATAAGTGTCCAGAGGGGCAATTTTTTTCACACAGAGAGTGGTGAGTGCCTGGAACAAACTACCAGAGGCAGTAGTAGAGGCTGTACAATTTTGTCTTTTAAAAAGAGTTTAGACAGTTACATATGTAAGATGGTTATAGAGGGATATGGGCCAAATGCGGGCAATTGGGGTGAGCTTAGTGGTTAAAAAAAAGGGGTGGCATGGACAAGTTGGGCCAAAGTGCCTGTTTCCATGCTGTTATCCTCCAAGACTCTATGACATCTTCTAATGATTTACTATTGCCAACTCTAATTCTATCAAACTCTCCAAGTATCCTACTTACCTTACTACTAGGCTCTAATACACCCTTATTAACAGTTAATATTTCTCTACTTTCCACTGTCAGTTTTACTCCTCTCCACTTTGAGCCTCTCATCCCCCTGCCAATCTCATTTACCTCTCAACTGCACAAACCAACCTCCCCACAAAGGCATTAGTCTCAGTCCTATTAAGGTGTAAACTGTCCTTCTTGTACAGGTCCCACCTGCCACAGAACCAGTCCCAATGTCTCAGAAATCTAAAGCCATCCCTCGCACTCCATTTCTCCAGCCACATGTTGAACTGCTCAATCTTCTAATTCCTAAGCTCACTAGCGTTTGGCACGGGCGGAATGCTGGGATTACTGTTCTTGAGCTCCTGCTTTTCAATTTATTTCCTAACTCCCTGAAATCTGCTTTCAGGGCCTCATCCCTATTGCTACCTATGTCATTGGTGCCAACATGGACCATGACCTCTGGTAGTTCCCCTTCCCCCAAAAGAATATCCTGCAGCTGATCTGTAGTGTCCTTGACCCTGGCATCAGGGAGGTAACATACCAGCCTGAAGTCATGTCTAAGGCTACAGAAATGCTTAAATGCCCCCTCTGCTCTACCCAATTCCATCACTAAAGCACTTCTACTTTCCCTCCTCTTGTCTCTGGGGTGCCATGAGTTTGGCTCTTGGTCCAGTCCTCTGAGGAACCATCCTGCTCCCCAATACCCAAATGAAAAAGTCATTAGCCTTGGGGGATTCCTGCACTAAATGCCTGTTTCTCCAAGATACCCATTCATTTCTTTATGCCTGTACTTATTGCAGTGTGATCACCTCTCTAATTATGCTACCCATGTAATCCTTGGATGTAGCACAGCAACTTCTTTCTAATTCATTCGTGAGACATGGGCGTCGCTGGCTGGCCAGTTTTTATTGCTCATTCCTAGTTGCTCTTGAGAACATGATGGTGAGCTGCCCTCTTCAATCACTGCAGCCCATGTTCTGTGGGTTGACCCACGATGCCGTTAGGGAGGGAATTCCAAGATTTTGACCCAGTGACTGCGAAGGAACAGCGATATATTTTTGAGTCAGGATGGTGAATGGCTTGGAGGAAACTTGCAGATGGTGGTGTTCCCATTTATCTACTGCCCTTGTCCTTCTAGATGGAAGTCTTTGTGGATTTGGAAGGTGTTGTCTAAGGATGTTTGGTGAATTTCTGCAGTGCATCTTGTAGATAGTACACACTGCTACTGAGCATTGGTGGTGGAGGGATTGAATGTTTGCAGATGTGGTGCCAATCAAGCAGGCTGCTTTGTCCTGGATGGTGTCAAGTTTCTTGAGTGTTGTTGGAGCTGCACCCATCCAGGAAAGTGGGGAGTATTCCATCCTAGCTTATGCCTTGTAGATGTTGGATAGGTTCTGGGGAGTCAGGAGGTGAGTTACTTGCCACAGTATTCCTAGCTTCTGACCTGCTCTTGTAGCCACTGTGTTAATGTGGTAAGTCCAGATGAGTTTCTAGAACATAGAACATTAGAACATTACAGCACAGTACAGGCCCTTCGGCCCTCGATGTTGCGCCGACCAGTGGAACCAATCTAATGACCCTCTAACCTAAACTATTCCAATGTTATCCATATGCCTATCCACTGACCATTTGAACGCCCTTAAAGTTGGCGAGTCTACAACTGCTGCAGGCAGGGCATTCCACGCCCTTACTACCCTCTGGGTAAAGAACCTACCTCTGACATCCGCCCTATAATTACCAGCCCTTAATTTAAAGCTATGTCCCCTTGTGTTAGCCATCACCATCCGAGGTAAAAGGCTCTCACTGTCCACCCTATCCAATCCTTTGATCATCTTGTATGCCTCAATCAGGTCACCTCGTAACCTTCTTCTCTGCAATGAAAATAACCTCAAGTCCCTCAGCCTTTCCTCATAAGACCTTCCCACCATACCAGGCAACATCCTGGTAAACCTCCTCTGCACCCTTTCCAATGCCTCCACATCTTTCTTATAATGCGGCGACCAGAACTGTACGCAATACTCCAAGTGCGGCCGCACCAGAGTTTTGTACAATTATTGCAACATGACCTCACGGCTCCGAAATTCAATCCCTCTACCAATAAAAGCTAACACACCGTACGCCTTCTTAACAACCTTATCAACCTGGGTGCCAACTTTCAGGGATCTATGCACATGTACCCCGAGATCTCTCTGCTCGTCAACACTACCAAGAGTCTTTCCATTAACTCAATACTCTGTAATCCTGTTACTCCTTCCAAAGTGAATCACCTCACACTTTTCCGTATTAAACTCCATCTGCCACCTTTCGGCCCAGCTCTGCAGCTTATCTATGTCCCTCTGCAAACTGTAACATCCATCCTCACTGTCTACAACTCCTCCAACTTTGGTGTCGTCAGCAAATTTACTAATCCATCCTTCTACACCCTCATCCAGGTCATTTATAAAAATGACAAACAGCAGTGGCCCCAAAACAGATCCTTGAGGTACACCACTTGTAACTGAACTCCAGGTTGAATATTTCCCATCAACCACCACCCTCTGTCTTCTATCAGCTAGCCAATTCCTGATCCAAACTGCTAAATCACCCTCAATCCCATGCATCTGCATTTTCTGCAGTAGCCTAACATGGGGAACCTTATCAAATGCTTTGCTAAAATCCATATACACCACGTCAACTGCCTTACCCTTATCCACCTCTTTTGTCACCTTGTCAAAGAACTCAATGGTAACTCTGGTTAATGGTCACCTCTAGTCACCTGATGAAGGGGCAAACCCCGAAAGCTTGTGGGTTTACTATCAAATAAACCTGTTGGACTTTAACCTGGTGCTGTGAGACTTTTTGCTGTGTTTACCCCTGTCCCACATTGGCATCTCCACACCATGACTGATTTCTGTCTACAGGACATACCTGGGCAATTTTCCACATTGTCAGGTGGGTGCCAGTGTTGTAACTAGGGGAGCGGCAAATTCTGGAGCACAAGTCTTCAGTACTCTTGCCGGAATGTTATCAGGGCCCATAACATTTGCCGTATCCAGTACCTCCAACCGTTTCTTGATATCATGTGGAGTGAATCGAATTGGCTGGAGGCTGGCATCTGAGATGCTGGGGAGCACTGGAGGAGGCTGAGATGGATCATCCACTTGCTGCGCATACTTCAGCCTTATCTCTTCACTGATGTGCTGGGCTCCTCCATCATTGAGGATGGGGATATTTGTAGAGGCTCCTCCTTCAGTGAGTTGTTTAATTGTCCACCACCATTCCTGATTGGATAAGGAAGGACTGCAGAGCTTAGATCTGATCCGTTAGCTATGGGATCGCTTAGCCCTGTCTATCACTTGCTGTTTTTGCCATTTGGTGTGCAAGTAGTCCTGTTTGATAACTTCAACAGGTTGATGCCTGATGCTGCTCCTGCCATAAGAAATAGGAAATAGGAGCAGGAGTCGGCCATCTAGCCCTTCGAGCCTGCCCCGCCATTCAATGAGATCATGGCTGATCTGTCGTGTCTCAGTTCCACTTTCCCGCCCTCTCCCCATAACCCTTAATCCCCTCTCTTATCAAAAACCCATCAACCCGCGTCTTAAAAATATTTAGCGAGGCAGCCTCCACCACTTCAACGGGCAGAGAATTCCAGAGATTCACCACCCTTTGAGTGAAGAAGTTCCTCCTCAACTCCGTTCTAAACTGCCCCCCCTTTATCTTGAGGCTGTGCCCCCTAGTCCTACCGTCTTTTTTGAGTGGGAAGAGTCTCTCCACCTCTATCCTATCCATCCCATTCATCATCTTATACGTCTCAATGAGATCTCCCCTCGTTCTTCTAAACTCTAACGAGTACAAGCCTAATTTATTCAGCCTCTCCTCATAGCTCAACCCCCTCAACTCCGGTATCAGCCTAGTAAACCTCCTCTGCACTCCCTCCAAGGCCAAAATATCTTTGCGCAGGTGCGGCTCCCAAAACTTCACACAGTACTCCAGCTGCGGCCTCACCAATGCCCTATACAGCCGCAGCAAGACCTCCCTACTTTTATATTCAATCCCCCTCGCTATGAAGGCCAGCATCCCATTTGCCTTCCTGACCACCTGCTGCACCTGCAAGCTGGGTTTTTGCAACTCATGCACAAGGACCCCGAGGTCCCTCTGCACCATCGCCTGCTGCAGTTTTTCGCCCCGTAAGTAATAGTCCTTCCTACCATTCTTCCTACCAAAGTGGACCACCTCACACTTGCCAACATTAAATTCCATTTGCCATTTCCTGGCCCATTCGCCCAGCCTATCTAGATCCTTCTGCAGACTCTCCACACCCTCCGCACAATTTGCCGTTCCCCCAATCTTGGTGTCATCAGCAAATTTCGACACCCTACACTCGGTTCCCTCCTCCAGATCATCTATATAAATGGTAAAAAGCTGAGGCCCCAGCACCGACCCCTGGGGCACTCCACTAGTCACCATCCGCCAATCCGAATAGCACCCGTTGACCCCCACTCTCTGCCTCCTATTTGACAACTAATCCTCTATCCACGCTAACACCCTACCCCCAACTCCATGCCCCCTGACCTTCTGCAATAACCTCTTGTGAGGTACCTTGTCAAACGCCTTCTGAAAGTCAAGAAAGACCACATCCACCGGCTCTCCTCTATCCACCGCCCTAGACACATCCTCATAGAACTCCAGTAAATTTGTCAGACACGACTTCCCTTTAATGAAACCGTGCTGCATCCGATCTATCAAGCAATTCCCTTCAAAATGCCTCGCAATTTCCTCCTTAATGACGGATTCTAACATTTTACCTACCACAGACGTTAAACTAACCGGCCTATAATTCCCCGCCTTTTGCCTGGCACCCTTCTTAAACAACGGCGTAACATTAGCCATTTTCCAATCCTCCGGCACTTCCCCGGAATCCAGCGACGTCTGGAAAATAACCACCAAGGCATCCACTATCACCTCCGCCATTTCTTTCAGAACCCTCGGATGCATTCCATCCGGTCCTGGGGACTTGTCCACAATCAGCCCCTCCAGTCTGTCGAGCACCGCCTCTCTAGTAACAGTAATGTCATTAAGACCCTCCAGTCCTACCACCTTTCCATCGCTAACGCCCGGCAAATTATTCACGTCCTCCTCCGTGAAGACCGAAACAAAAAAGTTATTCAATACCTTAGCCATATCCCCATCCCCTACCACTAGCTCCCCTTTCTCATCCTCTAAAGGACCAACGTTCACCCTAGCCAGCCTCTTCCTTTTTATATATTTATAAAAACTCTTGCTATCCTTTTTTATATTAAGTGCTAGCCCAGATTCATAGTCTCTCCTACCCTTCTTTATCAACTTCTTTGTCAATCTTTGTTGACATTTAAACCTCTCCCAATCCTCTTCTCGCCCACTACTCTTAGCTACTCTAAATTCCTCCGCTTTTAATTTAACACTTTCCTTCACCTCCTTTGTTATCCACGGCTTATTACCTCTCCTCCTACCGTCCTTTTTGACCATCGGAATAAATTTCCGCTGAGCACCAAGAAAGATCTCCTTAAAGATCCTCCACTGCTCCTTAACAGACCCTCCCTCCAACGCGCTCTCCCAGTCCACATTCGCCAATTCTTCTCTCATCCTACCGTATTTCCCTCTATTCAAACAGAGGACGCGTGTCCGGGAACCCACTTTCCCCTCCTCCATCTGCACCAGAAACTCCACCATACAATGATCACTCCCCCCAAGAGGATCCTTCACCGCAAGGTCCCTAATTCTACCCACCTCATTACATAGCACCCGATCCAAGATAGCTCGCTCCCTCGTCGGCTCCAACACACACTGTTCCAGGAAACTATCCCGGCAGCATTCCAAGAACTCCTCCTCGAGCCCACCGCGTCCAACATGGGTCGACCAATCAATATGTAGATTGAAATCCCCCATAACTACGGCCGTCCCATTCCTGCACGCCGCACTTATTTGCACGTTAACAGCTCGCCCCCATCTCCAGATCATTATTCGGGGGCCTATAGACGACACCCACCAGCGTCTTCCTCCCTTTGCTGTTCCTAATCTCCACCCACAACGATTCCACGTTCAGCTCCTTGGCTCCAATATCATCCCTTGCTACCACCCTGATGCTATCCTTAATCAGCAGAGCTACGCCCCCCCCCTTTTCCCCCCTGCCTATCCTTCCTAAACACTTGATAGCCCTGTACATTCAGCTCCCAGTCCCTGTCACCTTGCAGCCACGTCTCTGTAATGGCCACCAGATCGTATCCATTTGTGTCGATCTGCGCCACCAGCTCATCCACTTTATTCCGAATGCTTCGTGCATTCAGATAAAGCGCTTTCATCCCAGCCTTCACCTGGACCCTATTTGCCGTAACGCCACCAACTATACTCACGCCCCCTACTCCCTCTATTATTGGGATATCCTCGGCCTCTTCCCTTACCTGTACCCTATCCTTAACTTTAGACCTCGTAACGTCACCTACCCTCGCACCCTCCCCCCCCAATTAGTTTAAAGCCCTGTCTACAGTCCTCTTTACTCGATTCGCCAGCACTCTGGTCCCAGCACGGTTCAGACCAACCCCATCCCGCCCGAACAGGTCCCACCTACCCCAATACTGGTGCCAATGCCCCATAAATTCAAACCCATTCCTCCCACACCAATCCCTGAGCCACCCATTCACTTCCTTAATCCTGTCCACCCTACTGCCGTCTGCACTCGGTTCAGGCAGTAGCCCAGAGATGACCACCTTGTCGGTTCTACTTTTTAATTCCATTCCCAGCTTTTCATACTCCCTCCCCAGATCCTCAGTCCGCATTTTGCCTACGTCGTCGGCACCCACATGTACCACAATGATCGGATTCTCACCCTCCCACTCCAGGTTCCTCTGCAGCCCAGCTGCGACATCCCGTACCCGAGCACCAGGCAGACAACACACCCTTCTGTGCACTTTGTCATTGTGACAAAGGACAGTGTCAATACCCTTCACCCCACTATCCCCAATCACTACTACGTTCCTTTTCACCTTCTCTTTGCCTATGTCCTGCTGCATCACTGTACCATGCATCACTGCCATGCCCTCCTGCACTTTCCATTGAACCAGGGTTGATCCCCTGGCTTGATGGTAATGGTTGAGTGGGAGATATGCCAGACCAGGAGGTTACAGATTGTGCTGGATTATAATTCCACTGCTGTTGATGGCCCACAGCGCCTCATAGATGCCCAGTCTTGAGTTGCTAGATCAGTTCAAAGTTTCTCCTATTTAGCACTGTGATAATGCCACACAACATGATGGAGGTTGTTCTCTATGTGAAGGTGGGACTTCATCTCCACAAGGACTGTGTGGTGATCACTCTCACTCATACCATCATGGACAGATGCATCTGCAGCCAGCTGATTGGTAAGGATGACAAAGAGAAAGTGAAAAGGAATGTAGTGGTAATTGGGGATAGTGTGGTTAGGAGTATAGACAGTGTCTTTTGTCACAATGATAAAGAATACAGAAGGGTGTGTTGTCTGCCTGGTGCTCAGGTCCAGGATGTCTCATCTGGGCTGCAGAGGAACCTGGAGTGGGAGGGTGAGAATCCGGTCATTGTGGTACATGTGGGTGCCGACGACGTAGGCAAAATGAGAACTGATGATCTGGGGAGGGATTATGAAAATCTGGGAATGAAATTAAAAAGCAGAATCAACAAGGTGGTTATCTCTGGATTACTACCTGAACCGTGTGCAGATGGGCGTAGGGTAAATAGGATTAAAGAGATGAATGGGTGGCTCAGGGATTGGTGTGGGAGGAATGGTTTTGAATTTATGGGGCATTGGCACCAGTATTGGGGTAGGTGGGACCTGTTCAGATGGGATGGTCTTGGTCTGAACCGTGCTGGGACCAGAGTCCTGGCGAATCGTATAACTAGGACTGTAGGTAGGGCTTTAAACTAATTGGGGGGTGGGGGGTGGGGGGGGGGGGGGGGAGGGTGCAAGGGTAGGTGAAATTACAGCGTCTAAAGTAAAAGAGAGGGTACAGGTACAGGAAGAGGTCAAGGATGTCCCAATAATAAAGGGAGTAGGGAGAATGAGTAAGGTTGGTAGCGTTCCTTCAAATAGGGTCCAGGTGAAGGCTGGGATGAAGACACTTTATCTGAATGCACGAAGCATTCGGAATAAAGTGGATGAGCTGGTGGCGCAGATCAGCACAAATGGATATGATCTGGTGGCCATTACAGAGACGTGGTTGCAGGGTGACAGGGACTGGGAGCTGAATATCCAGGGGTATCAAGTGTTTAGGAAGGATAGACAGGAGGAAAAGGGGGGAGGGGTAGCTCTGCTGATTAAGGATAGCTTCAGGGTGGTAGTAAGGGAAGATATAGGCGCCAAAGAGCAGAACGTGGAATCGTTGTGGGTAGAGATTAGGAACAGCAAAGGGAGGAAGACGCTGGTGGGTGTGGTCTATAGGCCCCCAAATAATGACCTGGAGGTGGGGCAGGCTATAAACAAGCAAATGAATGATGCGTGCAGGAATGGAACGGCAATAATTATGGGGGATTTCAATCTACATATTGATTGGTCGACCCATGTTGGACGCGGTGGGCTTGAGGAAGAGTTCTTGGAATGCTGCCGGGATAGTTTCCTCAAACAGTGTGTGTTGGAGCCGACGAGGGAGCGAGCTATCTTAGATCTGGTGTTATGTAATGAGGCGGGTGGAATTAGGGACCTTGTTGTGAGGGATCCACTTGGGAAGAGTGATCATTGTATGGTGGAGTTTTTGATGCAGATGGAGGATGAGAAAGTAGGGTCCCGGACCTGTGTCCTCTGTTTGAACAGAGGGGAGTACGATAGGATGAGAGAGGAATTGGCGAATGTAGATTGGGGGAGCAGATTGGTCGGTAGGACGGCTGAGGAGCAGTGGAGGATCTTTAAGGAGATCTTTCTTGGTGCTCAGCAGAAATTTATTCCGATAGTAAAGAAGGATCGTAGGAGAAGGGATAATCAGCTGTGGATAACGAAGGAGATAAAGGAGAGCATTAAATTAAAAGCTGATGCGTTTAGAGTGGCTAAAAGTAGTGGGCGAGTAGAGGATTGGGAGAGGTTTAAAAATCAACAACGAATGACGAAGAAGTTGATAAAGAAAGGAAGGATAAACTATGAAGCTAAACTAGCACTAAATATAAAAAAGGATAGTTTTTATAAATATATAAAGAGGAGGAGGCTGGCTAGAGTGAATGTTGGACCCTTAGAGGATGAGAGGGGGGATTTAGTGGTGGGAGATGAGGAAATGGCTGAGGCTTTAAATAAGTTTTTTGCCTCGATCTTCACGGAGGAGGACACAAATAGTTTGCCGGATATTAAAGATAGAAGGATGGTAGGAGTTGAGGGCCTGAATGCGATTACTGTCACTAGAGAGGTAGTGCTTGATAGACTAACGGGACTGATGGTGGACAAGTCCCCAGGACCAGATGGAATGCATCCCAGGTTTCTGAAGGAAATGGCGGAGGTGATAGTGGATGCCTTAGTGATTATTTTCCAAACCTCGCTGGATTCCGGGGAAGTGCTGGAAGATTAGAAAATGGCTAATGTTACGCTGCTGTTTAAAAAGGGTAGCAGGCAAAAGGCAGGGAATTATAGGCCAGTTAGTTTAACGTCTGTTGTTGGAAAAATGCTTGAATCCATCATCAAAGAAGAAATAGCGAGGCACCTTGAGAAGAATTGTTTGGTAGAGCAGACGCAGCACGGTTTCGTTAAGGGGAAGTCGTGACTGACGAATTTATTGGAATTCTATGAGGATGTGACTAGTGCGGTGGATAGAGGGGAACCAGTGGATGTGGTGTTTCTCGGTTTTCAGAAGGCGTTTGATAAGGTGCCGCACAAAAGGTTGTTACAGAAGGTTAGGGGGCATGGAGTTGGGGGTAAGGTGTTAGCGTGGATAGGGGATTGGCTGTCTAATAGGAGGCAGAGACTAGGTGTCAATGGGTGCTAGTCTGATTGGCGGTTGGTGACTAGTGGAGTGCCCCAGGGATCAGTGCTGGGGCCTCAACTATTTACCATTTATACAGATGATCTGGAGGAGGGAGCTGAGTGTAAGGTGTCGAAATTTGCTGATGACACAAAGATAAGTGGAAAAGCAAATTGTGCGGAGGGTGTAGAAAGTCTGCAGAGGGATCTAGATAGGCTGAGCGAGTGGGCGAGGATCTGGCAGATGGAATACAATGTTGGCAAGTGTGAGGTTATCCACTTTGGTAGGAATAATAGTAGGAAGGACTACTGCTTACAGGGCAAAAAGCTGCAGCATGCTACGGTGCAGAGGGACCTGGGGGTCCTTGTGCATGAGTTGCAAAAACCCAGCCTACAGGTGCAGCAGGTGGTCAGGAAGGCAAATGGGATGCTGGCCTTCATAGCGAGGGGGATTGAATATAAAAGTACAGAGGCCTTGCTGCAACTGTACAGGGCACTGGTGAGGCCGCAGCTGGAGTACTGTGTGCAGTTTTGGTCGCTGCACTTGTGCAAGGATATTTTGGCCTTGGAGGAAGTGCAGAGGAGGTTCACTAGGCTGATACCGGAGATGAGGGGGTTGAGCTATGAGGAGAGGCTGAATAGACTGGGCTTGTACTCGTTGGAGTTTAGAAGGATGAGGGGGGATCTTATAGAGACGTATAAGATGATGAAGGGGATGGATAGGGTAGAGGTGGAGAGGTTCTTTCCCCTCAGAAAGGACAGCAGGACTAGAGGGCACAGCCTCAAGATAAAGGGGGTGCGGTTTAGAACGGAGTTGAGGAGGAACTTCTTCACTCAAAGGGTGGTGAATCCCTGGAATTCTCTGCCCGTCGAAGTGGTGGAGGCTGCCTCGCTAAATATTTTTGAGAAGCGGGTAGATAGGTTTTTGTTAGGCAAGGGGATTAAGGGTTATGGGGAGAAAGCAGGAAAGTGGAACTGATCCACTTCAGATCAGCCATGATCTTATTGAATGGCGGGGCAGGCTTGAAGGGCTAGATGGCCTACTCCTGCTCCTATTTCTTATGTTCTTATGAGGTCAAGTATGTTATTTCTTCTTGTTGGTTCCGTCACCATCTGCTGCTGACCCAGTCTAGCAGTTACATCCTTTGGGACCCAACCAGTTCGATCAGTAGTGCTGCTGCTGAGCCAATCTTGGTGGTGGACTTTGAAATCTCCCACCCAGAGGACATTTTGCACCCTTGCCACCCCCAGTGCTTCCTCCAAGTTTTGTTCAACATGGAAGAGAACTGGTTCATCAGCCAAAGGAGGACGGTACGTCGTAACCAGTAAGAGGTTTCCTCACTCATGTTTAAACTGAATAAACTAGGATTGTTTTCACTGGAAAGACAGAGGCTGATAGAGGTCTACAGAACTATGAGAGACATAGACAGGGTGGACAGTCAGAGGCTTTTTCCAAGGGTGGAAGCATCAATTAGAAGGGGACACAGGATCAAGGTAAAGGGGGTAAGTTTAAGGGAGACGGGAAGGGGAAGTTTTTCACACAGAGTGGTGGGTGCCTGGAATGCGCTGCCAGAAGAGGTGGTGGAAGCAGGCAGATTGGCAACATTTAAGAGGCATCTGGATGGGTACGTAAATAGGGTGGGATTAGAGGGACAGGGAGCGAGTAAGGGCGGAAAGTTTTTTTTAGTTTAGTTAGGGGATCATGATCAGCACAGGTTTGGAAAATCGAAGGGCTTGTTCCTGTGCTGTGCTGTTCTTTATCCTTTATTTAGTGATCATTGTATGGTGGAGTTTTTGATGCAGATGGAGGATGAGAAAGTAGGGTCCCGAACCTGTGTCCTCTGTTTGAACAGAGGGGAGTACGATAGGATGAGAGAGGAATTGGCAAATGTAGATTGGGGGCACAGATTGGTCGGTAGGACGGCTGAGGAACAATCGAGGATTTTTAAGGAGGTCTTTTTCGGTGCTCAGCAGAAATATACTCCGATGGTAAAGAAGGAATGTAGGAGAAGGGATAACCAGCCGTGGTTATCGAAGGAAATAAAGGAGAATATTAAATTAAAAGCTGATGCATTCAGAGTGGCTAAAAGTAGTGGGTGATTAGACGATTGGGAAAGATTTAAAAATCAACAAAGAATGACTAAGAAGTTGATAAAGAAAGGAAGGATAGAGTATGAAGCTAAACCAGCACTAAATATAAAAAATGACAGTAAAAGCTTTTACAAATATATAAAGAAGAAGAGACTGGCTAGAGTGAATGTTGGACCCTTGGAGGATGAGAGGGGGGATTTAGTGGTGGGAGATGAGGAAATGGCTGAGGCCTTAAATAAGTTTTTTGCCTCGATCTTCACGGAGGAGGACACAAATAGTTTGCCGGATATTAAAGATAGAAGGATGGTAGGAGTTGAGGGCCTGAATGCGATTACTGTCACTAGAGAGGTAGTGCTTGATAGACTAGCGGGACTGATAGTGGACAAGTCCCTAGGACCGGATGGAATGCATCCCAGGGTTCTGAAGGAAATGGCAGAGGTGATAGTGGATGCCTTAGTAATTATTTATCAAAATTCGCTGGATTCTGGGGAAGTGCTGGAAGATTGGAAAATGGCTAATGTTACGCCGCTGTTTAAAAAGGGTAGCAGACAAAAGGCAGGGAATTATAGGCCGGTTAGTTTAATGTCTGTAATTGGAAAAATGCTAGAATCTGTCATCAATGAAGAAATAGCGAGGTACCGAGAAAAGAATGGTTTGATTGAGCAGACGCAGCACGGATTCGTTAAGGGGAAGTCGTGTTTGATGAATTTATTGGATTTCTATGAGGATGTGACTAGTGCGGTAGACAGAGGGGAACCTCTGTATGTGGTATTTTTAGATTTCCAAAAGGCATTTGATAAGGTGCCTCATAAAAAGTTGCTCCAGAAGGTTAGGGTGCACAGAGTTGGGGGTAAGGTGTTAGCGTGGATAGAGGATTGGTTGTCTAATAGGAAGCAGAGAGTTGGTATCAATGGGTGCTATTCTGGTTGGCGGTTGGTGACTAGTGGAGTGCCGCAGGGTTCGGTGCTGGGGCCTCAGCTATTTACCATTTATATAGATGATCTGGAGGAGGGGGCTGAGTGTAGGGTGATGAAATTTGCTGATGCCATGAAGATGAGTGGAAAAGCAAATTGTGTGGAGGGTGTGGAAAGTCTGCAGAGGGATCTGGATAGGCTGAGTGAGTGGGCGAGGACCTGGCAGAGGTGAGGTTATCCACTTTGGCAGAAATAATAGTAGGAGGGATTATTATTTAAAAGGCAAAAAGCTGCAGCATGCTACGGTGCAGAGGGACCTGGGGGTCCTTGTGCATGAGTCGCAAAAACCCAGTCTGCAGGTGCAGCAGGTGATCAAGAAGGCGAATGGAATGTTGGCCTTCATAGCGAGGGGGATAGAATATAAAAGCAGGGAGGTCTTGCTGCAACTGTACAGGGTACTGGTGAGGCCGCAGCTGGAGTACTGTATTCGGTTTTGGTCGCCGCACTTGCGGAAGGATATTTTGGCCTTGGAGGGAGTGCAGAGAAGGTTCACTTGGCTGATACCGGAGATGAGGGGGTTAGCCTATGAAGAGAGACTGAATAGACTGGGTCTGTACTCGTTGGAGTTTAGAAGGATGAGGGGGGATCTTATAGAGACGTATAAGATAATGGGGGGGATGGATAGAACATACGTAGAACACTACAGCACAAACAGGCCCTTCAGCCCACAAGTTGCGCCGATCACATCTATACCTACCAAGCCATAGAACTATCTGTAACTCCCAATCCCATTAGATCCCATATACTCATCCAGCAGTCTTTTAAAAGACCCCAGCGAGTTTGCCTCCACCACCACCGATGGCAGCCAATTCCACTCACTCACCACCTCTGAGTGAAAAACTTACCCCTAACATCTCCTCTGTACCTGCTCCCCAGCACCTTAAACCTGTGTCCTCTCATAGTGACCATTTCAGCCCTGGGAAATAGCCTCCGAGAATCCACCCTATCTATTCCTCTCAACATTTTATAAACCTCTATCAGGTTGCCTCTCAACCTTCGCCTCTCCAGGGAGAAGAGTCCCAGCTCCCTCAACCTATCTTCATAAGGCATGCCTCCCAATCCAGGCAACATCCTTGTAAATCTCCTCTGCACCCTCTCAATTGCAGCCCTATAAAGTTGCAGCATTATCTCCCACCTCCTAAACTCAATCCCTCGATTAATGAAGGCCAGTATACCATACGCCTTCTTGACCACATCCTCCACCTGCGAGGCCGATTTAAGAGACCTATGGACCCAGACCCCAAGATCCTTCTGCTCCTCTACACTGCAGAGATAGGGTAGAGGTAGAGAGATTCTTCCCGCTTAGAAAGGATAGCAGGACTAGAGGGCACAGCCTCAATATAAGGCGGGGGGGCAGTTTAGATCGGAGTTGAGGAGGAACTTCTTCACTCAAAGGGTGGTGAATCTCTGGAATTCTCTGCCTGTTGAAGTGGTGGAGGCTGCCTCGCTAAATATATTTAAGTCACGGGTAGATAGGTTTTTGACAGACAAGGGAATTAAGGGTTATGGGGAGAAAGCGGGAAAGTGGAACTGATCCACTTCAGATCAGCCATGATCTTATTGAATGGCAGGGCAGGCTTGAAGGGCTAGATGGCCTACTCCTGCTCCTATTTCTTATGTTCTTATGTTTATTCTTTGTTGTTTGAGAGGGAGTACAGAGAAGGTTCACTAGACTTATTCCTGGAATGGCTGGATTGTCATAAGAAGAGAGATTCAGACCTATGTTCAGTGGAGTTTAGAAGAATGAGAGGGGATCTCATTGAAACATATAGAATCCTGGCAGTGCTGCACTGCTTGGATTCAGAGATGATGTTTCCTCTGGCTGAG
This sequence comes from Carcharhinus amblyrhynchos, assembly GCF_965287045.1. NCBI lineage: Eukaryota > Metazoa > Chordata > Chondrichthyes > Carcharhiniformes > Carcharhinidae > Carcharhinus > Carcharhinus amblyrhynchos. The sequence goes on from NC_137329.1 coordinate 128,298,156, forward strand.
GGTTTAGAATAAGGGGCCACAGTCTCAGAAAATGGGTTTGGGCATTTAGGACATCTTAAAAAAATTTCTTCAATCAGACGGAGGTGAACCTGTGGAATTGTCCAGCACTGAACACTGAAGACAAATCACTGAGTATCATAGAATCATAGAATCCCTCCAGTGACCATTCAGCCCATTGAGCTTGTACCGATAACAATACCATCCAGGGCCTATCCATTTGCATGTATTTAAATTGAATTCATGAACTGCCCACCCAACTTGATCAACATTTCCCCCTTTACCATTGCTTTCGCCAATCTGGAATCACGCCAAAATGGACATGCTAAATTGAAGTTTGTTGAGGCTCTTCAGCTGTTGAAGAGGTGAGTTCAGAGCTTCCAATGGCTCTTTGACTCAGATCGGTGGTGGTGGGGAGTGGGGTGAGGGAAGGGGGTCAGATCATTCTCTGGTGAGGGCAGGGAGGGAGAAGGGAGGCCTGATTGTTTCCAGGTTGTGGGGGGTGGGAGGGTGTGAGAAGGGAGGCGGGTTGGATGTATCTCTTGTGGGAAGGCAGGGGGTCTGTTGCCACTCTGCGTGTGATTGGTGAGGGGGAAGGGGGCAAGGGGGTTGCGATTGGTCTGGGTAGCGGGTGGGTGAGTGATAAGGGGGACAGTTATAGAAACATAGAAAAACTACAGCACAATATGGCCCTTCGGCCCACAAAGTTATGTTGTAGGGATCAGGGTGATGTCTCTGGTGACCATTGTTCCTGCCTTTTGCTCCCAGGCCGCTTTCCCCTCTTTCTGCGGCCCAGGAGTGATCTGACACCAGTGCAATTTTTCAAATTTTTCTAATTGTGCATGTGCTGTTCAGATCTCCATGTGCTGTTCAGAGCTCCATGCGCAGTTCAGATCTCCATGTGCTGTTCAGATCTCCATGTGCAGTTCAGATCTCCATGTGCAGTTCAGATCTCCATGTGCTGTTCAGATCTCCATGTGCTGTTCAGATCTCCATGTGCAGTTCAGATCTCCATGTGCTGTTCAGATCTCCATGTGCTGTTCAGAGCTCCATGCGCAGTTCAGATCTCCATGTGCTGTTCAGATCTCCATGTGCAGTTCAGATCTCCATGTGCAGTTCAGATCTCCATGTGCTGTTCAGATCTCCATGTGCTGTTCAGATCTCCATGTGCAGTTCAGATCTCCATGTGCTGTTCAGATCTCCATGTGCTGTTCAGAGCTCCATGCGCAGTTCAGATCTCCATGCGCAGTTCAGATCTCCATGTGCTGTTCAGAGCTCCATGTGCAGTTCAGATCTCCATGTGCAGTTCAGATCTCCATGTGCAGTTCAGATCTCCATGTGCTGTTCAGAGCTCCATGTGCAGTTCAGAGCTCCATGTGCAGTTCAGATCTCCATGTGCAGTTCAGATCTCCATGTGCAGTTCAGATCTCCATGTGCTGTTCAGAGCTCCATGCGCAGTTCAGATCTCCATGTGCAGTTCAGATCTCCATGTGCAGTTCAGAGCTCCATGTGCAGTTCAGATCTCCATGTGCAGTTCAGATCTCCATGTGCAGTTCAGATCTCCATGTGCTGTTCAGAGCTCCATGCGCAGTTCAGATCTCCATGTGCAGTTCAGATCTCCATGTGCAGTTCAGAGCTCCATGTGCAGTTCAGATCTCCATGTGCTGTTCAGATCTCCATGTGCAGTTCAGATCTCCATGTGCTGTTCAGAGCTCCATGCGCAGTTCAGATCTCCATGCGCAGTTCAGATCTCCATGCGCAGTTCAGATCTCCATGTGCTGTTCAGAGCTCCATGTGCAGTTCAGAGCTCCATGTGCAGTTCAGATCTCCATGTGCTGTTCAGAGCTCCATGCGCAGTTCAGATCTCCATGTGCAGTTCAGATCTCCATGTGCAGTTCAGATCTCCATGTGCTGTTCAGAGCTCCATGTGCAGTTCAGAGCTCCATGTGCTGTTCAGATCTCCATGTGCAGTTCAGATCTCCATGTGCAGTTCAGAGCTCCATGTGCAGTTCAGATCTCCATGTGCTGTTCAGAGCTCCATGCGCAGTTCAGATCTCCATGCGCAGTTCAGATCTCCATGTGCTGTTCAGAGCTCCATGTGCAGTTCAGAGCTCCATGTGCTGTTCAGATCTCCATGTGCAGTTCAGATCTCCATGCGCAGTTCAGATCTCCATGTGCTGTTCAGAGCTCCATGCGCAGTTCACAGCTCCATGTGCAGTTCAGATCTCCATGCGCAGTTCAGATCTCCATGCGCAGTTCAAAGCTCCATGCGCAGTTCAGAGCTCCATGTGCAGTTCAGATCTCCATGCGCAGTTCAGATCTCCATGCGCAGTTCAGATCTCCATGCGCAGTTCAGATCTCCATGCGCAGTTCAGATCTCCATGCGCAGTTCAGATCTCCATGCGCAGTTCAGAGCTCCATGTGCAGTTCAGAGCTCCATGTGCAGTTCAGATCTCCATGTGCAGTTCAGATCTCCATGTGCTGTTCAGAGCTCCATGTGCAGTTCAGATCTCCATGTGCAGTTCAGATCTCCATGTGCTGTTCAGAGCTCCATGTGCAGTTCCGATCTCCATGTGCAGTTCAGAGCTCCATGTGCTGTTCAGAGCTCCATGTGCTGTTCAGATCTCCATGTGCTGTTCAGATCTCCATGTGCTGTTCACAGCTCCATGTGCAGTTCAGATCTCCATGTGCTGTTCAGATCTCCATGTGCAGTTCAGATCTCCATGTGCTGTTCAGATCTCCATGTGCAGTTCAGATCTCCATGTGCAGTTCAGATCTCCATGTGCTGTTCACAACTCCATGTGCAGTTCAGATCTCCATGTGCAGTTCAGGCTAAGCCCTGCCCACAGCGCAATTCAGACCCGTGATTATTTTTTCAGGCTGAGTGCGTATGGGGACGCCTGAGAACAGGGTTCCAAATTGGATCTGAATTGTGCCCAGATTCAGCACTTAGAATGAAAATGGTAAAACTAGGCCCTTACTGTTTTCTGATCTACAGGAACCACCCCAGAGACCAGCGAATTTTGGTAAGTTACCACAAGTGCATTTGCTATTTTCCTGCCATCTCTTTTTGGTATCCTGGGATGCATTCCATCAGGGCCAGGAGACTTTAGTCCCATTAACTTTCCCAGCACTACCTCTTTCGTGATAATGACAGTTTCTAGGTCCTCACCTGCCATAGCCTTCCTGTCATCAATTTTTGGCATGTTGTTTGTGTCTTCCACAGTGAAGACCAACACAAAATACCTGTTCAATGCCTCAGCCGTTTTCTCATTTCCAGTTATTACATCCCCTTCTCATCCTCTAAAGGACCAATGTTTACTTTAGCCACTCTTCTTTGTTTTATATATTAGTAGAAACTTTTGCTATCTGTTTTTATATTCTGAGCTAATTTACTCTCATAATCCATCTTACTTCTCTTTATAGTTTTTTTCATGGCTTTCTGTTGACCTTTAAAGATTTCCCAATCCTATAGTTTCTCACTAATCTTTGCCACTTTGTATGCATTTTCTTTCAACTTGATTAGAACATAGAACATAGAACATTACAGCGCAGAACAGGCCCTTCGGCCCACGATGTTGCGCCGACCAGTTAAAAAACAATGACCCTCTAACCTAAACCAAACCCTTTCCATCCATAAACCTATCCACGGATCTCTTAAACGCCCCCAAACTAGGCGCATTTACAACTGCAGCAGGCAGGGCATTCCAATCCCTCACCACCCTCTGGGTAAAGAACCAACCCCTGACATCCGTCCTATAACTACCACCCCTTAATTTAAAGCCATGCCCCCTCGTGCTAGCATTCTCCATCCGAGGAAAAAGGCTATCACTGTCCACCCTATCTAAACCTCTAATCATCTTATATGTTTCAATAAGATCCCCTCTTAGCCGCCTTCTTTCTAACGAAAACAACCTCAAATCCCTCAGTCTCTCCTCATAGGACCTCCCCTCCATACCAGGCAACATCCTGGTAAACCTCCTCTGCACCCTCTCCAAAGCCTCCACATCCTTCCTATAATGTGGGGACCTGAACTGCACACAGTACTCCAAGTGCGGACGCACCAGAGTTTTGTACAGTTGCAACATGACGCTGCGGCTCCTAAATTCAATCCCCCTACCAATAAACGCCAAGACACCGTATGCCTTCTTAACAACCCCATCTACTTGATTCCCAACTTTCAGGGATCTATGTACACATACACCTAGATCCCTCTGTTCATCCACACTATTCAGATTAGTAACCTGGGTTAGTAAGTTTGCTGACGATATGAAGGTTGGTGGTGCTATGGATAGTTTGGAGGGATGTCAGAAGTTGCAGCGTGACATAGATAGGATGCAAGACTGGGCGGAGAAGTGGCAGATGGACTTCAATGCAGATAAATGTGTAGTGGTCCATTTTGGCAGGACCAATGGGATGAAGGAGTACAATATCAAGGGTAGGAGTCTTAGCAGAAGGATCTTGGGGTCCGGGTCCATAGGACTCTTAAACCGGCCTCACAGGTGGAGGATGTGGTCAAGAAGGCGTATGGTGTACTGGCCTTCATTAATCGAGGGATTGAGTTTAGGAGTCGGGAGGTAATGCTGCAACTTTATAAGACCCTTGTCAGGCCTCATTTGGAGTACTGTGCGCAGTTCTGGTCGCCTCACTATAGGAAGGATGTGGAAGCTATTGAGAGGGTGCAGAGGAGATTTACAAGGATGTTGCCCGGATTGGGAGGCATGCCTTATGAAGATAGGTTGAGGGAGCTGGGTCTCTTGTCCCTGGAGAGACGAAGGTTGAGAGGTGACCTGATAGGGGTTTATAAGATGTTGAGAGGAATAGATAGGGTGGATTCTCGGAGGCTATTTCCCAGGGCTGAAATGGTCGCTACGAGAGGACACAGGTTTAAGGTGCTGGGAAGCAAGTACAGAGGCGATGTTAGGGGTAAGTTTTTCACTCAGAGGGTGGTGAGCGAGTGGAATCGGCTGCCGTCGGTGGTGGTGGAGGCAAACTCGCTGTGGCCTTTTAAAAGACTTCGGGATGAGTATATGGGATCTAACTACCTACAGGTAGTTCTATGGCTTGGTAGGTATAGATGTGATTGGCGCAACTTGTGGGCCAAAGGGCCTATCTGTGCTGTAGTGTTCTATGTTCTATGTGGATACCCTCCTTTATTTCCTTAGATATCCATGGCTGATTATCTCTTTCTACAGTCCTTTCTTATCACTGGTATATACTTTTTCACTTTGAAAGTCCACCACTGTTCCTAATTGTCCCACCATAAAGTTTTTGCTCCCAGTCTACCTTAGCCAACTCTTCCCTCATCCCATTGTAGTCTCCTTTGTTTGTTTAAGCAGAAGGAAGTTTGTTTAAGTACTTAAAGACCTTAATAGTCTAACTGATATTCATTAATAAGGCAACAGCATACTGGGTTCAAGTCCCTTCAAGAATCCTTCGTGGGTTTTCCACGCCTCATATCTGAATCTGCTGCAGACTAGTTAATAGAGACTGATCACAATGATTCATAATCCTGATCGACTGAGTTGCACTGTCAGAAGCATCGTTGTTTTGATAATATATTAAATTGAGGTTGTATCTGTCCTTTCAGGTGAATATAAAAGACCCTACGGCACTCTTTTGGAAAAGAGAAGAGGATTGCTGAAAATAGAGGCATACTATCAAACTTTTCCATCTTGCACTCATCAGGGCAACTCGAGAAATTATCAACAGTCACTGGAGAATGACAATTAAGACTACATGAGAAGTGAGTGCTGAAAGGTTGGCACATGGGCTCTGATTGGTGGAGGCATTGCCATGGAGAATGCAGCATGGAATAGTTAACTGCCTCACTTGTTAAATTCAAGGTGACTCTGATTGAGTTCTGTTTTAGTGTTGACTCAAGACATTATCAGTGTTGACTCGAGACAGAATGAACCAGAGTACTTGAGAACAAAAGAACATTCTTCTCCCTTAAGTGCCGGTCTGCATTTTGCTTTCAATCTGCTCTGACCCTTTTTCTGTTATTAACACATTCTGCTATTTTGCTTTCTGACAGTGCTGACATTCATTCTGCTATTAATACTAACCCTGGCCCAAAGTTTTCGTCTTTAACGGTACCATTAACACTCCCTTTGTCTTTTGTCCTATGATATCTTTGTTATTTAATGTCTGCTGCCCTCTAACTTATTCCTGACCTATTTTTCTCAACCTGCTCCTCCCTCCTTTTCAATGGTCCTTAGATTTCTGTGACACATTAGGACAGGGCCTTCTGGTTTGGAAAGTGGTCAGGAACAGCGGGAGGTGACTGCAGCTGAGGTAGGTAAGGAGACTCAGAGGGCAGCAGTGTCGGCCTCTGCAATAATCCAATAGGTTGACGTTCTCTCGGCTTGTTTGGGTCAGAGCGGGGGCTGTAGGGCAGGTAAGCTGACTAATCTTGGCACTGTGGTAAGGAAGCCACTCAAGTGGGGGGAGAACATGTGAATGTAATGGTTGTAGGGCACAGTACAGTGAGGGGATTGACACCGTTCTCTGCAGCAAAGAGTCAGAGTCCAGGTGGCTCAGTGCCAGGGTTCAGAGCATCTGCTCCATACTGGAGAGGAACTTGCAGTGGGAGGGGAGGATTCCATTGTCACGGGCCATGCATGTAACAATGACATAGGTAGAATGAGGAACGAGGTTCTCATCGAGATTTTGAAGAGCTAAGCACTAAATTAAACAACAGAACCGCCAAGGTCATAATTTCTGGACTATAAACTGAGCTGCAAGCAAATTAGAATAAGATGCCTAAAATTAGGATGATGAATACGCAGTTCAAAGACTGGTGTAGGAGAACTGGGCTTTGGTTCATGGGGCACTCGCATCAATACTGGGGAAAGTGGGGGCTGTACCACTGGGACAGCTATATCTGAACCATGCTGGAACCAGTGTTCTTGCAAACATATAACTTGGGAAGTGCATAAATTGGGAGATAATGAGGGCATGTAAAAAAGGCAGTACTTTAATGATGGGTAACTTTGATCTTCATGTAGATTGGGCAAATCAAATTGGCAGAGGTAGTCATGATGAGGAATTCATAGAGTGTATTCAGGACAGTTCCTTAGAACTATAGGTTGTGCATCCAACCAGGAATCAGGCTATGTTGGATGTGGTAATGTATAATGAGGCAGGTTTAATAAACAATCTCAGATTAAAATATCTCCCAGGAAACAGGTTGGTTGATAAGCAATGCCATATATTTATGAAAGTAGTTCATGACTCACAACAAAGATATGTCCTCATGAGGAAGAAGGATTCTAGGAAGGGGATAAATCAAATATAGCTAACCAAGAAAATAAGCAAGATGTGGAGATGCTGGCGTTGGACTGGGTTGGGCACAGTAAGAAGTTTCACAACATCAGGTTAAAGTCCGACAGGTTTATTTGGCATCACAAGCTTTCAGAGCATTGCCCCTTTGATGGGCCAAATGGCCTATTTCTGTTCCAATGTCTTATGGTCTTACCTCTCCCCAGTTGCAAATTGGAAATGTGAACTCTGTTTTTCTCTCTCCACAGATGCTGCCAGATGTGTCTAAATGCAAGTCTGTTGCTCTTCTCTTTATTTCAGACATATCCAAATGTAGAAGGTCAACGTCTTATTGCAGTTGAAAGTGTACATCCTGTTAGCATTTACTTTCTATCAATGTCTGAAAATGATTTTGTGTTGTGAAGGTGAACAGCAGTAGATCAGGAAGAAGGTTAGGAAGAAGTTCTTTGGAACATGTGGTCGAAAATATCTCTGCATTTTAGAAAATTGCTTTGTAGCAGTTGACATTTTTCTGAATTACGTAAAATGTTATTTTTAGAATGAAGCAATCCCAAGACAGCCACAAATAAAGCAACTCAGTGAGATATTTTGTTCTCATTGTTTTTGTAGCATTGTTCAATTAGTTAGTGCTGATTAACTAATATTACTACACAGCTGACCCAAATTTGATTAGTGTTAATTAACTAGAAACTCAAATACATTTCCTGAAAGTATTCAACAGTAACCTTCAAAAGGGAATCATGAGGAAAGTGTGCAGGAGTGGGGGTGTAGAGGGACGAATTGGATAGCTTTAACCGCAATGGCTGGAATTTTACCGTTCCTCCCCACCACAGGAATTGGAGCAGGCGAGGGACTAATCATGGAAAAGTCTGTTGCCCTCTGGTGAGATTTTACAGTTTCAGGATGAGCGAGGCCAGAAAATTCCATCCAATGTGCCAGAGGCTGCCTTCTGCATTGTATGATTCTATGAATGACAGGCCCGAGCCACTGATCCAGATTTTTATTGTTTACCTAATCCCATTTACCAGAACTTGGTCCATAGTTTTGAACGTTATCATAGAATCCCTACAGCACAGAAAGAGACCATTCATCCCAACAAATCTGCACCAGGGTCAGCCCCCCCACCCCCCTTCCATTCTTTTCCCATAACTCTGCACATTTACCATGGCTCATCCACCTAACTCATACGAAGAGGCAATTTAGTGTGGCCAATCAATCTAACCTGCATATCTTTGGAGTGTGGGAGGAAACCTGAGCACCTGGAGGAAACCCACACAGACACAGGGAGAATGTTCAAACTCCACACAGACAGTCACCCGAGGTCGGAATTGAACTCGGGTCCCTTGCACTATGAGCTAGCAGTGCTAACCACTGTGCCACTGTGCCACCACGTAATGATGCACCAAGTGCTCATTCAGGTTCTTTTTCAAGGATGTGAAGCAACCCACCTCTACACCCTCCCAGGCAGCACATTCCAGACTGAACCCACCCTCTGGGTAAAAAAGATTTCATTGATTAGATCTTTGATTGTGTCTCAAGTTGCCTGTGACTCTTAACATCTCACAATCTCAGTGAAAATGAGGCCCAAGATCCAATATTGTGGATTAATTCCTGAGGTCAATGCTCCCAAAAAGGCACTGCAGCCATCTGGACTTCTAGGCAATTGTGTCCTACCAGAAGCAGAGGTAGAAATAGAATCATTAATAGCTGATAAACCACGACTTGCATTCATAAAACTCTTTGGACACCACTAGACATTTCAAAGACAATGAAGTACGTTTCAAAAATTATTTGATGGGATATGGACACCACTGGCAAGGCCAGCATGTGTTGACCATTCCTAATTGCTCTTAAATTGAATGGTTAGCTTGGCCATTTCAGAGAACAGTTAAGATCAACCCCTTGCTGTGGTTCTGGAGTCACGTGTAGACCAGACCAAGTAAGGATGGCAGGTTTCTTTTCCTAAAGGACATTAGTGAACCAGATGGGTTTTTACAAAATTTGATGTTAGTTTTGCTATCTGGCATTTAATTTAAACACTTTGCAAACATTCTAGTTTGATGAGGCAAACAAGAACAATAATCAACTCTTTAATTCATTCAACAATTTCATTCCTTATTTAATAGTTCAGGTACCAACTTAAACTTAAACAGCTGTAACTCTTTAACTCATAACTGCACATTAACTTTAACTGAACATTAATTTTAACTATTTAACTGAAAATAGATACTACCGAGATTAGGAAAAACCTTGGTCAAGAAATATCCTCGATGTAGAATCTATGTTTTTCTCTGAGGAAAATTTCTTCAGGCTCACTCTTCTCACGATGTTAGACTCTATCGATTGCCTGGGAAAGCAAAGGGATTTTTATCCACAAATCCTCCACTTGCTTCCAGAAGATTCTTTGTCATCCAGCCAACTGTGTAACCAGAAACCAATCACATGGTTGGAACAGCCAGTTAAATTACTTGCAAACAACACCGTTCAGCCTTTCGAACCTGCTCCACCATTCAATATGATCATGGCTGATCGTACACTTTCAGTATCCCATACCAGCTTTCTCGCTAGACCCCTTGATCCCTTTACCCACAAGGGCCATGTCCAGCTCCCACTTGAACATATCTAACAAACTGGTCCCAACAGCTTCCTGTAGGAAGAATGTCCTTAGAACCATAGAACCATAGAAAATTACAGCTCAGAAACAGGCTTTCTGGCCCTCCTTGTCTGTGCCAAACCATTTTTTGCCTAGTCCCACTGACCTGCACTTGGACCATATCCCTCCACAGCCCTCTCATCCATGAACCTGTCCAAGTTTTTCTTAAATGTTAAAAGTGACCCCGCATTTACCACTTTATCCGGCAGCTCATTCCACACTCCCACCACTCTCTGTGTGAAGAAGCCCCCTCTAATATTCCCTTTAAACTTTTCTCCTTTCACCCTTAACCCATGCCCTCTGGTTTTTTTTCTCCTCTAGCCTCAGTGGAAAAAGCCTGCTTGCATTCACTCTATCTATACCCATCAAAATCTTATACACCTCTATCAAATCTCCCCTCATTCTTCTACACTCCAGGGAATAAAGTCCTAACCTATTCAATCTCTCTCTGTAACTTAACTTCTCAATCCCGGCAACATCTTTGTGAACCTTCTCTGCACTCTTTCAACCTTATTAACATCCTTCCTGTAACTAGGTGACCAAAACTGTACACAATACTCTAAATTCAGCCTCACCAATGCCTTTTATAACCTCACCATAACACTCCAAGTTTTATACTCGATACTCCGATTTATAAAGGCCAGTGTACCAAAAGCGCTCTTTACGACCCTATCCACCTGTGATGTCACTTTTAGGGAATTCTGTACCTGTATTCCCAGATCCCTCTGTTCAACTGCACTCTTCAGAGTCCTACCATTTACTCCGTACGCTCTACTTTGGTTTGTCCTTCCAAAGTGCAATATCTCACACTTGTCTGTGTTAAATTCCATTTGCCATTTTTTAGCCCATTTTTCTAGTTGGCCCAAGTCCCTCAGCAAGCTTTGAAAATCTTCTTCACTGTCCACTACACCTCCAATCTTTGTATCATCAGCAAATTTGCTGATCCAATTTACCACATTATCATCCAGATCATTGATATAGATGACAAACAACAACGAACCCAACACCAATCTCTGTGGCACTCCACTAGTCACAGGCTTCCACTCAGAAGCAATCCTCCACAACCACTCTCTGGCTTCTTCTAATGAGCCAGTGTTTAATCCAATTTACAACTTCCCCATCTATACCTAGTGATTGAACCTTCCTAACTAACCTCCCATGAGGGACCTTGTCAGAGGCCTTGCTGAAATCCAGGTAGACAACATCCACCACCTTCCCTTCATCCACTTTCCTAATGACGTCCTCGAAAAACTCTAATAGATTGGTCAAACATGACACAAAGCCATATTGACTTTCCCTAATAAGTCCCTGTCTATCCAAATATTTGTACGTCCTATCCCTTATCACACCTTCCAATAACTTGCCAACCTTGCCAACAGCCAAAAGAAGCCAACCTTCTTCAGACTAGGAGACCAAAACTGTACGCAATATTCAAGGTTTGATCTCACCAAGGCCCTGTATAACTGCAGCAAGACATCCTTATTCCTATACTCAAATCTTCTTGCTATGAAGGCCAGCATACCATTAGCTTTTCTCACTGCCTGCGTGCCAACTTTCAGTGTCTGTTCCATCATGACACTCAGGTCACGTTACACTTCCCCTTTTCCTAAACTGCCACCATTCAGATAATAATGTTCCTTCCTGTTTTTTTCCACCAAAGTGGATAGACTCACATTCAAGAATTGTCTTAGATCAAAGAAAGATGCTTATAAAGTTGCCAAAAAGTTGTAAACTTGAGGATTGCCTGCCATTTTGAATTCACAAAGGGGAACCAAGAAACTAACATGCAAAAAGGAAAAGATTAGCAAAAGCAAATATGGGTTCACTACAGGGATTGGATAAGTTATTATATGTAAATGGCAGAGAAACTAAACAAATATTCTGGGGGTGACTTATCAAAAAAATTCTAAGTGCCAAATGACTGTGAAATTGGGAGAAATTCATGTTTTTTTGGGTGACTTAGGAGTTGAAGCTTACCACACTCTGGCAGAAAAACTCTTGACACACTTGAAATTCCCCCAAATCACCTGAAAGCCAGCTGATAACAGCAGACAGTGCCATTGCGCATGTGAAGGTTTCTATGCTGTCGGAGAGCGGAGACCTGTCACCGCCTCTGCTGCAATCAGCCGGCCTTTGTGGCCTAAATCCCACAGCCCCCTGTAGGCCCCCACAGCCGACTGTAAAGCCCACCTGGAATGATTGCAATCTCCTTCCCCCCACAATCACCGTTGCAGAGTAGAGGTGGTCCCCCTTCCCATCCCCCACCAGTTGCTGTGCGTAGTGACAGCGTTCCACCCCTACCCCAATGAATGGCCCTGCCCCAATCTGGTCCCACCTCTCATGCCTTGCTCCTTCTGGCCTTACCTTCTTGGCATTGCCCTGTGCACAGTGTGATGGTCCATATCCCAGAATGTTGAAATTGTTGTGGAACTCGCCACCCCACAGCACAGTGGAGTTTGTTCAATGGTTTCAAGAAGGTGATAGATATGTTTCTGATAAAAAAAAGTGAGTTGAAGGGATATGGGGAACAGATAGGGAGGGGGATTTGAGACCAGGGAGAGATTAACCATGATCTGATTGAATGGCAGAGCAGAGCTAATAGCTCCTAATTCTTATGTTCCTAAGAAAGAGGTAACTATGGAGATAGTGGAAGCATCATAATCATCTTTCAAAGTTCTATTGATTCTGGAATGATTCCTGCAGATTGAAAGGTCACAAATGGTAGCCCACTACAAAAGAAAGAAGAGGGGAAGAGGGAAGTACTGGCATCAGCAGCAGGGAGAATATTAGACTCTATTAAAGGGGGTGATAAATGGACACTTAGAAAATAATAAAAGCAAAATATTGCAGGTGCTGGAAATCTGAAATAAAGATAGAAAATGCTAGAAAATGTAAGCAGGTCTGACAGCATCTGTGGGGATTAAAACAATTAATGTTTCAAGTCCATTGGCTGCTTTGGCAGAACTGAAGAGGGATAGAAATGTGATGCATTTTATAATTGGAGAAGGCGTAAAGCAGAATAGAAGATGAGAGATAGATCAGAGCTAAAGACAGATCGGCAAAGATATCATGGACATAAGACAAAGGTCTCATTAATGGTGCCATTCAGGATGGAAGGAGTGTCAACAATGGCACAGAAGTAAGATTGTGAAATGTGTTAAAATGGAACAAAGGTCATTGGTTAGCAGGAGTAAAACTGAACAAGGGGCAGATGGGCCTCTGGGAGAGCTGCGGCATTATATTGGGATAAACCAAACAACCTGGAAAAAACAAATAAGGGGTCAAGATGGAGGGGAAATTTCATGCCTAAAGTTGTTGAACTCAATATTGAGCCCAGAAGGCTGCACGTGTCCAATTAGAAAAAATGTTCAGATTGGGGAGGGTCAACACCAATTTAAGGAAGGGAAACCATGTTTGACAAATCTGTTGGAATTTTTTGGCGATGTTTCCAGAGGAATAGATTGGAGGGAGCCAGTGGGCGAGGTGTATTTGGATTTTCAGAAGGCTTTTGATAAGATCCCAAACAAGAGGTTGGTAAAGAAAATGAGAGCTAAATTTCACCTGCAACCAAAATGGGATTTGTGATGGTGAGATGTCAGTTTCCGTTTTCCCACTCAGTGCTGGTGACGTAAAAGGGTATGGTCGGTGTAAACGATTGTTTCCGATTAATGTGTGGCAGCATCAATTTCCAGATGTTGCAATGCTTATACCAAACTTTGTGTTTCTTTCTTGATGGTGGAGAATTTTAGTTGAATATTTAACTCATTTGAAAAATAAACCTTTTCAATGTCTGTGTTGTCTTCTTGAAATAATACAACAAAAATCCCAATATCAATTTCATCAACAGCAAATATAAACTGCTTGTGCTAATTGGGTATTGCTAAAACTGGTGCTGTTGTCAATACAATTTTTAGATTTCTGAATGCATTTGGCACCCTAATGTCCATTTAAAGATCATTTAAACCCATGGCTAAAATTCGGTATAATCTTTCTGTAGAATCTTTGTATGCTCCCTGGCTACGGGGGAGGTCCCACAGGATTGGAGAATAGCCAGAATAATCTAAGTAATCACTGATGGTGAGCCTTCCATCAGTGGTAGGGAAATTATTGGAGAGGATTCTTCGAGACAGGATTTATTCCCACTTGAAAATAAGTGGACATATTAGTGAGACGCAATATGGTTTTGTGAAGGGAAAGAACATAAGAAATAGGAGCAGGAGTAGGCCATCCAGCCCTTCAAGCCTGCCCCGCCATTCAATAAGATCATGGCTGATCTGTCGCTGCTCAGTTCCACTTTCCCGCCCTCTTCCCATAACCCTTAATCCCCTCTCCTTTCAAAAACCCATCAACCCGCATCTTAAAAATATTTAGCAAGGCAGCCTCCACCACTTCAACGGGCAGAGAATTCCAGAGATTCACCACCCTTTGAGTGAAGAAGTTCCTCCTCAACTCTGTTCTAAACCGCCCCCCTTTTATCTTGAGGCTGTGCCCCCTAGTCCTACTGTCTTTTTTGAGCCATGTGTCATGAACTTGATTGAGCTTTTTGAGGAAGTGACTGAGATGATCGATGAGGGTAGGGCAGTGGATGTTGTTTACATGGACTTCAATAAGGCCTTTTACAAGGTCCCTCATGGCAGACTGGTGCAGAAGGTGAAGTCGCATGGGATCAGAGATGAGCTGGCAAGGTGCATACAAAACTGGCTCGGTCAAAGAGGACAGAGAGTAGCAGTAGGAGGGTGCGTTTCTAGATGGAGGGCTGTGACAAGTGGTGTTCCTCAGGGATCAGTGCTGGGACCTTTGCTGTTTGTAATATATATAAATGATTTGGGAGAAAATGTAACTGGATTGATTAGTAAGTTTGTGGACGACACAAAGGTTGATGGATTTGCGGATAGCGATGAGGACCATCAGAGAATGCAACAGGACATAGATCAGTTGGAGACTTGGACTGAGAGATGGCAGATGGAGTTTAATCCAGGCAAATGTGAGGTAAGGGATTTTGGAAGGTCTAATACAGATAGGAAATGTACAGTAAATGGCAGAAGCCTTAGGAGTATTGATAGGCAGAGGGATCTGGGTGTACAGGTACACAGATCACTGAAAGTGGCAATGCAGATGGAGAAAGTAGCCAAGAAACTATACAGCATGCTTGCCTTCATCAGCTGGGGTATTGAGTTTAAAAATTGGCAAGTCATGTTGCAGCTTTATAGAACCTTAGTTAGGCTGCACTTGGAATATAGTGTTCAATGCTGGTAGCCACACTACCAGAAGGTGTGGAGGCTTTGGAGGGGGTACAGAAAAGATTTACCAGGATGTTGCCTTTTCCCTTTAACCCTTCAACCCATTACCAATTAAAAATCTGTGAAACTCCTCATTAAGTTTACTAACTCTCCCAGTGAAATATACTTCATTTTTCTTGTTTAATAATGTAATGTAAAGACTTCCGCCAATATGTTCAGAAACTGTCCTCCACAGTTTAAAAAAAATAAAAGTTAGGGTCCACCAAGCTGGGTTCCATTCTGGGATCTGACTTGGCTAGAATTAATATGAACTGAGATTGTATCAATACTGGTCAGGACAGAGTGAATAGCTTTCCTGCTCTTCAAAGTAATGCATGTCCACCTGACAGAGCAGACTGCATTTCTGTTTAATGCTGCATCAAAAGCTGACACTCTCACAACACAGCAGCACTCTCTAGGCACTGCACTAAGAATATCACTTAAATTCACTTCCTAGGAAGAGACTTGAACTCACTGGAGTTCTGATTCAGAGGCAAGAATGATATGCACTGATCTACAGCTAACTTTACATAATGAACCAATAGCTTTCAAATTTAGCACTGTGAGTGGACTCACGTCAGATGGACTGCAGCGTTTCAAAAAGGCAGCCTATCAGCAACTTCTAAAGAGGTAATTAAGGATGGGTAACAAATGATGGCCTTTCCAGTGATGCTCAAACCCCATGAATGAATTTTAAAAAATCTCATTTTACTGTTCTTTTCCCAAAGCCTTGTGAATATTTTCCCTTCAAGTATTTACCCAATTCTCATTTAAATTGACTCCATTGCACTTTGGAGGGCCAGCACAGATGCAACAGGCCAAATGCTTGTGTGGTTCCATAGTAAGCATTAGCACCAATTTCCCTGTAAAAAGTGCGCCAGTCTTTGACAGTGTAATTTATAAGCAATTTATTTTCTGCGTAAGAAAAAATTGAACTGGGAATTAATTAGTGTTCAGTTAGCAGCATTCCACTTATTATGCAATATTTACTTCATTGCATTTTTCACACTGGTCTCAGAGGGGGAAAGGACAATAACTGTATAATTAAGAACTAAGCCTGCCTCTGTTACTGTGTTCAACCCTGCTTGAGACAATTATTTCACCAAAATAAATCATTAAATGAAATAGAAATATTAATTCCAATCACAAAAATTTCCCAAAATTAATTTAGCTTTCAAAGTATTTAAGTTCAGGATACTTAAATATTTTCAGTTATCATCGCAATAAATGCTAAAGGCAAATGAATATTTGAACTTTCGTGGAATTCATCTTCTTAGCTCCATTTTAATTGATGACAAAACTCTGGCTCATTTCTGAATCTAATTCAAATTCCATGGTCATGTTATTGATCGAAAAAGACTAGAATTTGGGAAGTTGGAGGAGAGGAGGATGATAATAATTAATGAGAAAATTTCATCATCTGTGGCTTAGATCATTTAGTATCAAAAGAGAGACCTATGCTACATTTCAAATGGTTCAATTGACAGCAAGTCTCCCCAGTCCCTCCACAAAGTGAATATCCTATTGCATGAAATTATCCAGAACTTGGAAATGAGGTAAGGGGACAATTGACAATGGAACTTCTCAAATACAGAGTGGGGTGGCATGAGGTAGGGCCAAGAAGGGAAATCATAGGTCCTGGTCTTTTCCTCTTTCCTGGCCCCTTATTCCCACATCCTTACTTTATTGCCCTCTCACAAACATTCCCTTTTCAAGATTCACCATTCAATTCATCGATCACAGAAGGGTACAAGCAACATGACAATGCCCATTGTTGGTACCTTGTTACAAATTTTGTCCTGGTACATATGCAGTTTGAGCCATAACAACATAATGCAGTGTCAGTTTGTGTGTGTCTAATTGGAGATCCCACCACAACTATTAAACCAGAGAGTAAAAATTTTACTGTATCAATATCATGGTTTGCAATGCTTTCTCGAAGAATCTACTGATTGCTGCTTCTCACTTCAATATCTTGTCAATATCTATTCTGCAACTTTATCACAATATTTCATTCTTCACTGGAATGATCATGAAATATGATTAAGTGTTCTCAATGTTCTTTCCAACCAAAACTTTAACTGATGAAGTCATTTAACTGAATGCTGCTGGTTCTGTTAATGTCTTAGTTTCTAATGGTTTAAAAATCTTACCACCCTATTAGGGGTTCCATTTACAGGAAAGACAGACAAAAAGGAAAAAGTGGTGGAGTTGTATTGCTGGTTAAAAAGGAAATTAAACCATACCGAGGAAGGACATTGGCCCTGACAATGTAAAATTTACACAGATAGATCGAAAAAACACCAAAGGATGAAAAACATTAGCAGCTGGTGATGTTAGGAATTACATTAAACAGGAAGTTAGAGGTGTATGCAATAAATAAACATCTGTAATTATAGGTAATTTTAATCTGCATATAAATTGGGCAAATCAAATTAATCATAATACTGTAGAAGAGGAATTCCTGTGGAATTTGTGTGGCCGTGATTGTTAGCTGCACAAATACAATGAGGAACCAAATAGAGAGCAGTGCATTCTAGACTGGGTATTATGTAATGAGAAAGGAATTGGCAATCTAGCTGTGCGACACCCTTTGGGGATGAGTGACCAGATAGAGTTTTTCATCAAGATGGAGTGTGATATAGTTGATACTGAGACTCAGATGCTGAATCTTAATAAAGGAATCTATAATGGTATGAGGCACGAGTTGGTTATGATAGATTGGGAAATGTTATTTAGAGTGAAGATAGTGGATAGGCAATGGCAAACATTCAGAGCACATGGGTGAACTGTAACAATTGTTTATTCCTGTCTGGCACAAAAGTAAATCTGGAAAGGTGGCCAAACCATGGCTTACAAGGAAAGTTAGAAATAGCTTTAGATCCAAGGGAGAGGCTCACAAACTGGATAAGAGAAACAACAGACCTGAAGATTGAGAACAGTTTAGAATTTCCCATAACTCCACATATTTATCCTGTTAATCCTCCTGACACTAAGGATCAGTTTAGTGTGGCCAATCCACCTAACTTGCACATTTTTGGACCGTGGGAAGAAACTGGAACACCTGGAGGAAACTCATGCAGACAACAGGGAGAACGTGCAAATTCCACACAGACAGTGACCTGAGGCCAGAATTGAACCTGAGTCCCTGGCGCTGTTGAGGCAGCAATGCTAACCATTCTGCTGCGTTGTCCGCTCTGCACCTTCTGCCACTTATCTTGAACATATGTACCTTGCTTCTAGAATTCTGCACCAAGGAAAACAATTTTATCCTGACCACTCTATCTCTTCCCCTCATAGTTTGGCTGTGTGAAAATTTGATAGAAGTGTTCAAAAGCACAAGGATCTGGGAAAGGGAGAATCTGTATCGCACTGTGAAGGTATTGAGAGAGGACACAGGTTGAAAGTGCTTTGCAAAAGGAGCAGGAAGGTAGAGAAGAAATTCAAGGTAGGACACGTGAGGAAAGCGTGTTATGAGTGAAGCTTGTTTTGATAAAAATCCCTAATTTTCCAGTGGAATTGCTCCTGGAAGGAAGCACCCTGTCCTCACACTTATGCCAAAACAGACAAATTGCTGTGGTCTAGTCTGGCTTGGGGCACTAAATCTTGAGGTTCTGGTCCTGGACCCTAAAAGAAGTCAGGCTTCAGGGCCTTCAATACTTAGATTTAGACATTAAGAAAATCTCATTAGGAGTGGCACTGAATCAGCATTCTTATCTAGAAAATGTGAACCATATCCCCGTAACTCAGGTTAGGTCCTCAAAAAAAGGATAACAACTGGTAAGTTTGATAGGGTAGTTGAACTGCTTGTGCACTCAGACTAGACCTGATGCGAGCTATGATGTGTTAGAGCCAAATACCGAATGGAACATGCTTCAGAATCACAGAATCATAGAGAGCAGAAGAGGCCATTTGACCCACCGACGCATGAGAAACACCTGACCTCCCACTTAATCCCATTTATTGCACTTGGCCCATTGCCTTGAATGTTATGTTGTCTCCCTCTGGTCCTGGAATTGGTAAGGCCCGGGCCTCCTGTGTCCTCAATTCTACCTGTGCAGATACATAGATTTGGGCCAGTGTCTGCGGGAGTTTGTCCATTCTCCCTGTACTTGCGTGTGTTTTCTCCGGGTGCTCCGGTTTCCTCCCACACCCTAAAAACATGCTCTCAGGCTGATTGGCGTTAACAAATTGTCCCTAAATTAGCCGTCCCTCAATCTGGTTATAATTCCTTTATTGTGGAGTCCAGTAGGCGTAGACAAAGGTCATAGGTAGGAGATGGCACTCACAATGTTAAAATGGCGGCGCGGTTTGTTGGGCTGAAGGGCCTGTTTCCCGTGCTGTGTTGTTCTTTGTACCTCCTGCTCCTCCTCCTCAGCTCCAGCAGCAGTGAAAAAAACCCAGCAAAATTGACTGGTTGCAGAGAAAAAGCCACATTGTTGCTCTGAAAGGGGATGAGGGGAGGGTGCAGGGGGTGGGGTGGGGGGGGGGGGCGGTGGAGTTGGAGAGGAGCACATAAGAACATAAGAAATAGGAGCAGGAGTAGGCCATCTAGCCCTTCGAGCCTGCCCCGCCATTCAATAAGATCATGGCTGATCTGTCGTGGCTCAGTTCCACTTTCCTGCTTTCTCCCCATAACCCTTAATCCCCTCTCTTATCAAAAACCCATCAACCCGCGTCTTAAAAATATTTAGCGAGGCAGCCTCCACCACTTCAACGGGCAGAGAATTCCAGAGATTCACCACCCTTGCAGGTGCAGCAGGTGGTCAGGAAGGCGAATGGGATGCTGGCCTTCATAGCGAGGGGGATTGAATATAAAAGTAGGGAGGTCTTGCTGCGTCTATATAGGGCATTGGTGAGGCCGCAGCTGGAGTACTGTGCGCAGTTTTGGTCGCCGTACTTACGCAAGGATGTTTTGGCCTTGGGGGGAGTGCAGAGGAGGTTTACTAGGCTGATACCGGAGTTGAGGGGGTTGAGCTATGAGGACAGGCTGAATAAACTAGGCTTGTACTCATTAGAGTTAAGAAGAATGAGGGGAGATCTCATTGAGACGTATAAGATGATGAATGGGATGGATAGGCTAGAGGTGGAGAGACTCTTCCCACTCAGAAAGGACAGTAGGACTAGGGGGCACAGCCTCAAGATAAAGGGGGGGCGGTTTAGAACGGAGTTGAGGAGGAACTTCAGATGGTCAAAAAGGACCGTAGGAGGAGAGGTAATAAGCCGTGGATAACGAAGGAGGTGAAGGAAAGTGTTAAATTAAAAGCGGAGGCGTTTAGAGTAGCTAAGAGTAGTGGGCAAGGAGGTTTAAATGTCAACAATGATTGACAAAGAATTTGATAAAGAAGGGTAGGAGAAACTATGAAGCTGGGCTAGCGCTTAATATAAAAAGGGATAGCAAGAGTTTTTATAAATATATAAAAAGGAAGAGGCTGGCGAGGGTGAACGTTGGTCCCTTAGAGGATGAGAAGGGGGACCTCGTGGTAGGGGATGGGGATATGGCTAAGGTATTGAATAACTTTTTTGTTTCGGTCTTCTTGCACCGTCGCCTGCTGCAGTTTTTCGCCACGTAAGTAATAATCCTTCCTACCATTATTCCTACCAAAGTGGACCACCTCACACTTGCCAACATTAAATTCCATTTGCCATTTCCTGGCCCATTCGCCCAGCCTATCTAGATCCTTCTGCAGACTCTCCACACCCTCCACACAATTTGCCGTTCCACCAATCTTGGTGTCATCAGCAAATTTCAACACCCTACACTCGGTTCCCTCCTCCAGATCATCTATATAAATGGTAAAAAGCTGAGGCCCCAGCACCGACCCCTGGGGCACTCCACTAGTCACCATCCGCCAATCCGAATAGCACCCATTGACCCCCACTCTCTGCCTCCTATTTGACAACCAATCCTCTATCCACGCTAACACCCTACCCCCAACTCCATGTCCCCTGACCTTCTGCAATGACCTCTTGTGAGGTACCTTGTCAAACGCCTTCTGAAAATCCAGAAAGACCACATCCACCGGCTCTCCTCTATCCACTGCCCTAGACACATCCTCATAGAACTCCAGTAAATTTGTCAGACACGACTTCCCTTTAACGAAACCGTGCTGCGTCTGCTCTATCAAGCAATTCCTCTCAAGATGTAGAGGTTATGGAGCACTGCTTGCCCCCAGCACATCAACAGTCACTGTCCATACCCCCCAATTCCCCCAGCCACATGCTCCCCACAATCACAGCCCCCCCAATTCCCCCAGCCACACTCTCCCCACAATCACAGCCCCCCCAATTCCCCCAGCCACATGCTCCCCACAATCACAGCCCCCCCAATTCCCCCAGCCACACTCTCCCCACAATCACAGCCCCCCCCAATTCCCCCAGCCACACTCTCCCCACAATCACAGCTCCCCCAATTCCCCCAGCCACACGATCCCCACAATCACAGCTCCCCCAATTCCCCCAGCCACACGCTCCCCACAATCACAGCCCCCCCAATTCCCCCAGCCACACGATCCCCACAATCACAGCTCCCCCAATTCCCCCAGCCACACGCTCCCCACAATCACAGCTCCTTGCAAAGTTGAGAGGCTGCAGCAGTTCAATCTGCAAGGGCTTTGTACACATCCTTCTGCTGGAGTGAGCTGAGTGCGCCAGGATCCAGCAGCACCGCAAGACCTGAAGTCAGTGCTGAAATGGTCCGAGCTGCAAGTCGGACATCAGAAAACTGCAGAGCAACAGTTCCCCACCCCCCCACACATCTGCAGAGCCCCCCATCTCCCACACACTCACAGAGCCGCCCAACCCCATTCACACGGACACCCCCACACACTTGCAGAGCCCCCCACTACCCCATACACTCGCAGAATCCCTCCACACACTCACAGAGCCCCCTATCCCCTCAGCCACACTCGCAGAGCCGCCACCGACCTGAGACAGAAAATGGCCGCAACAATAGGACCTCCGTAAGCAGCAGAGAGCCATCGAACGTGCACTTACCCCCTCTCTAACCCTCACTGATGGAGTGCCTGAATTGGAATTTTATGGAGCGTGTCTGATTCACGCCAATTTCCGATTGGCGAATGCGGTGGTAAAGGGGGAAGTGCCGGTAAAGTTGGACATCCAGTTCATTAATTCAATTTAAATGGATTCAAATGCATTTAAATTGCCGTCATTCCTGTTTTAGCCGTGGTCCCGATTGCCACCATTTTCGGCATTTGGTGAAAAGAGAATGGATGTGGAGGTGGTCATGTGAGTCATGTGAGGTTGTCACCTCACACCTGACTTTCTCAAGCTTTTGCGCCTGAAAATGGATGCAACTTGATGATCCTTTGACAAAGCTTTGACAAAAGGTCATCTGCACTTGAAATGTCAGCTCTTTTCTCTCCTTACAGATTCTGCCAAATCTGCTGAGATTTTCCAGCATTTTCTCTTTTGGTTTCAGATTCCAGCATCCGCAGTAATTTGCTTTTACCCTAATTGAACATACTCTTTGCCACTTTGCATGTGGCTCAGATGATAATCCAGAGATTTTAACCTTGGAGATTCTATTCTTCAATTAAGTGCGTAGATAGAGCCTCATTCCCTTGTCCTACTTATGTCATTCATGCATACAAGGACCATGACCACTGGATCTACCTCCTCCCACTGTAAGTTCCTATCCAGCCCTGCAATCAGGCAGATGCTCTGTTCAGGCTACAGAAACAGTTTCTATTGCCTTGACTATACCACCTCCGATGGCAACTAAATTTGTCTTTTTTCCCCCAATTGAATGGCTAATCATGATTTATTTTTAAAGTATTGTTTTTCTTCATTTGTAAATAATCTTTGCGTGTTTATGTATCAGTAACTTTATCTTTTATTAATTAACTTGCAGAGCAATAGAACAAAGTAAACTTTTCTTTTAAGTAAAATGCTTTGCTACTGAATTATTTTTGAGTAGCATTTCTCGCCACGTGGGTAGGAAAATACAAAAATACATTGGCCAG
The DNA here is from genome assembly GCF_965287045.1 of Carcharhinus amblyrhynchos. Taxonomy (NCBI): domain Eukaryota; kingdom Metazoa; phylum Chordata; class Chondrichthyes; order Carcharhiniformes; family Carcharhinidae; genus Carcharhinus; species Carcharhinus amblyrhynchos. Next base: position 128,321,354 of record NC_137329.1, read on the forward strand.
AATTTTCCAGTTGTCCTGCCACCGCTGCAAGTGAGGATGGACAATTCAGCACTCAGCCAAATCTCCATTCACTGCAGTGGGACCAGAGAATTCTGCTGGTGTGAGTGGCTCAGCAATCCCAGTCATTGTGCCCCAGGCTGCTGTGGGAGGCAAGACAGGAAATTGCAAAGAACTTTGACCCAAATTTTCAATTCCTCTCTGGCCACAGGGAGATGTTGTGGAGATGCCAGCTTTGGACTGAGATAAACACAGTAAGACAGTAAGAAGTCTCACAATGCCAGGTTAAAGTCCAACAAGTTTACTTGGTAGATTGTGAGGCCAGTGAGTCTCACGTCAATGGTAGGAAACAATTGGAAAAAGTTCTGAAGGAGAGAATCTCTCTCCACTTGGAGAGGCAAAGCTTGATCAGGGATAATCAGCATGGCTTCATCAGAGGGAGGTCATGCCTAACAAATTTGGTAGAATTTTTTGAGGAGGTGACTAAGTGTGTAGATGAGAGTAGTATAGTTGATGTAACCTATATGATTTCAGCAAAACCTATGGCAAGATTCCATGTGGAAAATAGCCGCAGTCTACTCAGTCTCTCCTCATAAGCCAACCCCCTCAACTCCAGAATCAACCCAGTGAATCTCCTCTGCACCCTCTCCAGTGCCAGTATATCCTTTTTCAAGTAAGGAGAACAAAACTATACACAGTACTCCAGGTGTGGTCTCATTACATGTTTTATGAGTCATAGAAAAGGCAAATTGTGAGGAGGAGAATGTAGTTGGTCTGATTAGTAAGTTTGTGGACAACAGAAAGATTGGCGGAGCTGTGATAATGAAGAGGATTGCCAGAGGATGCAGCAGGATAGAGATAGGCTGCAGACTTGGGTGGAGAAATGGCAGATGGAATTTAACCCAGACAAATGCGAGCTGATGCATTTTGGAAAGTCTAATGCAGGAGGGAGGTATACAGTAAATGGCAGAACTCTTAGAAAAATTAACATACAGAGGGATCTGGACGTACAGGTCCACAGTTCCCTGAAGGTGGCAAAACAAGTGGATAGATTTGAAAGGCATATGACATGCTTGCCTTCATTGGTCAGGGCATAGAGTATAAAAGTCATGTTGCAGCTGTATAGAACTTAGTTAGCCACATTTGGAATATTGTGTATAGTTCAAATTGCCACACGACCAGAAGAATGTGGACATTTGGAGAGGGTACAGAAAAGGTTTACCAGGATGTTGCCAGGTTTGGAGATTATTGGCTATGAGGAGAGTGGGCAAACTTGGTTTGCTTTCACTTGAATGTCAGGGGCTCAGAAGCGACCTGATAGAAGTTTACAAAATGATGAGAGGCATGGATAGAATGGGTAGTCAGAGGGGGTGACCTTACCAGCTTGGCATGCAGGTTGATTAATATGACAAATCAGTGCCTCAGGGATCAGTGTTGGGACTGCAATTGTTTATGATTTATAGAGATGATTTCGAGTTGGGGACCAAGTGTAGTGTGTCAAAATTTGCAGATGACACTGAGAAGGGTGGTAGAGCGAAGTGTGCAGAAGACACTGAAAGTCTGCAAAGGGATATTGATAGTCCACATTGATACTGAAGTGAGTGGGCAAAGGTCTGGCAGATGGAGTACAATGTTGGCAAATGTGAGATCATCCATTTTAGAACATAGAACACAGAACATTACTGCACAGTACAGGCCCTTCGGCACTCGATGTTGCGCTGACCAGTGGAACCAATCTAATGACTCTCTAAGCTAAACTATTCCAGTGTTATCCATATGCCTATCCAATGACCATTTGAACACCCTTAAAGTTGGCGAGTCCACAACTGCTGCAGGCAGGGCATTCCACGCCCTTACTACCCTCTGAGTAAAGAACCTACCTCTGACATCTGACCTATAATTACCACCCCTCAATTTAAAGCTATGTCCCCTCATGTTAGCCATCACCATCCGAGGAAAAAGGCTCTCACTATCCACCTTATCTAACCCTCTGATCATCTTGTATGCCTCAATCAGGTCACCTCTTAACCTTCTTCTTTCCAATGAAAATAACCTCAAGTCCCTCAGCCTTTCCTCATAAGACCTTCCCACCATACTAGGCAACATCCTGGTAAACCTCCTCTGCACCCTTTCCAATGCCTCCACATCTTTCTTATAATGCGGCGACCAGAACTGTACACAATACTCCAAGTGCGGCCACACCAGAGTTTTGCACCGTTGTAACATGATCTCACGGCTCCGAAATTCAATCCCTCTACCAATAAAAGCTAACACACCGTACGCCTTCTTAACAACCTTATCAACCTGGGTGCCAACTTTCAAGGATCTATGCACATGTACCCCGAGATCTCTCTGCTCGTCAACATTACTAAGAGTCCTTCCATTAGCCCTATATTCTGTACTCCTGTTACTCTTACCAAAGTGAATCACGTCACATTTTCCCACATTAAACTCTATTTGCCATCTCTCGGCCCAGCTCTGCAGCTTATCTATGTCCCTCTGCAAACTGTAACATCCATCCTCACTGTCTACAACTCCGACTTTGGTTTCGTCAGCAAATTTACTAATCCATCCTTCTACACCCTCATCTAGGTCATTTATAAAAATGACAAACAGCAGTGTCCCCAAAACAGATCCTTGAGGAACACCACTTGTAACTGAACTCCAGGTTGAATATTTCCCATCAACTACCACCCTCTGTCTTCTATCAGCTAGCCAATTCCTGATCCAAACTGCTAAATCACCCTCAATCCCATGCATCTGCATTTTCTGCAATAGCCTAACATGGGGAACCTTATCAAATGCTTTGCTAAAATCCATATACACCACATCAACTGCCTTACCCTTATCCACCTCTTTGGTCACCTTTTCAAAGAACTCGATAAGGTTTGTGAGGCACGACCTACCCTTCACAAAACCGTGTTGACTATCCCTAATCAATTTATTTCTCTCTCGATGATTATAAATCCTATCTCTTATAATTCTTTCCAAAACTTTGCCCACAACAGAAGTAAGGCTCACTGGTCTATAATTCCCAGGATGGTCTCTACTCCCCTTCTTGAACAAGGGGACAACATTTGCTATCCTCCAGTCTTCCGGCACTATACCTGAAGCCAATGACAACATGAAGATCAAAGCCAAAGGCTCTGCAATCTCCTCCCTAGCCTCCCAGAGAATCCGAGGGTAAATCCCATCCGGCCCAGGGGACTTATCTATTTTCATACTCTCAAGAATTGCTAAAACCTCCTCCTTACGTACCTCAGTTTAGTAGAATAACAGCAAAATAGACTATTATTTAAATGATAAAAAATTGCAGCATGCTGCTGTGCAGAGGGACCTGGGTGTCCTTGTGTAGGAATCTCAAGGAGTTGGTTTGCAGGTGTAGCAGGTAATTAAGAAGGCAAATGGAATTTTATCCTTCATTGCCAGAGGGATGGAGTTTAAAATGAGAGAGGTTATATTGCAGCTGTATAAGGTGCTGATGAGGCCACACCTGGAGTACAGTGTATAGTTTTGGTCTCCTTACCTGAGAAAGGATATACTGGCACTGGAGGGGGTGCAGAGGAGATTCACTAGGTTGATTCTGGATTTGAGAGGATTAGCTTATGAGGAGAAACTGAGTAGACTGGGGTTATATTCATTGGAATTTAGAAGAATGAGGGGAGATCTTATAGAAACAAAGAAGATTGTGAATGGAATAGACAAGATAGAAGCAGGGAAGTTGGCAGGTGAAACTAGAACTAGGGGCATAACCTCAAAATAAGGAGAAGCAGATTTCGGACTGAGTTGAAGAGGGTTGTGAATCTGTGGAATTCACTGCCCAGTGAAATAGTTGAGGCTCCCTCACTGAATGTTTTTAAGGCAAGGATAAATAAATTTTTGAACAATAAAGGGATTAAGGGTTATTGTGAGTGGGTGGGTAAGTGGAGCTGAGTCTGCAAAAAGATCAGCAATGATCTTATTAAATGTTGGAGCACGCTCGAGGGACCAGATGGCCTATTCCTGCTCCTCGTTCTTATGTTCTTATTAAGATCACAAGAGAAGGCACAAAAGCAGGTTCATGCCTGATTTCCCTCGCAATCTTTCCAGCCTTGGGCTGCAGATGATTTCAATATTTAAATAATCAGTTCCACGTGATTAATTAGTCCTGATTTACCAGGATGTTACCTGGTTTGGAGAGTTTAAGTTATGAAGAGAGATTGGATAGACTGGGGTTGCTTTCCCTGGAGCAGAGGAGACTGACAGAGACATGATTGAGATGTAAATCTATCACTGCTTCACCAGGCCTCTGCTTTAAACCTGAAAATTGCTGAAAGAAAGAATTCTGCAGGAAGTACTTGATAGGATTCTTTCCTGTCATTGTTATAAAGTCATAGAGGTCCACAATATAGAAAAAGACCCTTCAGCTTCTGGAGTCTGCTCCAGTCAAAGCCAATACACCCAACTATTGATTTGCACAGTGTTATATGCACAACGTGAGGGAAATCAGCTCCACGCCATCCCTACAGCTGGTAAATCAGCTCCACACCATCCCTACAGCAGGTTAATCAGTTCCACGCCATCCCTACAGCTGGTAAATCAGCTCCACACCATCCCTACAGCTGGTAAGTCAGCTCCACACCATCCCTACAGCTGGTAAATCAGTTCCACACCATCCCTACAGCTGGTTAATCAGTTCCCCACCCTCTCTACAGCTGGTTAAGACATTCTAGCAAAGGAACGTGGTCCCTGATGTTCAATTGAATGTTTCAATCCTGTACTACATTATGATGAGACGAATTAAGAAAGGCTAATATCTCATTATGAGACGCCATTTCTCTACACAAATAAATTACTCAACAGATTATGACTTCTCATGCATTTACATTAGAAGCATCTTACAACACAGGCTTTTATGTAACAGTGCGTGAAATCGCAAAATGCAAAACTTTGGTATTATCCTAATGAATCCTGTACAGAAGTTCATAAGTTGCAAAATAGCAATTACTTACTGCTGATTCAAAGAAGATTGAGCAGATTCCTACGCACTCAAATTGTAAAATCACCAATGTTTCCATCCATACCTTCATTGTAGATCTATGAAATATTTTATTCTATTTAATATATTACAAATAATTGGAGAAAATAAAGCTGACAAAGCACTGAAGGGAAATGCATTCACTGTCTACAAATCGATCCTGAATATGAGGTGAGTACAGGGAGAGATTTGAAGAAGCATGTGTGTGAACAATTTAAACAGTGAATCTAATGGCTACATTTCAAATAAAAACTTTCTGAAAAGATATTAGTTTAGAATGCTTCAATTCTATCAATATTAAATTCCCTTTCATTCCTAGAAAATATATAACTGGTTCCTCCTGTAAATACACAATGTAACATAAACCATGTATGACAAATAATGATCCACACCTTTAATGCATCTGCATTCTTATTTGTCATGATTAAACTGTGCTTTATATCAATGATAATACATTTATTTATTGTCCATCTCACACTTAATCTGTTTTCATTATTCATAATGAAACATACCATTGAACTTCCATTACTGCCACACAGAGAAAATCAGCTAAGTTTTGCACCGCTCTCTGGAGTGTGATGTGAACCCACAACTACCCCACTTAAAAGCAAGAGTACTACCCACTGGGCCACAGATGGTAATTTAAATTGCAGGAAAATTGGGAGTTCGCAAATCACTAGCAAAATATTCTAATGCAGATCAGTGAAGATGGGTGAATATCTATTTAGTAGATTGTGTAAAGCGAATGGAAATTCAGAAGCAAACCACTTATTATCTACACCCACTACATTCATTCTTGCTAATTGAACAATTATAGTCGTAAACCCCTGTCCATCTGAAGCCTATTCCACATATTCTGAATCTTGCAGGATGTGTAATGTAAACTATAAATTGTTGCTGTACTCTTAACTAATCTGTGCATTCTATTCTGAACAGCTCATTCTGTCTCTGATGAGGCAGCTGCCTTAAGGAATGAATTGATTCTGCATTTTCAATTGTAATAACTGCGTGGCACTGATGACAAACAAGACAGATAAATGAGCAGGGGTTTATTTAGGGGAAAATAACTATATACAAGACAGAGATAAGAATGCTTCCAAACTCCACAACTCCTGGACCCTCACTGCCAGAAAGCTCTTGCTCTCCTTCTCAATTCATGTGCCTCACTGCGATTGGCCCAATGTGTAATGTGACCCCCCCAATAACATGTCCCTTCAGAGGGCCATGCCTCCACATCCCTCCTCCTTTAAATCCTGAATTAATATTTTACAATAACAACAAAACTATTCACAATATTGTACAGAAAAAGAGGAAACCTAATACAGTCTCTCCTTGGATACGTTCTAATTGTGTGGTAATTCTTTAGCAGATACTCCAATCAGTTGAGGTAGTTTTGTTTTGAACAACAGCAGCAAAGCTCTCAGTTTGCGAAGATGCTGCTAACCTCTCTAGTTCCCACCCGAATGTTACTCACCTCCTCATCAGATCATTCTGACGAAGAATCGGCCTGACTTTAATCTTGGCTCTATTCTCTCTCCACAGATCCTGTCCGACCTGCTGAGATTAAAATAATAGTCCATTTTGCTGTTATTCCAACCAAAATGGATGACCTCACATTTACCAACATTGTACTCCATCTGCCAGACCTTCACCCACTCACTTAGATTATCTATATCCCTTTGCAGACTTTCAGTGTCCTCTACATATTTTGCTCTGCCATTCATCTTAGTCTCAACTGTGAATTTTGACACACTACACTTGGTCCCCAACTCCAAATCATCTATGTAAATTGTAAACAATTGCAGTCCCAACACTGATCCCTGAGGCGCATCACTAGCCACTGACTAGTTTCTTTTATTAAGATTCAGGACCCTAGTTTCAAAATCAACAATGTCACTCTCCAACTTGTCCTATTATGGTCGCTCAGCCCCAAGGAGTCTCACACAACGAGATTGCCAATTATTTCTTTCTCGTTACAGTTTGCTCTTTGCTTGGTTCCTCATTCTATTGATCTGAGATGGTTTTGAAAAATTGCATCAAGTAAATCTTCAGTTCAACCACAATGGAGTGCAGGAGGAGGTCACTCGGCCCATAGGGCCCGCACCCACACAATCCCATCCAGGCTTTACTCCCGTATTTTACTTTGATAATCTTCCCTGAAACTAAGGGTCAATTTAGCATGGCCTAACAACCTAAACCGCACATCTTTGGACTCTGGGAGGAAACTGGAATCTGGAGGAAACCCATGCAGACACGGGGAGAATGTGCAAACTCCACGCAGATGGTAACTTGAGACCGGAATCAAACATGGGTCCCTGGTGCTGTGGCGCAGCAGTGCTTATAGGATTAATCAGATCACAAAGTGATAGAACATAGAACAGTACAGCACAGTACAGGCCCTTCAGCCCTCAATGTTGTGCTGAGCTATGTCCAAACCCAATGACAGATGAATTTTCACAAAATATGTATTATGATATGCTTTCAATGTTTCCTTCATTGGTGCGTTATCAACTCTTCATATCCCCAGAGATGATGATTCTTTGAACTTGGAGCCAGACAAGAATTATTTTTGCTCCTGTTTACAAAGCTACTTTCAGCTTTATCTGATTAATGCTCCATAATGCACAGAATAGTAAAACCACTTTGCCTGAGAAAGCTTGTGTTAAAATGATGCACAAAACAGTCGAATGGTCCAATGGTTTACTTTCTCTTAATAACCTGAATTAAGAAGCTACTGTTTCTTACAGTTGTTCTGGATCACACCTGCCAGTCATAACATCTGTTTTTTGGTAGCTTGTTGCTATGGTTACAGATAAGTTATTCTACCCAGGTAGCATACCAACTATGGGCAAATGCTGGATTAAAGGCAATGTGAATAAGAATAAGGAACCTTGGTTCTTGAGGGATATTGGAACTCTGATAAAGAAGAAGAGAGAGATGTGTGACATGTATAGGCAACAGGGAACAAATAAGATGCTTGAGGAGTATAAAAAGTGCAAGAAACTACTTAAGAAAGAAATCAGGAGGGCTAAAAGAACAAAAAGGTTGCTTTGGCAGTCAAGGTGAAAGATAATCCTAACAGCTTCTATAGGTATATTAAGAGCAAAAGGATAGTAAGGGATAAAATTGATCCTCTTGAAAATCAAAGTGGTCAGCTGTGTTTGGAACCAAAAGAAATGGAGGAGATATTAACTGGGTTTTTTGCATCTGTATTTACTAAGGAAACTGGCATGGAGTCTACAGAAATAAGACAAACAAGTAGGGAGGTCATGGAACCTATACAGATTAAAGGGGAGGAGGTGTTTGCTGTCTTGAGGCAAATCAGAGTAGATAAATCCCCAGGCCCAGACAGGGTGTTCCCTTGGACCTTGAAGGAGACTAGTGTTGAAATTGCCGGGGCCCTGGCAGATACATTTAAAATATCGGTATCCACGGGTGAGGTGCCGGATGATTGGAGGACAGCTCATGTTGTTCCGTTGTTTAAAAAAGGCTGAAAAAGTAATCCAGGAAATTAGAAGCTGGTAAGCTTGACATCAGTAGTAGATAAATTATTGGAAGGAGTGCTAAGAGATAGGATGTACAAATACTTGGATAGACAGGGGCTTATTAGGGAAAGTCAACATGGCTTTGTGCGTGGCAGAACATGTTTAACCAATCTATTAGAGCTTTTTGAGGAGGTTACCAGGCAAGTGAATGAAGGGAAGGCAGTGGATGTTGTCTACCTGGATTTTAGCAAGGCCTTTGACAAGGTCCCGCGTGGGAGGTTAGTTAGGAAAGTTCAGTCGTTAGATAGACAGGCAGTAAATTGGATTAGACATTGGCTCAATGGAAGGAACCAACGAGTGGTAGTGGAGGATTGCTTCTCTGAGTGGAGGCCTGTGACTAGAGGGATCAGTGCTGGGTCCATTGTTGTTTGTCATTTATAGCAATGATCTGGATGATACTGTGGTAAATTGGATCAGCAAATTTGCTGATGATACAATGATTGGAGGTGTAGTGGACAGTGAGGAAGGTTTTCAAAGCTTACAGAGGGATTTGGACCAACTAGAAAAATGGGCTGAAAAATGGCAGATGGAGTTTAATGCAGACAAGTTCGAGGTATTGAAGTTTGGAAGGACAAACTAAGGTAGAACATACATGATAAGTGATAGGACACTGAAGAATATAGTAAAACAGAGGGATCTGGGAATACAGATACATAATTCCCTAAAAGTGGCGTCACAGGTAGATAGGGTTGTAAAGAGTGCTTTTGGAACATTGGCCTTTATAAATCAAAGTACTGAGTATAAGAGTTGGAGTGTTATGGTGAGGTTGTATAAGACATTGGTGAGGCCGAGTTTAGAGTATTATGTTCAGCTTTGGTCACCTAATTACAGGAAGGATATTAATAAGGTTGAAAGAGTGCAGAGAAGGTTTACAAGGATGTTGCCCAGGATTTGAGAAACCGAGTTACAGAGAAAGGTTGAATAGGTTAGGACTTTATTCCCTGGAGCGTAGAAGAATGAGGGGAGATTTGATAGAGGTGTATAAGATTTTGATGGGTATAGATAGAGTGAATGCAAGCAGGCTTTTTCCACTGAGGCTAGAGGAGAAAAAGAAACAGAGGGCATGGGTTAAGGGTGAAAGGGGGAAAAGTTTGAAGGGAATATTAGGGGAGGGTTCTTCAGACAGAGAGTGGTGGGAGTGTGGAATGAGCTGTCAGATGAAGTGGTAAATGGGGGCTCACTTTTAATATTTAAAAAAAACTTGGACAGGCACATGGATGAGAGGGGTGTGGAAGGCTACGTTCCAGGTGCAGGTCAGTGGGACTGGGCAGAAAAATGGTTCGGCAGCCAGGAAAAGCCAAAAGGCCTGTTTCTGTGCGGTAGTGTTTTATGGTTCAATGGTTCAATGAATGTTGTTTTTTCTCTCCTACACCAGCAAGTTCAGAAGAAGTAGAAATTTTCTTATTACTATTTCCCAAATCATCTTCTAAACTTGGAAATGCAGTTCTTAGAACTTACTGCAAGTTGGTTGTTGCTAAACACAATTGCAAATGTTGTTGAATTGAGCAATGGTTATTTGTATTCACACCGATATATTCATTACACAGCTTCAATAAAGGTCTGGATATGTACCTGGGTGGATTTTGCAAGTACAGGCAGCAGAGAAAAGGGATTCCAGAGCTAGAATAGTTCATGTGCACTTAATGAGTGAAATTGTCAAAGTATTCGACAGTGAATATATGAAATAGGAAGGAGGGAGGCCAGATGGATCTCTGCTGGGGGTGCGGGAGCAGAGGGGTCTGTTGCCAATCTGCGGGCGATCGGTAGGGGGGAAAGGGGGCAGAGGGTTGCGATCAGTCTGCGTAGTTGGGGTGGGGTGTGGGTGGATAAGAGGGAAAGTTATGTTACAGGGGCGAGAGTGATGTCTATGGGGACAATCGCTCCCAAGCGGCTTTATCCGCTTTTTTGGCCTGGGAGTGATGTGACAGCGGCGCGATTTTCAAATTTTTTTCCTCACTGCGCATGCGCAGTTCAGCGCTCCAATTGTTTTGGGCGCACTAAGCCCCGCCCACAGCACGATTCAGACTCATGATGTTTTTTTCAAGCTGAGTGTGGATGGGGCGCCTGAGAGCAGATTTCCAAATTGGACCTGAATTGTGCCCAGATTCAGTACTTAGAATGAAAATGGTAAAATCGGACCCAATGTCTCGGCCAGTGAAGGCAAGCATTCCATATGCATTCTTGACTACCTTCTCCACCGGCGTTGCCACATTCAATCACCTATGCACCTCTACATCCAGATCCTGCTGCCGATCAATATTTTGAAGGGTTCTACCATTTACCATTATCCAGATTAAGCTCCATCTGCATCTCTCTGCCCTAGTCTCTAACCGATCTATATCCTGCTATAAGATGGTCCTCACTGCTTTCCGCAATTCCACCAACATTTGTGTCATCCGCAAACTTAATAATTAAACCAGTTACATTTTCCTCCAAATCATTTATATATATTACAAATAGGAAAGGTCCCAGCACTGATCCCTGAGGGACACCATTTGTCACAGTCCTCCATTCAGAAACTTGCCCTTCCACCTCTAACCTCTATCTTCTTTGACCAAGCCAGTTCTGTATCCATCTTGCCAGCTTGCTTCTGATCCTGTATGACTCCATCTTCTGTACCAGTCTGCCATGAGGAACCTTGTCAAAGGCCTTACTGAAGTCCATGTAGACAATACCCACTGCCCAGCCCTCATCAATCATCATTGTCACTTTCTTGAAACACTCAATCAAGTTAGTGAGACCAAACCTCCCCTTCACAAAACCATGTTGCCTCTCACTAATATGTCCACTTATTTCCAAGTAGGTGTAAATCCTGTCTCGAAGTATCCGCTCCCATAATTTTCCTACCATTGATGTAAGGCTCACTAGCCTGTAATTACCTGGATTATCCTTGCTACCCTTCATAAACAAAGGAACAACATTGGTTATTCCCAATCATCTGGGATCTCCCCTGTAGCCAGTGAGAATACAAAGATTTATCTCAAGGTCCCAACAATTTTCTCTCTTGTCTCTCTCAGTATTCTGGGGTATATCCCATCAGACTCTAGGAACTTGTCTACATTAAAATTTCTCAAAGACCCCAAAACCTCTTATTTTTTGCTCTCAACACGACTCAAACTATCTCCACACCCTTTTCCAGACTCATCATCCATCAAGTCCTTCTCTTTGGTGAAGTCCTCATTTAATACCTCGCCCATTTCCTCTGGTTCCACACATAGATTCCCTCCCCTGTCCTTGAATGGGCCAATCCTCTCCCTGGCTACCCTCTTACTTTTTATATATGTATAAGAAGTCTTGGGATTTTCCTTAATCCTGCTGACCAATACTTTTCATGACCCGCTTCCTGACTTCTTGTTTAAATTTCTACTTTCCTTGTATTCCACACTTGGTTTGTGTGTTCCCAGCCTCCTCGCCTTGACAAAAGCTTTCTTTTTCTCTTTGGCTAGGCTCACAATATCTCTCATTATCTAAGGTTCCTGAAACTTGCCATACTTATCCTTCATCCTCACAGGAATGTGCCGGCTCTTAATTGCAATCAACTTACACTTGAAAATCTCATACATGTCAGATGTTGATTTGACTCAAACATCTGCCCCCAATCTACATTCTTCAGTTCCTGCCTAATATTGTTATAATTAGCCTTCCCCCAATTTAGTACCTTCACTTGAAGACTATGCTTATCTTCATTCATTAGTACCTAAAGCTCGCTGAATTGTGGTCACTGTTGTGGTCATTATAACATGATGCATTTTACTAATATTTGGTGCTCCTCCCCTGCCAGAGTTAAAACTCCTCCCAACAGCACAAGCAAGTCTGCCTGCAAGGATGTTGGCCTCAATGTGGTTCAGGTGCTGACTGCCTTATTTCTACATGTCCCAACTTTGCCAGAAATTCCGAGTGATCCAGGAATCTAATACCACTTTCTCCTGCACCAATGTTTGAGCCACGCATTCATCTGCCCTATTTCCTTATTTCAATACTCACTAACATGGGGCATCAGGAGGAACCTGGAAGAAATAATGTAGGGGGGAGTTACATGATAAATGGTAGGCCTATTAAGAGTATAGAAACGCAGAGGGACCTGGGGGTGCAAGTACACAAGTCCTTGAAGGTGGCAGTACATGTGGAGAAGGTGACGAAGAAGGCCTATGGTATGCTTGCCTTTATAGAGAGGGTTATAGAGTGTAAAAGCTGGCGTCTAATGTTGCAGTTGTATAGAACATTGGTTCACCCGCATTTAGAGTACTGTGTCCACTTCTGGTCGCCTTACTACCGGAAGGACGTGGAGACCCTGGAGAGAGTGTAGAGGAGGTTTACCAGGATGTTGCCTGGTATGGAAGGACTGAGCTACGAGGAAAGATTGGGCGGAGAATGAGGGGAGATCTAATAGAGGTGTATAAGATTATGAAGGGTATAGATGAAGTGAATAGTGGTAAGCTTTTTCCTAGGTTGGGTACAATAAGTACGAGGGGCCACGGGCTTAGGGTGAGGGGGGCGAGGTATAACTCAGCTGTTAGAGGGAGGTTTTTCACGCAGAGGGTTGTAGGGGCCTGGAATGCACTGCTAAGTAGGGTGGTGGAGGCAGGCACGCTAGGGTTGTTTAAGGCTTACTTAGACAGGCACATGAGCGGACTAGAGATGGAGGGATACAGGAGACTTTTCTAAATAAAGATCAAGAGCTTTGGGACGTCCCTGGGAATCAATTGATTCCTACGGACCTTCCAACGTATTTCATGGCTCACTTGCTTTATTTCTGCGCTTCTGGGGATTCCGTAAATGTCTGTCTAAGTTTTGCATGTTTATTGATGTCTTTTCTTTTACTTCACAGGAGATTCAGTCTGTCTTGTTGACCAACAAGGGGCATACACGCGGTGGGTCGTGTGAGGGCTGCTCTTGGATGTTGCTTCGAGAGTAGCCTAGTGCTTCACATTGTTAGTGTACACTTAAACTGGACCATCTGATGGGCAACACAACAGCTCAGTGACTATCACTGTTTGCTGTGCAGATACACGGATTTGGGCCAGTGTCTGCAGGAGTTTGCACATTCTCCCCATGATTGCGTGGGTTTTCTCCGGGTGCTCCGGTTTCCTCCCACATCCCAAAAACGTGCTCTTAGGCTGATTGGTGGAACAAATTGTCCCTAAATTAGTCTCCCCTCAATCTTCCCCAATGGGTGTAGACAGAGGTCATGGGTAGAGGAGGGAACTCATAATCTTAAAATGGCAGCGCGGGCTCGTTGGGCCGAAGGGCCTGTTTCCCGTGCTGTTTTGTTCTTTGCTCTTTGTTCTTTGAACCCAGCGATTGCTACATTTGATTGCAACATCTGTCCAGGACAAGAGTTAGAGTGCAATGAGTATACAGTGTCATTTAGCCTGGCATTCACCCTTTCCTGATTCTTTCGTAGCCTTCACTGTGACTTCCATCTAGGCCACCTTGAAATGGTGGGAGGCCATTTGCTGCCATCCCTGGAAAACTGGATCTCTCACCATTCCTGGCTGGCCTGAAGGTGAACCAGCAGAGGGCAACACTGAACCGTGGGGGCCACACGTTGTCTTCTCTGGCACTTTGACGGATGCAGAATCTGAAGCCCCTGGTTTACAGTGAGTGAATAATTGTCCAGGTGCCCATTAAATACGCTGCCAAGAGGTAAGGGTAGGGATAGTAACTTCCTGCCTGCCCGCACTGCAAGATTTGCCATTTTCCTCACGTCTGTAGATGTAACAAGTTGAGAACCATGAGACTGCATGTGATAGCTATCTCACCCCCAAATGGACATCATTCTCAGTTATGCTTTAGCTACACAATTTATATTCCAGAACAGAAGATTCTGCCTCTCATGTCTCGTTTGTTGTAGACCCATTGATAGAGATTGATCACTGTGATTGATCAATAACTCCATTATCATTATATTTGATTTGATCTGATTTATTATTGGCACATGTATTAGTGTACAGTGCAAAGTATTGTTTCTCGCATGCTTTAAAGGTAAAACATACCATTCATAGAGTACGGTAGCAGTGACTGAGGGGCTTCATTGGTGCATTCTGGGAGAAGTCAGCCCAGCAACATTTACTAAGAAGTGGGAAGCGGAAGATCTGGTGTCAAAGAGCGGGTAGCCTGAAACACTACATTCGTGTTTCCCTCCCTCTCTCCTCCTCTAAATAAAAAAATGGGGCCACTGTACGAAGATAAAAGTGAAGGTGAGAGTTTTATAAATTTTCTCAAGTAATTTAATTGGTGCTCGAAATGTCGGTCAATGGGGTTAAGTGCTGCAATTGTGAGATACGGGAGATCTGTAACACTTCCAGCGTCTCCGAAGACTAGATCTGCAGGAAGTGCACCCAACTGCAGCCCCTTACAGACCCCATGGATAGCTTGGAGCAGCAATTAGATGCACTTTGGAGCATGAAGGTGGCGAAAAGCATCATAGATAGGAGCTTTAGAAATGTGATCACACCCAAGCTGCAGGCAGATAGATGGGTGATCGCTAGAAGTGGCAGGCAGTTGGTGCGGGAATGCCCTGTGGTTATCCCCCTCTCCAACAAGTATACGGTTTTGGAGACTGTTGGGGATAACAACAGCAGCAGCAGAGACGTGGCACCACGGCTGGCTCTGTTGTTAAGCAGGGAGGGACAAAGAACACTAGGGCAATAGTTACAGGGGACTCTATAATTAGGGATGCAGATAGGCATTTCTGTGGATGTGAAAGGGACTCCAGGATGATATGTTGCCTCACTAGTGCCAGGTTCCAGGATGGGGAAGGTGAACAGCTAGAGATTGTGGTACATATTGGTACTAACAACAAAGGGAGGAAGAGTGACAAAGTCCTGCAGCAGCAGTTTAGGGAATTCGGTAGAAAGTTAAAAAACAGGATCTCTCGGGTTGTAATCTCAGTATTACAGCAACTTGTGGGCCAAAGGGCCTGTTTGTGCTGTAGTTTTTCTATATTCTATGTTCTAGCGTCACATGGGAGGATTTAAACTAGGGGTGGGAACCAAAGCAAAGGTGAATTAACTGAAGGGGAACCAGAGAGTAGGGCCAGTAAGACTCAGAAAAACAGCAGGCAGGGTGGGATTGCTTATCAGAGAAGGTCTGGTGGACTGAAGTGCATTTGTTTCAATGCGAGAAGTGTAACAGGTAAGGCAGGTGAACTCAGAGCTTGGATTAGTACTAGGAACTATGATGTTGTTGCTATTACAGAGACTTGGTTAAGGGAAGGACAGGATTGACAGCTTAACATTCCAGGATAAAAACGTTTCAGGCAGGATAGAGGGGGATGTAAAAGAGATGGGGGAGTTGCACTACTGGTTAAGGAGAATATCATAGCTGTACTCTGGGAGGACACCTAGGAGGGCTCAGGAATAAGAAGGGTATAGTCACAATTTTGGGGGTTTACTATAGGCCACTCAACAGCCAGGGGAAGATAGAGACACAGATATGCAGGCAGATTTTTTTCAAGGTGTAAAAGTAACAGGGTTGTTGTGGTGGGAGATTTTAACTGCTCCTACATTGACTGGGACTCACTTAGTGCTAGGGGCATGGATGGTGCAGAGTTTGTAAGGAACACGCAGGAGGGCTTCCTGAAACAGTATATAGATAGTCCAACTAGGGAAGGAACGGCACTGGACCTGGTATTGGGGAATGAATCCGGCCAGTTGGTTGACACTTCAGTAGGAGAGAAGTTTGGGATCAGTGATCACAACTCAGTAAGCTTTAAGATACTGATGGATAAAGATAAGTGTAGACCTCAAGTTAAGGTGCTAAATTGGGGGTAGGTTAATTACAATGATATTAGGCAGGAATTGAAGAATGTAGATTGGGGACAGATGTTTGAAGGCAAACCAATATCTGGCACGTGGGAGGCTTTCAAGTGTAAGTTGATAGGGATTCAGGACCGGCACATTCCTGTAAGGACGAAGGATAAGTATGGCAAGTTTCGGGAACCTTGGATAACGAGAGATATTGTGAGTCTAGTCAAAGAGAAAAACAAAGCATTTGTCAACATGAGGGGGCTGGGAACACACGAAGCAAGTATGGAATACAAGGAAAGTAGAAAGAAACTTAAGCAAGGAGTAAGAAGGACTAAAAGGGGTCATGAGAAGTCATTGGCCAACAGGATTAAAGAAAATCTCAAGGCTTTTCATTCATATATAAAGAGCAAGTGAGTACCAGATGTTGTCTACATGGACTTCAGTAAGACCTTTGACAAGGTCCCACATGGCAGACTAGCACAGAAGATGAAGTTGCATGGGATCAGAGGTGAGCTGGTAAGGTGAATACAGACCTGGCTCGGTCATAGAAGACCGAGGTAGCAGTGGATGTGTGCACTTTTGAATGGAGGGCTGTGACAAGTGACGTTCAGCGCTGGGACTTTTGCTGTTTGCAGTATATATAAATGATTTGGAGGAAAATGTGACTAGTTTGATTAGTAAGTTTGTGGATGACATAAATGTTACTGGATTTGTGGATAGCAATGAGAACTGTCAGAGGATACAGCAGGATATAGATCAGTTGGAGACTTGGGCAGAGATAATGGTGTATATCAGAGCCACCAGACGATAGTCATTAAGACATGCTGCTTGGCTTTTCTTTGGTACTGGGATGATGGTCGTCTTCATGAGGCAGATAGGGACCTCAGGTTATTGTAAGGAGAGATCAAAGATGTTGATGCATACCCCTGCCAGCTGAGTGCTGAGTGCTCGTCCAGGTACCCTATCTGGGCCAATTGCTTTCCGTTGGTTAACTTTCAAGAAGGCCAATCTTGTGTCTGTGATGGTGACCTCGGATACTGGTTTGACCAAGGCTTCCGGAGCAGAAGATGTCCTGCTGACCTCTTGTTCAAAACAGGCATAGAATACGTTGAGCTCATCGGGTAGGTTGCATTATCGCCAGCGATTCTATATGCCTTCACCTGGTAACCAGCCAAAATCAGTGTGACTCCATATGGCTAGCCTGGAATTCTAGCTTGGTCTGTCACTGTCCCCTGTCATCTTTGATAATTCTCCGTAGATTGCATCTGGATTTCTTGTACAGGTCAGGTCATCGGATT